>NC_133617.1:182857816-183170316 GCF_048593235.1 Sminthopsis crassicaudata | reverse complement strand
TATTTGCTGCACCAGACAGCTTCTCTAAATACCATACATTAGTACTTGTTATAGACTACTACAATTTTGGCAGAGTAAATTAGGCATTTGATGATTTTTTCCCCGGAAGTCTCTATTTACCTTCTCAATGTCCTTACCTTTCAGAGAGCAGTACAGTGGGCAGAATGCTAACCATCTTCCTGAGTTCAAATCTGGCTTTGGACACTTCTTAGTTGTGTGTCCCTGAGCAAGGCACTTAATCTTGTTTGCCTCAATGGATTTCCTCACTTATAAAATGGGCTGAAAAAGGAAATGTCAAATTACTTCAGTATCTTTGCCAAGAAAACCTTAAATGGGGTCATGAAAAGTCAGACACAAGTGAAAAAGACTAAACAATGTACCAGGCTCTGTGCTAGATACTAGACTTACTAAGTTAAAAATGAAATGGTCATTGCCTTCAAGGTGCTTGTATTCTATTAGAGTGAAAAAACATCTTCTTAAATAAATTAATACTATTTATGAGGAGATGGGAAGCAATGTAAACTTGAGGAAGAAGTTGGGAAAGATATCTTGTAGGAGAGGATTCATATGACTAGAAATGATGCTTTTAAAAAGTCTTGAAAAGCATTGCTGAGAATTATAAATATTTGGGCAAGACAGTAAAGATAGGGGCACAGGACATATTTTCATTGTTGCTGTAGATTGAAGATAAGGGATCCCATTGAGAAAGACAACTTTGAGAAATGGACAGCTAGATAAAATAATGTAACAGGACATCGATTTCTAGTCCATAGTTTACAATAAACTATGGGCAGAGAGGGAGTACAGTGAACAAGAGCTGGTAAAAAAGAATTATTTCCTTAGAGTTCAGCTTTAAATTAAAATGGTAAAAAGCAGAAAATTCTTTGATCAAGCTCTAAAGTGATACCATGGAGAGTAGCTACAGTATAGGAAGAAAAAGAGTGATAGTGACAGGCAGAAATTAATAGAACATAGGTAACCAAGAAGATGCACTAAAGAGAATAAAAAAAGGAAACAAATTTGATCTCCATAGATATTGCAGACTTGGTAGAATACAGCTTATGACCAAAAGAAAGCTGTGAAAAGGCTTCCCAGTTTGATAGAATTGATGATTTAGGGTTCTAGGAGTCAGAAATTTTTGAACTTGGTCTGCAAAATAGGACAGAATGAGGATTGCAATGAAAGCAAAATGGAAGCATCCCACTGCTTAGTCCCAGGACTTCTCTGCTATGCAGTGGCAGGGTCAAGATGATGATATCCCCCACACTGGCAACTAAGCAGAAGGGGAAGATGATGAATCAAAGAGAACTCACATGAGAGACATTGTGACTGTTTGAATTTGATTTGACAGGTGACAATGATGATGCTCCCATCTCTACCCTCTTCCCCTCTTTCTCATCTCTTTCTCTTTTCCAGGAAAATGAGTTCCTGTTCTAAGGTTTTCTGTTCTTTAGAATTATGTTTACATTTTTTAAAATTAGTAACAAAGCTTTCTCTATATAAAGATAAGATGATTTTAATTGCTTTGCAGATGTCTTTTCATGTAGACAATGTATATAGGAGAAATCAGTGATTATCTGAACCCACAGAATTGAACAAGTTAAGTATCCCCATCTCTAGTCTGATGACTAGATGTTATTTTGATCTGGGGGCTCCAAGCTTTTATAATTTTTTTAATAATCAGTATTTTTAAGCTCATAACTTTAAAATGAAAAGAATTAGGTAAAAAATTATGAACTAATCTCTTTATCGACAACTGCAGGCTGGGAAATGTGTGTGTGTGTGTGTGTGTGTGTGTCTGTCTGTCTCTTCATCTTTTTCTGTCTCTGTCTCTTCGTTTCTCTGTCTATTTCTGTCTATCCCCAACCCAGATGAGAGAATGGGGTAAGGTAAAGGCCTACAGTTTTCTCCATGGGAGAAGAAAGACGTGATCTGAGAGGAATCAGTAATTCCTAATACAGGAGGAGAGGAAGAAGGACATTTTCAGTAGACTTGCCAAACTCTGCTCTATAAGAACATTTCTTAATTCTCTTTGATTTCTAGAAAAGTCTGCAATGTACTTTTTATTTTTAATATATGAAATAAAACAAAAAAGCATTTTCATAACAGTATAATAAATAAGTTGATTGCACATGGAACTTCAAATCTACCATGCACAACTTGCTTTTCCTTTCAAATATACAACACAATTATCATGTAAATGTCTTTTCTCCCTTTTTTCTTCCCTCAACCTTCTCCCCACCTTGCTTTAGAGATAACTACCATTACGTGTGTGTGTGTGTGTGTGTGTGTGTGTGTGTGTAATTAGTTCTTTGGGTGCAGATAGTATCTTTCTTTATATAAACCATATGGTTAATTTGGGTGTTATAATAGTTAAAATAATATCCACTCAAAGATATTCTTAGGTCATTCTTAAAACAATATTATTATTACTGTATACATTATTTTCTTGGTTCTGCCCATTTTGTTCTTTATTTGTAAATTATTCCATGTTTTCCTAAAGTTATTGAGGTCATCATTTTTTGAGAATGTAACAATATTAATATTTATTAAAATAGCAGTGTCATCCCTTTGTTCTATTCATTTAAATAATTATGCGATTTTACTTTGAATTGGGCCTTGAAATAAGGAAGGACTTTCAATTTAATTCAATAAATCAACAAACATTTATTAAGCATTTCCTTAATATCAGGCACTGTGACAAAACACAAATTAAGATGAATAGAATTTTTCCAATTACATGTAAAGATAGTTTTCAACATTTATTTTTTACAATAAAATTTTGAGTTTCAAGTTTTTTTTTTTCCTTCCCCGACATAGCAAGCAATCTGATATAGGTTATACATGTGCAATAATATAAACATATTTTCATATTAGTCATATTGTAAAAGAAGAAAGAGGGAACAAAAGTAAAAAGTCACAAAAATCAAAAAAATCAAAACCATATACTTTGATCTGTTTTCAGACTCCATAGTTCTTTTTCTGTATGTGGTCAGAATTTTCCATCATGAGTCTTTTGGAATTGTTTTAGATCGTTGTATTGTCAATAGAGATAATTCAGTCATAGTTGATCTTCACACAATGTTGCTGTTATTGTACACAAGAGTTTAACATTTTGTATAGCATAATAATATTCAGTCACAATCATAAACCACAACTTATTCATGCATTCCCAACTGATGGGTACTACTGCAATTTCCAGTTCTTTGTCACCATAAAGAGCATTGCTATAAACATTTTATAGCATAGAGATTCTCCTTCCTCCCCAATCATCTTTGGAAATAGAATGTACTTTTAAAGAGAGAGAATAAACTAAGAAATGATCATTACTAGGATCATAGTATAGATAATTATTTACTTAGTTTTTAGCAAAGCATTTGAAAGTCTTTCATGCTGTTTTTGTAGATGAGATCCAAAAATCATCTTGATTCCTAAAGCCTTCACTCTTCCTAATTTCTCTCTTACTATTAAGAGTGCCACTATCCTACCAGTTATCCAAGCTTAAAACATAGATGTCATCTTTGACTCCTTACTCCATCCCCACACTCGGTATAGATTCCTTTGCAAGTCCCGTTGATTATACTTTGTTATATATTTCTTATAATACTTTTTATATATATTCAATTTTCTTATATATACTCAGTTCTCTTCTTTGCCATTTTTTTACACTTTACTCTCCTCACTTCTACTTGTTTTATAATCTACTGATAGTGACTTTCTTGCTATTCCTCAAATACAACACTCAATCTCCTACCTCCCTACATTTTCACGGTTGTATCTATTGCATGAAATATTTTCCTTCCTCATCTCCATCTTCTCAATTTCCTGGCTTCCTTCAAAGGTCATCTAACACCCTACTTTTTATAAGAAACTTTTTCTTTCCCTCCTTAATATTATGCCTTCTCTCTGGGATTATCTCCAATTTTTCCTGTAAATATCCTATTTCCATATAGTTTGCAATTTGTCTCCCCCATGAAGTTGTAAACTCCTTGAAGGCAGGGGCTGTTTTGCCTTTCCTTATATCTCTATCACATAACATGGTGCGTGGCACACAGTAGGTGCTTAATGAATGTTTGTTTACTTAATTGAATGGACAGAATCAAAGTGTAGTCTCCGAAGTCTGAGATTAACTTGGAATTAGGTTTTCAGTATAGTATCCTAGGAATCTGTGCTTCACACTAAATTATCTAACATTTGTATCAATAAAGACATAGGTGGCAAACTCATAAAATTATCAGATTACATAGAATGAGGATTTTATGGCTAACATTAATAATAGAGGACAGAATCTGGATCTGAAAATATCTTCGACAGCCTATACAAATTGGGGCAAATTTAATATAATGAAACAATAAAAATTAATGTAAAATCATCCATTTGGGTTCAAAAAACAGCTTTGTAAATAAAATATGGGATGGCAATACGTTTGAAAAATATCTGGGTCTTTTAGCAGACTGTGAACTCAGTATGAATCTACACAGTGCTATGAAAACCGAAAAAGTTAATGCAGTTTTAGACTCCATTAGAAGAAGTCCAGTATCAAAAGTGGGATGTAGTAGTCCCACTGGACTCTGCCTCAATCATATTATATTTGGAGACTAGTATTCAGTCTTGGACATCAATACTAAGTGATAAAACTAGAGGAGGTCAACTGATCTGGTGACAGGCTGAGATCATGTGAAAACAAAAAGAAAATACTAAGCATATTAAGTCTTATGGAAACAAAACTTGAAGGCAACACCACAGCTGTGTTCTCATAGATGAAGGTTTGCCATGTGAAAAAGGGATGATATTTGCACCTAAAAAAAAAACTAAATTAGAATAATAATTGAAAATTACATAGAAGCCGATTTAGGACAGAGGTTGTAGAACAAAATAAAACAAAATTCTCATCCAACTAAGCCATTAGAATTATCAAGAGGAAAACAAGGTGCCTTAGAGGATAGTTAGTTTTCTTTCATTAGAGGTGTATAAGCAAAAGCTGGATGACTCCTCATGGTACACCTGTTAAGATATAAGATGAAATAGTAGAAAAAGTTCTAGAATTGGCTTTGAATATTGCCTCTGACACTTGCTAAATGTACAATAGTGGTAAAAATCTCAACTTTCCAATCTGTGAAATGGATATAATGATTTCCACAGTGCTTATCTTATAGCATTCTTCTGAAAAGCAAATGAAGCCACAAGGCTATAAGAGCACAGAGACAATGCATTCTAGATATACTCATATATCTAGACATGAGTCATTAATGTCCTACTCTTAGTCCATTTTGTTCCCACCAGGAATCACTGTACTTTATTCAGATACAGTATATAATGAAGGTTCTTGAACCCAAAGAATAGGACAACTCAGTATTTTGTCTTTGTCCTTGTCATAAAATTTTTATCACTTATGCTCTTTAAGCACCAAAATGAATGTGCTCTACATGAACCTTCTGATGGTCATCAGGTAAGATTGGCAGTTGTACATGAATGACTTCAGTCTGATGTGAGAAAGCAGATAATGATTTTGAGTCCCCTGCCTTATTATTAATGTTCTGCAGATGGCTATGAAATCCCTCTAAGATCATATTTTATCATTTCCTCCTGCAATTCCTCTGGGAAACATGGCCATCCCACAAGACTATCCCTCAGAGAAAAATTGAAAATAAATATTTTAACCCAATTAATATGCTTTGGAACATTGACTGGACTTGTAATACTGAACTCAAGTTAACATGCTGAGTTCACATAAGGTTAGTGTCATCATGCATGTACCAATTTATACAAAACAATTTATTTAAATGTTTGTTGCTTGTAAGTGGTAAGATATTCAACTGGATTGACTGGGAAGTCTATTGGCCCGTTTATTATGCCTTTTTTGCTGATAAATCATATAGCTCCCATTGTTTCCTCAGTTATTATTAATTACCCATTACATAAGCAAGCTTGACTTTGATATGAGAGGATGAGGCGGCACTGTAATACTGTGATAAATGTGGTATCTTGTCATCAGGGGCATCCTCTATGCCATTGTAGAATATAGCCCCACCATACTTTCTGCACTTATGTGATTCTTTAAAAATATCTTTCCTAAAATAATTTTGTAAAGGATTCACTAAAAATGGTGAAAACCTACAGAAAGGTTTTCTGTAGATCTAGTAGCCACCTTGTCCATTTTTTAGTTATTTCCAATAATCAATACATTGTGGACTGATCTCCTTTTCTGTTCACAGATAATGTCCTTTATGAAACTTTCTGTATGCTAGTAGTAGTATAGTATAGTAGTAGTAGTAATAATAATGTAAGTAGTAAGAGGAGAAGGAAGAGAAGGAGGAGGAGGAAGAAAAAGAGAAGGAAGAGGAGGATTAACAGGAATAGTAGTAATAGGAGGAATGTGGAATAGTAATAGTTGGAGTAGGAGAAGTAATAGTAGTAGTAGGAGGAGGAGGAGGAGAAGGTAGAAGTAGTAATGTAGTAAGTATTAATAGTAGTAGTAATAGTAGTAGTAGTAGTAGTAGTAGTAGTAGTAGTAGTAGTAGTAGTAGTAGAAGAAGAAGAAGAAGAAGAAGAAGAAGAAGAAGAAGAAGAAGAAGAAGAAGAAGAAAAGTAGCAGCAGCAATAGTAGTAGTAATAATTTATATTATATGCCTACTTTGTACCAGATAGGAGGCAGCTAGATGGCCCAGTTGATAGAGCACTGAGCCTGGAGTCAGAAACATTTGAGTTCAAATACTAGCTGTGTGACCCTGGGCAAGTCATTTAATCTCTGCCTTAATCCACTGGAAAAAGAAATGGCAAACCATATCATTATCTTTGCCAAGAAAACTCCATGAACAGTATACCAGGTACTTTGCCATTCTCCAATTTCCTCCTGGTTTCCAATTTTTAACTATTACAAAAGAATTGCTAAAATATTATATATATATATATATATATATATATATATATCCTCTTTAGCTTTCTTTGATTTCTTTATTGGCGCAGATTTAGTAGTGGGTCAAAAAGTAGGAGAATCAAAGATGGTCAAAAGAATAGGTGGGTCAAAAAGTATGCAGAGTTTGGTAAGTCTCTGAATATGATAACATACTGCTTTCTAGAATGACCAATTCATAATTCTACCAACAGTGTACTAGTTTACTCTTTCCCACCCAACAGACTGAGGGATTGATTTTCAAGCTATCTAAAAGATTCAAAATACTGTATGTTTGGGATAACACATAACTACTATTATTACTGAAATAAGATGATTAAGAAATCACCAATAACTATTGACTTTCATGCCTTATTTTTTTTTTATCTCTACCCAATTTTATTACAATTTGCATTGTATCAAAGGCATCAAGATAAAGGTATAAGAAAGGAATAGTAGACTTTTTCAAACTATATTCCATAAAAATTATGTCATTATAATTACAAATACATGAAATATTCAGAGAATATAAGATCCCATTGTGCTTGTTTGTTGACAATGAAAATGTTACGTTAAAATCATGTAAGATCCCTTGATTGAAGTACAAGTAGAAATAATTTTGTTTGACAACCCTCTGATTATAAATATCAGAGAGTATAAAAGATGTGTGCTCCTATTATGTCCAGCATGGATTACAAATGGGAGAAGATTTTCTATAGATGGTGAGGTCCCACAGATTTTTGTGTTTAAAGATTTGGTTGACAGAATCAACCCTAGAACATTGAAAAAATTCCTAAACAATTTTCATAATCACTTAAAAGAATACTGTCTAACCATCCACACAAAAAACAAAAACTGGATGAAGAATATCTATCATTCAAACTACAATATGCAGCTGTATGGAAAGCACATTGAGCTCATATATAAGGTATATAAATTCAGGACAGATATTACAGCTGGATATTTAATTGGTTTTAGAATTTAATAGGAGAGAGGCTGAATTGTATTTGGGAAATTGTGGAGTTCTTGTAATGACCTCAAACGTTTTCTAGAAACAAATGTTCATCTTTTAAACATTAATACAATATGATGATATGGTTGTGAAATACTAGATACCACAGTCTCTGGTAAATTGAGTTGTGGGCTGTTGAGAGCCAATGGCTTCGGCCCAGGTGTCTCTCCCCCCTAAGTGGGCCTGCCCAGGTGTTTCTCCTTCCTGCAATGGGGGCAGACTGTGGAGGGTTGGGTTGGCCGGGCCACAGGACCTGCAGCTGGCGGGGCATTGCCAGAGCACTGCAATGACCCCCCTTCTACCATCGCCCATGAGAGCCTTCGATTCTCCACCCTCACCACGGAAATCGAGTCCCCATGGTACTTAAGGGTGTGGTGATACTTCTGAGGAATGCTGCCTTAATTGCAATAATGTGGGCTATTGCTGTGAAAGAGCCAATGACGGGAGTATTGTGGTCCCATGATCCGGAAGTATACCTCTTATGGCTGCAAGGGCACCCAATGATGGGATTATTGTGGGTCCGCTCCCAGAGGGGGCGGGGGCAACCCACATAGCCTAAGACAGGGGCCTTGCCCTCTGTGGCCCTAAGGGCCTGGTTATCTGGGTCCCGGACATGGAGGCAGGCCACATAGCCGAAGACAGGCCTTTCACCAGCCCTTTCTTACTATCACCACCCTTTGTCTCATAAGAGAAAAGGGGGAAATGTTGAGAGCCAATGGTTTCGGCCCAAGTGTCTCTCCCCCCTAAGTGGGCATTACCCTCAGACAAATTGTTCTGAGAATCGGCCGACCACAGGTGGGCTTTACAAATAGTTTCGAGAATCGGCCGACCATAGAATATTCCAACATTGTATATCTTAACTGCAAACTGTTCCTGTTCATTGAACCAGCCATCCCCATGTTCCTTTCCCAGGCCCAACCCAACTTCTCCATCACTCCTGCTCCTTTCCCAGGCCCAATCCTACTTCTCTTTCTCATGCTTTTTGCTATATAAGCTGTACCCCAAGAGCAATAAACTGAGACCTTGACAAGAATCTGCTTGGTCTCGCTCTTCTTTCTCGCCCATTTATCTTTCAGGCTGGGTTCCCCTTGACCCCCCGAATAACTGAGTCCCGGTGGACGGGACAGTGGGCCATTCAAAGAATGCTATTCACATAATAACCAATAGCTAACATTTATATAGTACTTGCTATGTGCCAGACATTGTGCTAAGTGCTTTACAGTTATTATCTTATTTGATCCTCACAATAACTCAGAGGGGCAGGTGCTATTTTTAAAAAAAGGTGAGGAACCTGAGGCAAATAAGGGTTAATTAACTTTCAGGATCACATTTTGAATTTGAATTAAGGTCCTGACTTTAAGTGTGGAGTTCTATTTATTGTATCATCTAGCTAGACACATGGTAGAAGTCAGTATACGGCAGAATGAATGAAAATCATGAAAGAGAAATAATATAAAAAATATCATCAGAGAAGATGTATGACTAGAAAAAGAGGTGGATGTTCTTGTAGCAAAAGCTAAGGAATAATCAATCAAGCAATCAACAAACAAATATTTATTTAGTGATTACTATGTGCTAAGTTCTGTGGGAATAATCAATAGATATAACTTTTGTTTCATGGGATCTAGAGAGTGGATTTCTTGTGGAAAATATATAGAAGAAAATTAATAAGAATCACACAATTTAAAAGACTTGGATCAGCTGTGATCTTCACCACTAGAGTGTGTACCTAGATTGCTGGGATCAGAGATTCATCCAAGTACAGAAATATCATACTTCTGATTCACATAAAGCTTACAGACCATTAATTCCCTTATTGATAGCATATGAATTGTTATCCAGGCAAACCTCCTCATCTAGTACTTGAAGAGTTGGTCTTTGAACTTTGTAAGGGCTGATACTTATCCCCATTTAATTTCATTATATTAGATTCAGCTCCACATTTTAGTTGATTAGCATCTTTTTGGATTGCAATTCCATTATGTCGTGTTAGCTATACCTATGAGCTTCAATTTCATTTCTGAATATAAATGAAAAAAAAAGTACAAAAAAAACTCCAAATAAAACATTGGCCATGTCTGCTAGTGTATTCAATATTCCATAATCATATTAACCATTCCTTCGATGAAAGGAGAAAAGGGCATTCTCTCAGTTTCTTGTTGGGGCCAAACTTGTTCATTTTGATTATACATAATTATTTCTTTAATGAAATTATTATACCTAATTATCACCTGCAAATTTGACAAACATTCCATCTACACTCCTATCTGAATCTGATAAAAATAGTAAATGATGCAGGGCTAAGTAAAATTTCTGAGACCCTCCAAGGTCATTGACCCATTTATTATTAGCTACTCTTTGAGTCTTCAGGCTTTTCAATAATTTCTGAGTCTGCTTTATTTATTTACTCTTTTTTCTTTTGGGAACTCATCTAAAAGAATGTTTTGTATACTTTACTAAGACCTTTGCTAAAAACCTAAGTAGAATGTATCTTCATTTCCTTGATCTAGTAATCCTGTCAAAAAATAAAATGAAAATAGTTTGGCATATGTTGTTGTTCTTGAATCCTTATGGGCTCTGCTTGATGACCATTTCTTTTTGTGGATATTCATTAACCATTGCTTTAAAATATATATTCTAGAATTTTGTCAGAAAGGAAAGACAAGATTATTGGCTATTAGTTTTGAGACTTTATTGCCTCTTATAAAAGAAAAATCAGGACAATCAATATATTTTTCCAATTCTCTAATATAATTTTGCATTCCCAAGGATCTTTCAAAGATGACTAAAAGCCATATATTTCAAGTAAAGGGGAAGAGGAAGTCATCCTCTTGAAACCAGAAACCATTTTACCAGCCTCCTTCTTGTGTAGTTAAGTGTCATTGTGGATAGAGCATTGGGCCTGAATTCAAATTCAAGATCAGATATTTTTTAGCTTTATGACCTTTGTCAAGACACTTAATCTCTGCTTCAATTTCCTCAACTGTAAAATGGGCATAATAATAGCATCTATCTTGCAAGGTTGTTTTGATGATCAAATAAAATTTGTTTTTAAAAAGTATTAAATACATTATCTTACTCTTTCTCTCTCTGAATCAACATCAGCTGAACCTCAAAAGAAAATAATTGGTCAAACATTGTTTAAAAAAAAAAAAGTGACCCTGGGCAAGTCACTTAACGCCAATTGCCTCATTAAATAAAGACAGGCTAAAAAGATAACAAGATGGGTTCAGATGGCATTCCCTTAAATGCTAAAATCTTTCTTTTTTATTGAATGCTTCACGTTTCTTGATAATTTGGAGATTGAAGAGGCATTTTCTCTTTTAGAAGGGGCATGAAATGGTATTTTGAGCATAGACATGGAGGAAAGGCAATCATTACACGTCTTTTGCAGGTCATTGCAAAATTCTACATGTTCTTCATATTATCAGAAGCAATATTCTTAGTACTTAATTTTTGCAAATAAGTCTTCATGTCAACTCTTAAGAATTGCTATAGCAATAACCTATGGGAGTGTTCGGTTTTTAAGGTGTCACTCTGCTCAACTTGTTGACACCTTATTTCTTTAATAGTACCTTGACAGGACACATAATTTCCTTTTCTTTCCGTATTCTCCTTTTTTTCTCCTTCTCCTACCAAAGGGAATATAAATGCAATTTTGCATTCTCCTTTTCCCTCTTTTCAAATAACCAGTTTCTGAGAAGATAGTAGAAAGAACATGTAGAATATACATATTTATATATATATCACATATATATGACATATAATAATATATATGAGATAGTATATATAGTAGAAAAAAAAATATATATAGTTATATAATATATATGTATGTATATATATATATAAATAAAAAACACTTAGACAGGTACTATTCCTTTCCCCATGTCCTTAAATTTTGATCCTCAACTACTCTAGGTCCAAAAGCTACAGCCAGATTCTTGGCGCAAGTTTGATTACAATAGAGGCTATTGTCAGTTATCTTAAGGGAAGTTGCAAAATCCTAAATGAAAATTAATTTGAATTTATTTTAACAAAATAAATGAATACATCCCATGAGTATCTTTTTCTTGGTTATTTTCAGAATATATTTTGAAAACAAAACAGTTCTAAGAAGGCAGAAGTGTGAGAAAGAATCCCTGGGCTCCTGATATAGATTTTGGTCTTCTAATTCCTCATTGCTTTTAGATGCATTTTTTCTTGTTTTGCCAATGAGTAGCTGATCAGGACCCTCCACATTTCATTTTGTGTATTTATCATAAAGATCATAGTATTTGAAGTTGGAAGAGACCTTGGAGTTCATCTGGTGTTACTCCTTATATAGATTTGTAAACTGAGACTCAGAGAAGCAACATGATTTGGTGTTGTTATTTACCAGCTTTTTCTTCTCCCCAGTCAATATTACTTTTTATCTTTCCTTCAATGTCCTATTTTCTAACTCTAATCGTGATCAAATATGCTTTACTAACTCAAAGCAAGCCTATACCATCTTATGATCTCTAGATATTTGGCTGTTCTGTTTGAGTTGGTCATTGCATGTTTTTTTTTTTTTTTTTAACCTATTCATTTTCCTCTATTTTTCTCCTACTCTATAGCATTTCTTAGTCTTACTTCCAGGGCTTCCAGGTCCTACCACAGCCTGTCTGAGAACATTGTCTTCCTTTCTCTATTGTAACTTGGTGTTGCTACCAAGCCCCTAACTGGCTATCACGGTGTGCATTATATAAGCAGACAACTATTTCTGTTGATCCTCACATTCTGTCATATACACCAGTTTAGGAAGGACTAGGACTGCCTCTGGATGGGACCAAGCATCTCCTGTTTGGTAAAAGTAATATGAAAATTATGGGAATGAGTATTTAGCTTCTCTATTCACCTGTGCAAGCACAATAATAAAATATAAATAGTGCAGGAAACCCCAATTTTTACTTGTGTTTACACCATACATTCCATATTCCTTTTCAGGTCAACTGAATTGTAAATACTGGTGGAAATGGGTGTTCCTACAACCCTTGTTCTTGATACGCAAATAAACATTTATGGATCCTTGATCTATGTGAAGCATGTCTAGTTTGTTAAACAAAGGTAAGAAATTTGAAATAAAAGACATCCTATCTTCTTCAGTAACTGTGCAATGAGTATATGGGAGTGGGGTAAGAGGGGAGTGGGGGGAGTACATGACAAAGGCAAAGATGTATCTTCCCCTGTGGAGCAGTAAGTTATTCAGGTTTGATTCTACATCATAACCTGAAATTTCCCAGAGGAGTTACTGGAACTTCAGAATAGCTATCTTATGGATTTTGTGTTCTACTATGGAAAGGGGATGCTCATCCTTAAGAAAGGATAGTGTTTGCTTGATAGAGCAGAGCCCTTGCAGATACTGGGACTGGTTCTGTTTTTATCATATGCATAGAGCAAAGTTTTGCCTAGATCAGCAATGAGCTGGAGAGTTGAAAAAAATATTATGTTTCTTCTGTGATTTATCTGGCAAATGGAGGCCAGTCTCAGTTGTGATTGATAATTTTTTTTTAGTTGTAACTTATTAACATTTCTATGAATTGTTTGGATACACCATATTCTGCGTCATTTTAAGTATGAGACAGATAGAACTCATATATTTGTTGTCTACTGTGTTCTAAAAAAAAAAAGAAACTTAGTTTCAAATTCATAGCATTTAGGTTTTTGTTTGCTTGGTTTTTGCTTGTATAATGTTACAGCTAATATCTGAGGCTGAATTTGAACTCCAGGTCCAGTGCCACTTAGCTATCCTACTTAATATTTTAATCTGAATTCAGTGATTAAGATTATGTAGCAATAAAACTGAGACCTGTTGAAGATCTTAGCTTAAAAAGGCCAAGGTCTCCCTTTGTTTCCAGGGCTATCTCTAGTTATCCTAATCTATATCTGGCCACTCAGATGGCTCTGGCAGGGAAAGTGAGGCTGGTGACTTAATTAGCACAGTCCTCTATCACTTAAAATCCAATTCACTTGCATGTCATTGTATCATCTCCCTGATGTCATAATTAACAGCAATAGCTTGTATAATAGAAGAATTGATGAATTTATTTGATCCCATCTCACATAAAGTAAGGGATAAGATTCTCAATCAATCAATATAAGCTTAAATTAAATGAGAAAAGTCCTTTGAACTAGAGGGAGATTGCAGAAAAATGTTCTGATCGGCTGAGGAGACTTAATTATATTCCTAGGGTTATCTATAAATTAGTTAGCAAGGTAGCTCTCATATTGGATTGCTTGTCATCTAGCCGAGGAGGTGGGGGAAAGGAAGGGAAATTTTGGAACACAAGGCTAAGTTAGGATCAATGTTGAAAAATTATCCATCTATGTATTTAGAAAATAAAAAGCTTTAATAAAAATTTTTAAAAATTAGTTGAGGAAACTGAAGCAAACATTGATTAAGTGATTTGCATAGCTATGTGTCTGAGGCTAGATTTGAACTCACAATTCTGACTTTAGGATCAAAGATATATTCATTGTGCCAATTAACTGCAATATGTTTATCACTTGAATCTGCCCTGTAGTTTGTGTATGTATGTGTGTTGTACAATTCTAACATACATCAAATATAAATACATATGTTAATATGTAATTGCATTTATTTCATATATTTAAAATGATCCTCCTGTCACAGTTATCTTTTAAAAACTACTTGCATTTATTTAATATATATGTTATATATCCTTATGTATGTACATATTCTCCCTAGATATATCATAAGATCATGATAGACATTCAGCAAGGTAATACAATGGAAAGAGCACCAGGCCTGGAATCAGAAAGACTCCACTTTCTGAGTTAAATTCTCACCTCAGACAAATCACTTAACCCTATTTGCCTTAGTTTCCTCATATGTAAAATGAGCCAGAGAAGGAAATGGCCAACTACTCCAGTTTCTTAGCCAAGAAAACTCCAAATAGAGTTATAAAAAGTCAGACATGACTAAGAAACACTGGAAGGTAAGGACTTGTTTTCACTTTTGTCACTGTAACACCAGTTCTGAGTACACCTTCTTAGCATACTATAAATGTTTAATTAATTTTGATTACTTCTAGAACATGTACTATGGTGCATCAAGAAAAAATGCCAAGACATATTTTTCCTTTTTTATGATTTTAATGATAAGATAGAATGCATATAATATCCTGTCCTTCACTGAGTCCGATATCTTATAATGCTATGGAGGAGACCCTAGATTCTCAAAAATTCTAGGGAAGCACAGCACTAGGCAAGTTCTACCAATCAGCTAGGTAGCCCAGGACATAGACCACCAAGTCTGAAGTTCAAAGCCAACCTCAGACACTTATTAATTGTGGGACCCTAGAGAAGTCACTTAACTCTATTTGCCTCAGTTTCATCGCCTGTAAAATGAGCTGGAAAGGGAAATGGCAAACCTCTCCAGTATCTGGCCAAGAAAACCCCAACAATGGGTCAGCTAGGTGGTGCAATGGATAGAGCATCAGCCCTCAAGTCAAGAGGACTTGGGTTCAAATTTGACTTCAGACACTTCACATTTCCTAGCTGTGTGACCCTGGGCAAAGCACTTAACCCCAATTGCCTCAGAGAAAGAAAGAAAGAAAGAAGAAAGAAAGAAAGAAGAAAGAAAGAAAGAAAGAAAGAAAGAAAGAAAGAAAGAAAGAAAGAAAGAAAGAAAGAAAGAAAGAAAGAAAGGAAGGAAGGAAGGAAGGAAGGAAGGAAGGAAGGAAGGAAGGAAGGAAGGAAGGAAGGAAGGAAGGAAGGAAGGAAGGAAGGAAGGAAGGAAGGAAGGAAGGAAGGAAGGAAGGAAGGAAGGAAGGAAGAAAGAAAGAAAGAAAGGAAGGAAGGAAGGAAGGAAGGAAGGAAGGAAGGAAGGAAGGAAGGAAGGAAGGAAGGAAGGAAGGAAGGAAGGAAGGAAGGAAGGAAGGAAGGAAGGAAGGAAGGAAGGAAGGAAGGAAGGAAGGAAGGAAGGAAGGAAGGAAGGAAGGAAGGAAGAAAGAAAGAGCCCAACAAAAACCAACTAGGAAGGCCTTTGCCTACTGATGATGCCAAAACTGTTTTCCCAGGGCCAATCCAGCTGTTTTCAAAGAGGTTCATTATGTGCTTGTCCACCAGTTGCTGATTTTTTTTTTTTTAGCCAAGGCAATTCCTAAAGACCTCTTACTAATATTTAAAAGGCTTGTGGACTACATCAGTGATGATTACATGGAGTCTTGAAGTTTTGAAGTAAATAATGAATAGGAATGCCATTTGAAAGCACTGACATGTCTTCAAAATTTAATGAATTGTTCTAGTTATAATTTCCATATATATATATTCATTTGATAAATGGACTTCATAAATGTTGAATCTATACATAGGATATGCTGGTTTTCTATAAATATAGTACTATGCTGATTATTGTAAGAATTATTCATCAAATTTGAAAGATGAATAAAAACAGAATATAATTTATTCATTTTACTTCTACTGTGTATTTATATAACTTCTTTTATCCAAGGAACTTGAGACATTTTATGCTTATGAATCTAAGAATTTCTCAGAAAGCCCTAGGAACAAGGTTAGGGCATTGTCACACAGACCAGTACAGATAAGTTTGGGTATTGCAAAAAAGTTCATAGATCACCAGGGAAACACCTTAACTGTCTTCTAGGAGAATCCAACTCTTTGCCAGAATCTTTCTAAATTTAAATATTGGCATTTGTCTAATTTTTGAAGTTAGTTCTATTTGTGTTAAGGCTAAAACCACTTGATTTGGTTGATTCTGGTATCAGATAAGAACACTGAATAAATAACAGATTCTCCTTTTACTTCTCTAATTCCAAACATTAAAATGTGAATTTGAGTAAAATTATGCTTTTTCCCCCAGAATAATCCATTGAAGGTCACTGATCCAAAAATATTTTATTTATCTAGGTCCATATAAATGATTAACAGCTTCTTCTAGTTTTTTGTTTTCTTTTTTCTTTTTTTTTTCCTACAGGAGAAGAAAGGCCCAACTATTTAAACTTTTCAAATTGGGATGGAGTAATGTCAAATTGTGTTTAATGAACCCAATATAGTGTAGGATCATGGAAGAAATACTGGCTAAAGAGCCAAAAGACTTGCTTTGGACTCTTAGCACTGCTAGTTACAACCTGCTAACATAATTTCATTTCTCTCCATCTCAATTTCCTCCAACTTTCTTTTTAAAAAATTTTTCCCTTTAACTCTCTAATAGTCATGATCTCCATTTTATAGAAGAAAATGAGGCTCAAGATGTACAAAGGAGATAAAATTATTTGCTTAGGGTTATACAGTATCAGAACTAGGGCTGAGTTTTATAACTTCAAGATGAGTACTCATTATACCTTAATGCTTCCAACTGATCTTTAATCCTGACATATGTTCAAATTTACAAGAGCTGTACTGAATGAAGAAGCATCTGGGAGATTATGAAGCATGAAAGATGGTGCTTAGGAGGTGGATGAAGGGTAACATTGCCCACTTGGGTTAGAAAACTGACCTAAGAGAGGCAAGAAGATGGTCATTTCTTCACCAAATTGAACTTTCGATAGTATGTTGCTCAGTTGATTCAAATAATTTTTAAAATCATGTTTTTTTTTTAATCTCAATATTTTCGTTTGTTTCTATTTTTCCGTCACTTTAAAATGTAATTTTTGTGAGTGTATATGTTGTTCTAGTTCTGCTGATTTCACTTTGCATCCAAGCTGAATGTTCCTTCTCCAAATCAACAAACAATAAACACAGCTGAACACGACTGGAATGTTATAGTCTACATACCTCTCAGTCAGTTGTCTGACTGTAAAGATGCCAAATGCTATAGGAAAATTATCTATGAGAGGCCTACGTATTCCCTTCTCATATTTTAATTGAGAAAGCCTTTAAATGTGTATAGGCTAAGTCTGTTCCCTTAATACTTTTTACGTAAAGAAATTAGTTAGAAAACAGTGTTTTTATACTTTTATCTTCTACTTATAGACAACTAGCAACCTGGTTACAGGAATGGGCCAGAGCACACAGACTTCTAATTATTATTTGAGTTCTTTTACCTGACATCAAATACTGCTTAACTAATCCTATTCCTCTTGTACAAGCTGCCCCAGGCCCTTTTCACATCCCTGTCCTGTCATTCTAGCTTTTTCTCTTCAGGGGGACAGCTGTTAATTACCTCTTTAACACCTCCTTATTACTTTCTGAGCACTAATTGCTCTTAATTGTCCCCAGTCTAGGTTATCTGTGGGCCTGCCATCCAAAACCTCCAGCCTCCAGCCTTCCATGTTGTTCCCACTACATAGATAGTTGAATACTTCACACAATAGAATCAGTGCTACCCCTCGATGTCTAACACTAGTCTTTCAGCATCCTTCCTTGTAAAAGAATTAGCTGCATCTTCCAAAATGCTGGGAAGAACTTGTATGTAACAGCTGAGATACTAAAGCTCAAGTCCTAATTATACCAAGACCCCTGCAATCCTTTTTCTGAGCTTCCTTTTTCTTTAATTTTTTTTCTTTATGAATTTAAACATCATCAAGTATGAACATTTCAAGATGTTAAAAAAAGAACAGAAAGAATTGTACATGAAGCTACTATGAATTTCTGATATGTACAATTTGTTTTTAAAGTGCATTTAAATTTTTAGCAGGTAATAAAATTGCTCTGATTTTCAATCTCCTTCTGAATCACCTTCTGTTCTTTTCTCTGTATTAAATAAAAAGTTTCAATGATTTTGGACTTCAATTTCTTCTTCCACAATATAAGGGTCTGGATTAGATGATCCCAAAGCTTTCTTACAATGTTAAAGTTTTATAAAACTTGGCACACATGCTTGAGATTTCTCAAAAAGGTCAAATTTTCTTTTTCCTCTTTGATTCCTTTTTGGAAACCATTAAACTGGCTACATTTTAAGGAAGCACAAAGGTTTTTCTCAGAATCATTGTCTGGAAAATGGTGCTTTCCTACCAACTTTATGAAATTTTCTTAAATATCATTCATCAGGAAAAATGGTCATGCATTTCTGATTTTCAGACAAATTTTTTCTATAACAACTTATATAGCACTTTTAAGTTTACAAAGTTATTTCCTCACAACAACTCTGTAAGGGGTTAGTGCAAGTATCTCCTCCCATTCCATTTTACAAATGAGGAAACTGTTATACAGAGAAATGAGATGACATGCCCAGGTTTTCACAACTAAGAAGTTTTAGCAAATTGTCATGTTAACTCCGATTTTTAGATTCATGTGAGAAATGATTCATTTAGACCCTACTGTATTCCAATCAGCATTAATCATTTCAATAGGATTCCAGTGGGGTAGTGATTATAAATTCTATATGTTAGCCCAGCTTTAGAGCTATGGACAGCATGTTGTGAGTTTACTTGCTTAATTATAGAAAGCTAACTTTAAGCCTTTCACTCTTCTTTTTCCTTGTTATAGTGACCATGTCCAGAATAGGGGAGGTGACTCAATGGCATTGCAAGTCTCCTAATTTATTTTGTAACTCCTGGACTTAAGCATGAATAGGTGACAAACATATGATCACTTAGGGGAGATAATTCGTGCTTTGCCCAACCCAGACCTCCTTGCTGATATACCATTTTTGGCTCATACATCATTTGTGGCCCTTGAATCAAGGTCTTTCAACCAATGTATTTTGTGTACCTCCTCTAGAGTGTTCAAGCATTAAATCTAATATCAACTATTATAAAAAAAGGCCCTAGTCAGATTATAAGGAAGATATGATGTCCACTTCTTTAGAGGGGACCACAAATCCTTAAATAAAGTACCATTGGCCCAGAGTTCTGCTTTTAGTGCTTTTTACTCTTTTGCCTTTTAGAAATTATAATGGTTTGTATATTGCAAAGCTAGGAGGCACTAATTTCTGCAATCTTTCATTTCTGCTTCTGTTGAGGACTGAGAAACAAGGGTATAACCAAAAAAAGAATGATATTGAGAAGTGGAGGACAGGGGCAAAGGATCCTCTGGAACAAAGGAGAAAAGATCTAATAATCTGTCATGTCCCAATCACCAAGGTGAGTCATTAACCATTAATGTCTTTCTACCGCATTTAACTATTAAAGAGAATTCAGTTGTTATTACATCAGTTTTGTGTTTTGATTTTTATTCAGTAGTAAATAGTAAAAGTAATAGTAAATTTCTTTTAAGGAACTTTGTATCCCGCTTCCTGTGACACAGTTTGATAGTTAAATTTAAATTAGAAATTGTGCTAACCTAGATAACAAGAGTCCGAGAAAATTGGCTGAGATGGTGAAACAAAGTTGGGAGAAAAGGGGAGAGAAAGATGGGCATGATGGGGTAGAAGCACGTGGTAATGATTCTATAGAAAAGCAGAGTTTTTTTGGCTCAATAATTGTTGATATTGGCAGTTTCCACATACTTCTTGTTTTTTCTTTTTGCTCTCTTAACAAAGGTGGTTTTTTTTCTCTCCCTGAAGTCAGCTTGGTTATTTCTCCAGCTTCAGTCTTGGGGCTGAACACTACAGTGCATATACTATAAAAGATACACATGCCAGGACTCAGGGATTCTCTCTCCTGGAAACAGATCCAAAGCTGTTGCATCCTGTGGAAAAGGTTTGCATGGGAAAAATGCTATGGGGTCAACTGCTTTCACTCACTTTAGGCCACCGGACACAAACTGTGCCAGCTCTCAATCCTTTATCTGTCCACAGCATCAAGATGCATATTGTGTGGATAGCTACGAGTGGCCTTTCCTTTGCTCCCCTGCACCATGGCTAGGCAAAAGGCCCAATGAACCTCTCTCAGCTGTTTTAGAAATGACTCAGCTTAAAAGGAGATCAGGCTAGATGGGCTTTTGGCCTCTTATGGCAGAATGATCTCTTTTCTTCCTAATTCCAGATTATAGTGAAGCTCAATTCAATTCAATTCAATTCCCAAACAAAACAAAGAAATTAAATCATATCTAGGATGTACAATGCACTATGCTAGGTACTATGGGGCATTGTCCCCCTACCCCAAGGAGTTTGAGATCTCACTGAAAATAATAATGTGGTGGAAAGAGCACTGGATTTGCAGTGAGGGGAATTGGATTTGAATCTCCAATTTGTACTTCACTTTACCTCTCATTTTCCTTACTTGCAAAGCAGTTAAATTACATGATCTCAAGGGCACTTCTAGCTCTAAGATTCTATGACTGCATAAAGTATGATTTGTATAAAATAATAGGTTGTTATGAGAAAGAATTGAAGGACAATATCTACTATACATAGTTAAGCGGCTTCAGTGAATAGAACAGATAATAAATAATGATAGGAGTTTATAAGAGGGTAAGAGCAACATGAGCTGAAGTATTTAGAGAAGACTTCATTCAATCATTCATTCTTGCAATACCAACTCCACAAAGGAAACACAACATTGAGAGGTAAACACAAAATTCATATAATGTAATTTCCGTGTGAGGAAAACTTGGAGAGATAAGAGTAGGTTTCCTTAGGAAAGATTATCTGAATTGAACTTTGAAAACAGCTGGTGATTCTGGAAGGGGAAGTGAAAAAGGAATTCATTCTAGACATTGTTTACCTCAGTTTCCTTCTCTGTCAAATGAATTGGAAAAGGAAATGGCAAGTCACTCCAGTGTATTACTGTGGAAAAAGACAAACATGGGAGCCGGAAAATTATACATCTACCATGGTGACACCATCTTGTTGTGGTAACTAGCTGGCCCAATGGAGTGAGCAAGACAAGTTCAAACCCAGGCTCAGATACTTCCTCATTGTCTGAGCCTGGATAAGTCACTCCACCTTTGTTTGTCTCAGTTTCTTCAATTGTAAAATGGAGATAACATACTTTACAGGGTTGTTGTGAGGATAAATACTATCAAATGAGATAGTATTTATAAAGAACATCTAAGATTGTAGGTGGCACATAATAGGCCTTATATAAACATTTATTCTTTTTCTCTCCTTCTTTTCAGGCACAGAGAAAGGAAGGAGGCCAGTTTAGCTACTTAGCTTCTTAAACTGTGATTTGCAAACTCATATGGAGTCTTGTAGCTGAATATGGGATGAAATTATAATTTATTATCAATAACTGTCTGATTTGTATACCTATTTTATAAACCATTATCCCTGGGATTATGCAAAAAAATTCCTTAGGTGAAAAGAAGTTGCAATTGAAAAAAAGTATAAAAAACCCACAGTTTGAACACAGAGGAAAGGTAAGAAGAAAAAGATGTGCTTGGTGAATATAAAAAAGGATTGGGGGGGCGGGTTTGGGTTCATATTGTGAAGGGCTTTAAAAAATAAACAGGATTTAATATTTTACCGTATAGGCAAGATAGAGCCACTGGAACTTCTTGACTAGAGAGGTAACATGATTAGACTTGGACTTAAGGAACACTGTTTTGGTAACTGTAGAAAATGGATTGGAAAGAGAAGAGACTGGAGGAAGAGGGACCAATTGGAAAACTGCTACAATAATTCAGGTGAGATGGGAAAGTTCTGAATTAGTGTGAATGAAGGAAGATATATAGCAGGTAAAATTGACAAGACTTGGGAGTTGATGATAACAGATAGCATTTATATAGTGCTTTTGACTATTAGTTGGCACAATGGATAGAATGCCAAACCTGAAGTTAGGAAGACTCATCTTTTTCAGTTCAAATTAAAATGGGTCACAAATGACAAAAGTATAAGAAATCCAGAGTTAGAACACAGAAGGTAACTCAGAGTTCAAATTTGGCCTTAGACACTTACTAGCTACATGACTCTGGGCAAGTCACTTAACCTTCTTTGCCTCATTTCCTCATTTGTAAAATAAGATGGAAAAGGAGATAATAAATTGCACCAGTATCCTTGCCAAGAAAATGCTAAATTGGGTCACAAAAAGTTGGACATAACTGAAAAAATGACTGAACAACAAAATTAATAATAATAACAACTTATATGTAGCATTTTACGGTTTGGAAAGCATC
This sequence comes from Sminthopsis crassicaudata, assembly GCF_048593235.1. Classification (NCBI taxonomy): domain Eukaryota; kingdom Metazoa; phylum Chordata; class Mammalia; order Dasyuromorphia; family Dasyuridae; genus Sminthopsis; species Sminthopsis crassicaudata. The sequence continues at coordinate 183,147,469 of NC_133617.1, read as the reverse complement.
TCCCATATGTTATTGATCTTTAAAACAAGGTACTATTATTATGCTCATTTTCAAATGAGGACACTGAAGTTAAGTAAGTAATCTGTATCAGGAACTCAGGAATTTGCCCTGAATCATACCACTAGTGGCTGAATTCAAATCCAGGTCTTCTTAACTCTATGCTTTGTACTATAAACCTGCAAACAGATGTTTTTGGTTTTTAACTTTAAGATGGGTGAGATCTGTGGTGTAAGTAGTAAGGAAAAAAAAGTAAATAGAGAGTAAAAGAGTATGGTAGAGGGCACAACCCCCAGAGGAAAGACAGGATGGTGTAATGGAAGAACAATGGATTGGGTTTCAAATTCAGATATGTATTAATTATATGATTTTTGAGCAAGTTTTTGAATCTCAGTTTCCCCATTTGTAAAATAAGGTGGTTGGAGTTATTAAACTTTAAGGTCCCTTCTAGTTCTAAATCTATGATCTTAACATCTTACCAGAGGGTAGAAGGTTAGTGTAAAGGCATAAATAAGGGATTTGGCATTTGTAAGAAGGGCTATCTCTTCCCTTGAGACTGAAACAAATGTGCATATATTTATCTATGAAATAGAAGATATTTAAGATATAGAATTGGAGAGAAGAGAGAAAAGTATGAGATCATTTCTTCTACTGAGAAGATAGTTCATTTGGTTTGGGAGAGATAGGAGCAATGGGGGTAGAAAAAAATAAAATAATTATTGTACAGCAGTAGGAGCCAAGAAGAGACTGTAAAATATAAACGTGTAATGGATAGAACAACATGGTTGTCAGAAAGGTTTGAGACTTAAGTGGAGCCCTGGATAGGCTTTGGATGAATGTAAAGGAAGAGAAAGGGGAGGACAAGAATTTTAGATAGGGGAAACACATAGCCAAAGACTCATAATCAGGAGTCAATAGCTTGCATATAGGAAGAAATAATTGGAGTGGGGGGCTTATTTGGGGGCAAGTATAAGTTAACGTTTTATAGGTAGGATAGAGCAAGATGGTGGAACAATTTGAATAATAGATGTGAATTTAGATGTAATTCTTTTAGAAGCTGGGGAACCATTTTTCAAAATAAGGGAGTGACATGATAGAAGAGGAACATTACCACGGGAGAGCAAATGGAGATGGTCTTGGTATGAGAGCAATCATAAGGGGAAAAAAATCATAACATTTGGTGGGTGAAGAAGAGTGGAAAAGGAAAAGGCAGTGTGAAAGAAAAAGATCATTCTATTACTTTAAAACTGAGTTACTAGGATAACTATGGGGCCTTTGTCAAACAATCAATCAATTAACATTTAAGTGCCTACTTAATTCCAGGCACTGTGCTAAACACTGGGTCTGACAAAAACGTTGAAGTCAGGAAATGAGGGAGGATTATGATATGTTATTGGTTCATACTTCATTTGAAAGAGGACCAATGACCTCCTAGAGTGATGATGTGCACATGAATTGGATTTAAGTAAGGCAGAGTTGCATAAAGTCATCAGCCTCTCTATCTTGTCCATCTTATCTCTATCTTGTCAAAATTCAGTGGCAAGATAAAAATCAGGATGACTGGAGATGGCCTGGGACAGTAAATGAACTTGACATCTTTGAAGTCTTGACCAAGCTGTAAGTACTCTACAGCATCTACCTGGCTGCCTTCATGGCTGTTGGAACAAATTATTCTCATCTGTCCATTCTGCTGGGGGATGCCATTACACACTTAGTGAAGCTTTCCCCCCTAAACAACCTTGTGGTTTTGAGGTCTGTTGGTTCCCCTCAAGCTGGTTTAGCCTGTGTACTAAGATTCTTTTACTAGGATGTGACCACTATGCATTCTACAGAACCACAGGTGAGAGTAAGAACCAAAGATCAATAAGTAGCAGTAAAAAGTCCTCCCTGTATGTACTTTATGATCCAAGATTATGATATGTTATCCTTAGAAATTCTACAAATGAGATAATGATGAAATATCTAAGTGTCACAGAAATACAATGTTTCAGAGTTGGAAGGGATTATGTAGTTCATCTAGACCAATTGGAACAAATGTTAATAGTATCCCTGTGAAATGTTCATCTAGTCTCACTGGAGACTTCCAGTGAGAGAGAACTCTTTGCTGTGGCAACCCTTTTTACTTGAAAATAGTTCTTATTGCATTGAATTTTTTTTTTATTATATTGAACTGAAATTCACCTCTTTATAACTTCAACCTATTACTCTTGTAACCTCTTTGATGTAAAAATTCTACTTTTATGAACAAGCTCAAACTTATAAGTACCTTTTCAGCTTTTTGTTATAGAAACAAATATTAAAGTCTAGTGCCAAGAGTTCTTAAATTTAAAAAAATAATTTGAAGTAATGAGGCTTTATAAATTGTTTTATTCTTCTTGTATGTAGGTATTTTTTGTTTAATTTTGTGCAATGAGTTTTAAGAATTAAATAGTGTGTTATAATTACATATGGATAAATTTGATAGTGCTTTCAATTTATAGGTTTGCGTAGCAATATTTGCTTGTTAATATTTTGTGAGTATGTAAATTTTGTTGAAATTGACAAATATTATTCCTTGTCAAAAAGAAAAAAAAAAGTTATCTTGCTAGCCAAACAAAACATAAGTTATTTCCAGACAGTCTTTCTATTTCTTGATGAATCAATGACACAGGCAATTGGGGATAAAGGACATAGCTCTTGGCATAAGAACCAGGTAGCCATCCTTGTGTACAGGTCAGACCTCTTGCTTATGAGTTTTTATGGCAGTGATCAATTGGAGAGCACTAATACACAGAACAGCATAATGTCCTAAATGGTATCCACAATGATCTTTTGCTCGTTGAATTGAATCTAATGGTTACTCCCTCATTTTAACACACTGCAATAAAATGAAATATGCACAGTCCACAGCTTCTTCATCACATAGCAAAGTAATGCAAAGTCCCAAGTGTGATCAAATTGGTCTGATAACATTAAATTAGAACACTGAGGAGGACATGGCTAGAGGCCACAAGGAAATGTGAAAATAACCAGGGAGCCCTCTGCTCTAATCAAGGCTAGAGAGTCATGGGCTGGTAAAACAATATTTGTGTTTTTGAAAACACATAAAAAGTAATGATACGAAATGTCATTTTGAAAATAATAATTATGAAAGTAATTGTATGGGAATTTATTTCTATGTTAAGTAGAGAACAAGATACACTGAAGAAAGTCTGGGATTCAAGGGGAAGAAAAAGTAGAATATAGTAAATGTATACAAATCAAATAGAAACAGAAGCCGCTATTCCTTACATAAGGCTGAATATTGGCGGTATTAAAATGTATTATTATCTATATTGTATTTTTATTAATTTTCTTTAACATTTTCCTATTTTATTTTAATTTGGTTTAGGCTATTCAGCAGTAGATTTGACATCACTAGAGCACTGATTTTGAGAACCAAAGCTCAAGGTTTGAATTCCAGGTTTCTTATTTGCTTCCTGAGTAAACTTGGGCAAGATACTTTTCCTCCCCTGAACTTGGTTTCTTCATCTATAAAATGATAGAATGTCTTCAAATCCCTTGTAGCTCTATGTACTATGAGTAAACTAATGTTTATCTTATCAAGTGCCATTATATACAAGGTGTTCTTCTAGGACCAGACAGTACAAAGGAAAAAGTCAATCAGTTTTTATCCTCACAGAATTTATATTATACTGAGGGAAAGATATTATATTAAACACACACACACACACACACACACACATATATATATCTACACATGCACATAAATATATTAAACATACATATGTGTATATATAAATATGTAATATATATATGTAGTATAAAACAACTCCCTTCTCTCTACTCACATAGTCATTGCCTCACCTTACATCCTTATAATTTCTTACCTTGAATCTTATAAGACTTTCACTGCTTCCAGGATCTTTCCCCTATCCAGTTTATCTTCTTTATAGATGCCATAATAGTAATAGTCTTCCTAAAAATTCCCCATCAATTGGGGAATGGCTGAATAAGGTATGGTATATAAGTGCAATGGAATATTATTGTTCTATTAGAATGATTTCAGAAAAGCTTGAAAAGACTTATGTGAACTGATGCTGAATGAAGTGAGCAGAATCAGGAGAACATCATACACAGTAGTAGTGGGATTGTGTGATAATCATTACAATAAATTTAGCTCTTCTCAGTAATGCATTGATCTAGGGCAATTCTAATAGATGTGGGATAGAAAATGCCATCTGTATCTAAAGAAAGAACTAAAGAGATTGGATGAGAATCAAGGCATGGTATTTTCATTTTTTTTTATGTTTACTTTTTTTCCTTGTGTTCTTTCCTTTTTGTTCTGATTTTTCTTTTGCAGAATGACTAAAATGGAAATATGTTTAAAATAATTGTACATGTATAGACTATATCAGATTTCTTGTAGTCTTAAGGAGGGGAAAGAAAGGGAAGGAAGAAAGAAAAGAAAATTTGTAACTCAAAATCTTGCAAAAATGAATATTGAAAGTTATCTTTACATGTAATCAGAAAAATAAAGTACTGATGAAAAAAAAAAAAAAAGATAGTCTTCCTAAGCCACTTAACTACCCATGTAACTCCTCTTTTAAAAATCTTCCATGGTTCCTTATTGCCCTTAAGTTAAAATGGAAACTCCTTATCTTGGTATTAAAAACATAATCTGATTCCAGCCCATATTTCTATTTTTATCTCAAATTATTCTCCTTTGTAATTCTACATTGCAACCAAATTGAATGAACTACTAACTGTTCCTTGATTTGTACAAGTCACCCCCATGCCTGAAATGTTTAAAAAGTAGATTCTAGACTGATCAAAATGCCTACAAATACTGCTAGAATGAAAGAATTATCTCAAAACCTAGAATTGAAATAACTTCTTGCTTCAGCACTGGAGAAGGCTGAACCCTGAAGAAATAAATAGTCAAATCAGAGTAAAAACAAAGAATTAAGAATGAATAAAGCCTAGTTTCCTAAAGTGTGCTTGAATAATTGGAATTAATTAACAAAATCTGAATGAATTATTATAATTTCCCTCAATGGTTTGTTACTGTAGCTCTCTAAATGTTTCCTTTTAGTGTTTATTAACAAAAACTCTTAAAACATGTTAAAAAAAAAAAGAGGGGGGGGCAAGATTGTATGTTTTCAAGAAGACAGGAAAAGAGTAATAGTTATTGGAGGAAAAGTCTTTTGCTGCCAAAATATCTAATAAAGGAGTCTATGATTCTGTGATTCTGGTATAGGCATATCCTCTACCAGCCCTAAAGTAGCCTGTCTTTTTTTAGTCATGTCTGACTTTTTATGACCCCATTTGAGGTTTTCTTCAGAAAGATACTGGAGTTATTTGCTGCCTCCTTCTCCAATTCATTTTATAAATGAAGAAATTGAGGCAGATAAGGTTAAATGACTTGCCCAAAGTTACATAATTAGCAAGCAACTAAAATGAGATTTGAACTCATAAAGATGACTCTTCTTTACTTTAGGCTCAACACTCAATCCACTGTGCCATCTAGCTAATTAATCTGAAATATTTGCCTGAGGCACAAAAAGATTAATTGACAGCCATGGTTGCCCAACTAATAAGTTTCAGAGACAGCATGTGAACACTGGTCTTCAGGAATTCAAATCTAGTATGGCAACCATTATGTCATGCTACCTTTAAAAAACGTATGAAGGAACAGTCAAAGAGTAATCAGAGTTAGAGCTATTCAGAGGAGATCTGAAAGGAGGTAAACAGAGATGAGTCTTGGAGGACATGGTTGGATGGAAAGTGCACTTCAGGAGGAGAGAGAGAAGGACTAGCCTGTGCTTTGGTATGGGGCATGTAAGGAATGGAGGATAACCAAGCTAAAAGATAGGTTTCCATCTCTGTAGCAGACATTCCTTTTTTTAAAAATAGCACTTTATTTTTCCAAGTATATGCAAAGATAATTCACCAACATTCACCTCTGCAAAGCCTTTGGTTCCAAATTATTCTTACTTTCCTACCTTCCCAAGCAATCTCAGTAAAAAATGAAATTTTTTCCAAATATTTTTCCATGTTTATTATGCAGTGCAAGAAAACCAGATAAAAAGGAAAAAAAACCATGAGAAGAAAAAAAATAACCAAGCCAGCAACAAAACAACAGCAAACAAACTGAAAATACTATGCTGTGATCCACATTCAGTTTCCATAGTTCTCTCTCTGCATGCAGATAGCACTTTCTATCCCAACTCTATTGTAATTATAGCTGACACTTCTAAGAAAGAAAGCTCTGCTAAAGAGAAAGACAGTATTTAGGAATTGACCAGTGAAAGGCATGTCAACAAAAATAACATAGAATACAGATTCCAGATTGAAAAAGGACTTTGGAAATAATCTAGTCCAATCCCTTAGTTTTATAGATGGAAAAATTAAGAACTGGAGAATCACTTGCCCAAGGTCACACAAGTAGTAACTGATTACTTTAAGTTGGATAAAATCCAGTGGTTACTGAAAATGTCTATGACTTCCAAGAATGCATTTGCTTATTTTGCATCTTCAAGGAGACAGACCATGCTGAGAAAAAAAAATCATGATAAACAGTCCGCATTATTCTTTGCACAGGTTTAAACATCTAATCATGTCAGCATTTTGATGCTTCCTGGGGACCACCTCTGTTTCATTAACATTTTCAAAGGCTGAGGTGAAATGGGTCAGACTTATAGAGCAATTATTGGTGGGGAGGGGAAGGCTCCCACAAACAAAATATCAATGCAACTTGTTGGAGCCCAGTGGAGGGAGGTCCATCTCCTTCCTCCAATGTGAAAGAAGAGACCACAACCCTTTCAGATTCTGTCACATGAGGACTAAACAGTTCAGAGGCTACAGGTCATCAGGGACAATCATCATGACCAGGATGGACCCTTCTGTCTCATTCATCTTCTGTCCTTGCAAAGTTTTGTTGGCACCTACAAACACCTGGTGGCACCCCAGTGAGTTGACCTTAGGAGTCATGTCTCTAATTTTGAACCCAATCAACAGACTGTCACATTCACTTTAACCTATATTCTTTCAGAAGAAATGACCTAAGGTTCCCTTTAAAAGGAAATGAAAATGAGTCTGCTAAATCAGATAATGCTGCATATTTCTCAAGGAAATTAGGAGAGGCAGGAAAAAATATTGGTCAATGGGTGGAACTATAACTATGATGCTTCTTGAATTGTAGAGGAAACTATGAAGGTAAAGGCTGATGAAAGGGGAAGAAAACCAAACCATCTCCTTAGAATTAACTGAAAGTGAAATGGATAAACTTGAGAGAACATTGTTCATGATATTCAGACAAAGATTGGATGAACATGAGTCAGGCTTATTGGATAGTTCCTGCTGGACAACCTGTTAATGAAATGACTAGGCCATTAATGCTCACTTCTATTTGGACTTACCCCTCTGAATCTTCAGACTTTTCCAGTTTGCTCTACATGGGTACAGCTTATCCCTCTTCCCCTTCCCCATATTAATCTCCTTTTTCTGTGTGGTCTTCTTCCATTAGGTGAGCTTTTTAATGCTTGTATTGTATATTCCCAGCATAATGCCTGGCTGGCACATAGTAAGCACTTAATAAATGTTCTATCTATCTATCTATCTATCTATCTATCTATCTATCTATCTATCCATCCATCTATCTATCTATCTATCCATCTATCTATCTATTTCATTGTAGAGAGTATTCTTGTTCACACATGGATTGAAGATTTCAATTTTATCTATGAAACAAGAGTCAACACCAACTTGAGACTGAATCTGTAAGAGGTGAAATTACCTGTGAAGCCTTGCCACTCTGACTGAGATTTATGATTCTGTGGCCTCTTACAGCTTTGAGGGGTGCCACTTTTGCATATAACAAAGTAATTATTTGAGACACTTTTGCTTGGAGACCAGAATTAAGATTTACAGTATTTTCACAAATGGTAGAATCATTTTAGTTGTGCAATTGTTTCAAACTCTGTGGCCCCATTTGGGATTTTCTTTGCAACTATAAGTGAAGTGATTTGCCATTTCCTTCTACTCATTATATAGATGAGGCAAGTTGAGTTAAGTGGCTTTTCCAGGCCACACAGCTAGGAAGTATCTGAAGCCAGATTTGAACTCAAGAGAAATCTTCCTGATTCCAAGACTAACATTCTATCTACATCATCACCATTAAATCATTAGTGATAAGTTAATTTAACTTCATTTTAGAGATGAGGACACATAGGGAAACCACTGGTAGTTGTAGAGATTGGAAAATGTCTCTTGCAGCTGAATTTTAAAGGAAGACAGCAAAACTAAGGGGTGAAATTGAGGAGGGAGGGCATTCCAGGGATAAGAGACAGCAATTGCAAAAATACAGAGATGGGAGAGGGGGAATATCACGTGAGAGGAATAGCAACATAATAAATTCTTGCATGTGAATTCTCTGTATATATTTTTGAAAATAATGTTGAAATTTTATTTATTTTATTTTTAATTTCTGGAGTAAAATAAGCATTTCCATACATAGTATAATAAAAAATGATTACACATGAAAATGCAAATTTATTGTGCAAAACTTGCTATCCTCTTAAATATATAATAAAATTATCATAAAAATTGCTTTTTAAATTTATTTTCCTCTCTCTTCACTCTAGAAATAGCTACCATTAGACACAAATATATATATATATATATATAAAATCATTCTATATGTATTTATATCAGTTCTTTCTATGAATGTAGATAGTATCTTCCCCCACATGGTTTTTTTGGTAGTTAATTTGGGTATATATAATATTCAAAGTTATTTATTCATTTAAAGTTGATCTTAAAACCATATTGCTGTTACTGTATGTATGTTCTCTTAGTTCTGCTCACTTCTCCATTATTTTGTGCAATTTTATCCATGTTTTTCTAAGATCATAGAACTCATCATTTCTTTTAAAAATGTATTTTATAATGAACTGAACTAGCTACATCCAGCAAAAGAACTCTAGGAGATGAATATGGATCACTACATAGAATTCCCAATCCCTCTAATTTTGTCTGCCTGCATTTTGAATTTCCTTCACAGGCTAAATGTACACTATTTCAAAGTCCGATTCTTTTTGTACAGCAAAGCAACTGTTTGGACATGTATATATATTGTATTTAATTTATACTTTAACATATTTAACATGTATTGGTCTGGGGGGGAAGGAGGGGAAAAATTAGAACAAAAGGTTTGTCAATTGTCAATGTTGTAAAATTACCCATGCATATATCTGGTAAATAAAAACTATTAAAAATAAAATAAAAATTAAAAATGTATTTTATTTTAAACTTATGGAATAGAACAAGCATTTTCATTATATTTCTGACATTATTATAGCATAGTAATGTTCCATCATAATCATATACTACAACTTGTTTAGCTTTTCCCCAATTGATGGACATCCCTGCTCTTGCCATTTCTTTGTCACCACAAAGAGTTGCTATAAATATTTAAAAAACATACAGGTTGTTGTCACTATATCAAAGAGTATAGTTAGTTTAGTAACTCCTTGAGCATAATTCTAGACTGCACAATGTATGTGTTTAGTACTTGATTCATCAATGGTGATTCATAATGGTGAAATGACTTGCTTAGAGTCATACTGCTAATAAATTTCAGGGACTAATCTTTAAATTACTCTCCTGACTTTCAGACCAATATTCCTTCTAATTCACTATAGTGCTTAAATTTTGGGCCTTACAAGGCAGATTAAAAAAATTATAGAGTCTTAGAACTGGAAGGAACTTCAAAGCCTACATGATGTAACTTCCTATTCAGTTCAAAAATTCCTTCTTCAACATCTTTGGTAGGTCAGGTTGTAAAGGTCCTGATCCTCTCTCAGTTGTAATCCTTCTCTGGGAGGTTTCTTTTCTCTGTGAATCTTTTTCTCTGTCCTCTTCTTCCCCTCCAAAAGTATAGGATTGCTGGACTTGCAAATCCACAGGACATCTTCTCCTTGACTCAATCCAGAACTCACTTTCCAGACTCTAACTTCTTGTTTTATCCTCCCAGAGAATGGGCATGGAATAACTCAGGGGGTTGTGGGGAAAATGACCAATGAACTTGCTCCTCTTAAACATGTAAACTCCTCCCCAGAAGTCCAAAGGGGTAAACTCCCCTTAAAGGCCAGAATCAAAAGGTGTGAACTAGAGAATAGTTAAGTACTGACTTAGCACTTAGTAAGAACCTAACATCTCATTATCTCATTAGCACTTAGTAAGAACCTAATTTATTTTCTGTTTTACCTGAAAATGAGGTAGTGATAAGGAGTCATTGTCATAGGTAGCTACTTATTAGCAAGTAGAACATGCAATTACAGAAAGAAAATAGATCTTGAGTGGACTGGAGACAATAGTTTTTTCTTTTCCTAAGCACAAGACTAATTTAATTAAAAAAAAAAAAAAACAGACTTCTTGGAGAACTGGGAAAAAAAAATTCAGATGGAGAAAATATTGCACCACCTAGAGCATCAGCCCTAAACTCAGGAGAACCTGAATTCAAATCTGGTCTTGGACACTTAACACTTCCTAGCTGTGTGACCCTGGGCAAGTCACTTAACCCTAATTGCCTCAGCCAAAAAAAAAAAAAAAGGTTACCAAGTAAGAAATAATTTTTTAAATTAGCCAAAGCAACAATCTGATTTGATATACCTGTAATGATTCACTGGATCCTAGATAGAGATAGAACTTTAGAAACCAACTAGAACAATACCCTCATTGATATGCTAACTCAGGCTCAGAGAAATTACCTAATATCACACAGGTAACGGTAAGTAATAACCAGGATTTGAATTTTAGTCCTGTAAACTCAAGCTCAATGCTTTACCCAATATATCACCCTGTCTTATTTTTTCACTCATTTATCTCTCTCCTTACAGTCAAGCAAAGTATATTTAACAAGACACTGAACTTGCAACAAAGTGGGGAAATGAGAACTAAGAAGGGAAGTGTACCTTGACAAAAAATTGGCCCCAACCTTCCAATTACAGAAATTAAGGCAGGGAATAAGATGCCAACCCCCCTGCAAGCCACTCTGATACATGAGAAGTATGGGGAACGATTTTGGAGAATGATTTTTTGATTATTAAAAAAAATGAGTGAAGTATAGATTATGGAATGAGAAAATGCTTAAGATTACTTCCTCACTCCATTTATAAAACTTTTAAAAAATTTTCCCCAAAATCAAAATATTTTCTTCAAAATTATGTTCCCAGTCATTATAATTCTGACATGAGAATCTATGTTTTGCCATAGACAAGCATGTTTCACTTTACATAGTGCAAAAAAAATACTTCTAATAAGCAATTTTGCAAATAAGAAAAGAAACATTTTATCCTATGGAAAGCCTCTTACAAATTCATTCCTTTGTAGAAAATTCATAGATTGTGAAGTATTTTATCTGTTTACCTGAAAACAAACTTCCTCAGATGAGTATACGAGTGACTATTTACAATCTAGAATGGAGAAAGATTTCCTTACCATAATGACAACTTTTTATATTTAAATATTATTGGTCTGGGGCGAAAATTAAATTTAATTCCATAAGCATTTATTAAGTACACACTGTGTGCAAAGATCACAGTGCTAGATATTAGGGGAAAGATAAAAAGTAGCATGGTTTTTGACTTTATGAAGTGTACAGCCTAGTAAGTACACAGACACTCATCCTTTCTCTCTCTCTCTCTCTCTCTCTCTCTCTCTCTCTCTCTCTCTCTCTCTCTCTCTCTCTCTCTCTCTCCTCTCTCTCTCTCTCTCTCTTTCTATCTCTCCATCTATCTCTCTCTAATTTATCTTTCTTTTTTCTTTCTTTCTATCTCTATTTACACATGCATATACATGCATACACATAGACATATATAAATAATACATCCACGTTATATATATACTATAAACACTATATTTATATATATGTGTAATACACACATGTGAAAAATGCATGATTATTTATTTGCTTCACTTTTTCAGGTATATAAAATGAATATTTATTTCTTACTATGGATAAAATAAACTGCAGTTTATTCTGAGTTCTGTCATTAACTTTGCAGGTGACCTTAGTTCAGTCACTTCACAGCTTGCTACAGTATTGATAACATTGCATTAATGGCCTGATATAGTGCCGATAGCATTAGATAAAATCAAAACACCCATGTTCAAAACTGGATTCTGTTATTCAAAATCCATGTGAGCTTGTTCACCTGAAAAATGAATAGACTAAGAGATTTCTATCAACTTTTCCTGATACATATCCTTAAAAAGATTTTTTCAAACCAAACTTTCCTTATCTGCAAAGTGTAGGGAATGAGTGGATGAATTATATCTAAGGTCCTTTCTATTTCTATGCTTCTATGATTCTTTGACAATACAATTCAATCAATCAGCGATGAGTGTATATATGTGGTGTAATGTCATTAATCTTCAGAGATCAGCATATCTTCTTTAAGAAAATTAAATTAATTTGGAAATTGTTTATAGCCATTCAAAACAAATTCCCACATTGACCATGTTCAAAAGACAAATATATCTTAGTCTTGTATTCTGAATCCACTACCTTTCCATCAGGAGGTAGAGAGCGTATTTCAACATAGACCTAATATTAACATTGTTGGGTCATAGGTTATGTATAGTTTAACAGATTTAGGGGTTAGTTTTTGCATACATTTTTACAGATAACAGTTATTGTGATCTAACTTATTGTATGATTTAAGGATATGGAGGTAGTTGTTTCAGATTTTCTTTTAGAGTTCTAATGGCATCCACTTTGTCTTTACATTCTCTCTAGTGCCATGTGCATTATATAAGCAAAAAGGGCAGTGTCACTGGATCAAAGACTATATGGAGGGAGTAAGGTGTAAGAAGATTGGAAAAGAAAAGGACAATTAGGTTATGAAGAACTGTGAATGTCAGAGGAGCTTGTTGTTGAATCTGGAGAGAATAAGGAGTCAATGGAATCTGTTGAATTGGGGTTGGGATTAGGGCATGGACAAACCTACACTTTAGGAAAATGACTCTGATAATTGTGTGACTGGCCAAGTAATATATTTAAATGGAAATTATATATATACCTATATCTATCTATCATCTATCTATCTATATCTCCCATTTCCTAGCCAGGTAATTAAGAGTTTCAAATGAGATAATTTATGAAAAAAATCTATACAAATTGTTAAGTTTTATATAAACATTAGATATTAATATGTTTAAGTGATATTCCATAGGGTGATGGCATGAAAAATGTAATAGATGTTAATAGAGATAAAGCAAGAAACTCATCCATGATTTATGGAATAAATCATGTAACCTGTTGCTCATTGCTTACAAATCTGGAATTGATTTAATCAGGTCCAGTTTTGGGGTTTTCCCCAAAATTACATCTCTTTGGGTAAATGAAAATAGATCTATGTAGAGTTCACTTTGGGAAAATCTCCAAAGACAGTTCATGTCTGGGTGTCCACTGATATGGGTAAAAGCAGTCTTCAGAGCCCATGTAAGAGCTCAAGGTTATAATTCACTAATCTGAAACAGGATAGCCTTTATTCTATTTCACAGAAAATTCAAAAGCACATAAAAGAATTCCCAGAAGCTCATAAACAATCAACATACTTTTCTTACTCTTTAGTGAGTCTAACCTTCCACAGGATCCTCAAATCCACCAAACTCCCCTCCTAATATCCTGCTGACTTCCCTTGGAACGGAAAGATTAGAATTACCAGAATTATTGGACAGGACCCTGCCAAATCAGTAATTCTCATTCAATTAACTTTTTATTACAGAGATCTAGAGAGACATATAATCTTACAGAATTATTGTGAGGACTTGGATTTTCTTCAGAAAGAAAACTTATTTGAGGTTTCTGACTGCCAATTTTCTCCCTTTCTCCCTCCCCCAAATCACCTGTTTTTCACTAGACTCACACTAACCTCAAAACTCAAGGTAATAGAAGAGGACAAACATATCCCATATGTATCCATCTCTTGATGTTCTTCTAGCTTCAGGAGTCTCATCTATAAGTCTCTTCTCTCTCTTTAAAATTTCTAAAAAAATTTATTTCATTAAAAATTACAATTAAATGTAAAAAAAATTAAATATTAACTTTTAATTTTTTATTTATGGAATAAAACAAGAAGTTCTATTACAGTATAATAAAAATGATTATACATGAAACTGCAAAGCTATTATGCACAATTTGCTATTCCTTTGAAATTCATATTAAAGTTATTGAATACATTTATTTTCTCTCTTTTTTTAACCTCCCTGCCCTAGAGATGGCTACCATTAGACATTATGCATATATGTAAAATCATTTTATACATATTCTATTTATCAGTTTTTTTCTCAGGATGCAGATAGCATCTTCCTTTTTATGTTCTTTGTCATTATTTGACTTATCTAATTTGAATTAGATTTATAATTAATTTGAGCAAAGCATAATAAAATTAGCCCAAAGATAAATGTGAAATACACAAAATTAGAGAAGTTACCCGAAATGTTTGTATGGACTATTTGTGTCTGACCTGTGACAGAGCATTCTGAGCTTGTATTAGTTTGATCAGCCATAGTTGGACACAGTGTAACTCAACTCAAAAGGGGTAAAATAGTGATGTCATTTTGGTCCTCTTTGAAAATGAAGGACAAGAGCAACAACAGTTAATTTGAGTATTTATAATAGTCAAAATGTTTATTTTCCTACATTTATCCCAAAATTTTAAATTCATTAGAGGAATTGATAATTTAAATTTATTTTAATATTCTTTTAAAAGTTTTAATTTACAAATTCTCCTCTTCCTTCTCTACCTCCACTCACTGAGAAAGCAAGCAATATGAAAATGGTTATACATATGAAGTCATGAAAAATGTATATCCATATTAGCCATATTACAAAAGAAAGCATATACAAGAAAAATAAAGTTTAAGAAATGTGCTTCAATCTGCAGTCAGAATTCATCAATTCTCTCTTTGGAGGTAGATAGTCTTTTTCATCTTGAGACATTTGGCATTATCTTGGATTGTTGTCTTGATCAGAGTAGTTAAATGTTTCACAGTTGATAATAAATACAATATTGCTGTTATTGTGTACAATGTTCTGGTTCTGTTTACTTCACTTTGTAAAAGTTCATAGGAATCTTCCCAGGTTTTTCTGAAACCATCCTTATCATAATTTCTTATAGAATGATAGTATTCTGTCACAAATATATACCACAATTTGTTCAGTCATTCCCCAAATGATGAGCATCCCTTCAATTTCCAATTTTTGCCTCTACAAAAAAAAAGCTACTATAAATGTTTTTTGTAAAAATGGATCCTTTCCCCTTTTCTTAGGGATATAGATCTAGTTGTGGTGTTGCTGGATTAAAATGTATACACAGTTTTAAGCCCTTTGGGCAGAGTTCCAAATTTTTCTTCAGAATGATTGGACCAATTCACAACTACCAGCAGTGTGTTACTGACCTAGTTTTTTCATACTCCTTTGCAGCATTTATTGTTTTTTTTTTCTCTTTTCTATCACGTTAGCCAACCTGAGGTATTATTTTAGAGTTGTTTCAATTTGCATTTTTCCAATTAATATTGATTTAGGGCATTTTTTTTTCATGTAACTATTGATAGCTTTAACTTCTTCCTCTTTTGAAAACTTCCTGTTCATATCTTTTGACCATTTATCAATTGAGGAATGACTTGTATTTTTATTAATTTGGCTCAGTTCCCTACATATATGAGAGACAAAAGCCTCTTCTCTTTTTAAGTGAAAAGCTCTCCCCAGAAAGTTCTTTTTTTTAATAGAAGACTAGATTCTGCTACCTTCAAATTTGGGATTGTTAGAGAGAGATAACTAAGTCAAATTGTTCCTCCCAAAAAATCTTTCTTTTGTCAAAAGCAATGGAATAAGGTCCTACACAAGAACACTTACTTTGATAGAAACTGAAACCTTATAACATTCTAATTTAAGTTTGCTAGGGAGGACACTTTAGACAAAGAAATCTCAAAACCTTTCTAGAAGCTAGGGTTCAAGAGCTTTGACTAATTTAATCACAATTTCCTTGTCTATGACCAATATATGGCTGACAATATATGGTTCTAAGGTACTTTGCCTTTAAATTATACACCAATGGTTTCCTCAGTCTAATCCTAATTCTATTGAGAAGTAAAATAATGAAATAAATAAATAAAGGGAGTGGTCCTATTGAAAGCCATACACCAAAATGGAGCATCTTTTCTCCTCAATAATCTGGTTTACAACTGTTTGAGCCAATCAATTCATCTGAAGGGCAGCCTCCTTTTAATGAAACCCATATTCTAGAAGTAGCAAAAGGATTATTCATACTCTCTATAGGAAAATACAATCAAAATATAAAAGGACCATCTTCATGTAAAATAATCAATTTGATCAGGGAAATTCCTTGATAAGCTTACATTTGCTATTACAGAGCAACACTAGGCAAAAGTAGTAAAACCAAAAATTTCCAACCTCAGCCCAAATCGATGTTATTGTTGTATAGGTCGTCTGTACTTTAAGAAAACCTCAAATGCAAAAATATAACCCAGGTGAATTAGTGGTAGTAATGCCTTTTATAAAAAAAACTTTTGACCAAAAGATTTGACATAGTTTTCGTCAAAATTCCTCAGCTCCTCCAGTGAATTTAAAATGAGTTGATTTCCAAAGTTTAATTAACATACATACAACATAGCACCAAGGTACACCTGCACCATTATAGATAATGACAATAAGACATAATGAGAGTGGAATTTTGTGAAACACCAAGAACAATCATGATTTTTTTACCTTAATATCTCTTTCAGAGCTTTCTTCTGTTTTCCAATGTGGTAAAAGTATACTAAACAGTGGAAGATACACAAGATTGGGAATGATTTCTTCTATCATTAATTAGTTCTTTGACCTTGAGCATATCACAATCTGAGTTTCAGTTTCTTAAACCTTAATATAGTAATAATAATAATAAATTATTGCCCTACCTATCTCACACTGTTTTATCAAATGAGATATGAAAGGGAATTGAAATCCATATCTAAATATGAGACAATTATTTGCATATACCTCCTGAATCTAGATTGCTGTCTATAGTGAAAGCCTGATATGGCTTAGAGCCCCATCACCAGCACTGTAGAAAGGAATCTCATAGAATCATATAGAATTGGAGATAGAAGGGATTGTAGTCAGTTTGCTCTTTTTTTTGTCATTTCAAGTTTATTAGAACTTTAGCAGTACAAATTATTCAGATTATGGAACACCAAAAGAGCAAATTTAATGAAGTAGACCAAAAAAAACCCAAAACAAAAAAGGAAGAGGAAAACAACAACAAAAAGTAAAGGATATTCTTCAGCAAGTCTCTAAAATTGAAAGAGAAAAATAGAAAAAACAAAGTTCAAGGTCCTCACTCATCCACTATTATCTTCATCTGTACCAGGGCTGGACTCATAATCAAACTTTTTATCTTTATGATGTACATGGTCTCTTTTTCTGATACTTTGATCTTGGTTGATTTATTTTGCTGATGAACATAATTATAGAGTTTTTTTCTATTATTTTGCTGTTAAGGAAAGTAGGACTCAGAAAGATTCAGTGACTTTCCAAACTCCATATATATAATAAGCAATGGTAAAATTTGACTCCAACGTTTCTGATTCTTTCCACTGAATCTGTCATAGTGCTTCTTCAACTATACTTTCTAGAGTTCAGCTTGTGCATTGAGTAAGGAGACTTTACTTTGCAAACATATACAAAAATCTGAATCAAGTGAATGGGGGGAATAATCTTTTAATTTAAAATTACTTGTTATTTATTGAAATTTATTTTTATTATACTATTTATCTGTAGTAAGTCATTTGTTTTGTTTGAGATCATTCTATCAGGCTTCTTTTGGAGGGTGGGAGTGGCAGGGAGAAGTGGAGAAAGAAGAGTAAAAATGGGCTGTCCCTAGATCTTGGATGAAGGGTAGAAAAAGAGTTTAATAACTTACCTGCCATTCCAATTGCTTTTCTCAGAGGAATAATTGAAATGAAGGGAATATTCCAACTTTTATTTTGGGTCAATCTGTATCAGATCAGATAGGCAGCTAGGTGGTATGGTGGTTAGAATGCTGAGTCTGGAATCAGAAACACTCATAGTCTTGAGTTCAAATTTGACCTCAGACACTTACTAGCTGTGTGACCCAGGGCAAGTCACAACCCTTTTTACCTCACTTTCCTTGTCTGTAAATGAACTGAAATAGGAAATGGCAAACTACTCCAGTATCTTCCAGGAAAACCCCAAAACAGGTCATGAAGAGTCAGACACAATTGAAAAATAAAATGCCTAAATTGTACCAGAGATAGGAATGCTAGATAGAAAAGAGGATGGACATCCATTACCAGAAAGGATGAGTCTGGGGAACTTTCCCTTTCGAGTTCACTCCTACTTTCTAGATAATTATCAATAGGGACTCAAGTTTGGTTGGAGTTTAAACTCTATGTTTTAGGGATCTTAAAAAAAAAACTGCAACTAGATGAGAACTTTGGGTTAGCTTTTTTATTTATGAGGAGTGTGCATGTATATGTGTGTGTGTGTGTGTGTGTGTAGGATGGTGATAGAAGGGATTTGATGTGGGAGGAATAAAATAATTAAAAGATTCTCCCATCTTTTCCAATTTTAGTCCTATTTTCTTTATTTCTTTCCCTTTTCTCCTCTTGCCTTCTCAGACCCCTTTCTTCTCTTCTTACCCTAAGTACCAGATAGCAAAAGGAGGAGGTGAATTATAACAGTTTATCAAATATTAGATACTCAGATGGATATGATCCATTGTTCTGATCAATTATCCAATTTATTTCAACAATTCTTCCATTCTGATAAAGCATTGATTCACAATTCAACCCATGTTTGTTTATCCTGGACAATTCTCCTACAAATTTGTTACAAAGGATCCAAACTTGTAAACATTTTGCTTTTATTATTGTTATTATTTATTATAATAATTCCTGTTTATATGACATTTTAATGAGTGAGGATCAAGTCTGTTTCTCTTTATTTAATCTAACGGAGTCCAGTATGTTCTCAAGTTGTAAAGGAGGAATTACTAAAGGTGAGAGAAAGAGATGAATTATTATTTTTTGAAAGATGTTTTTGATTTGAAAAAACTTAAAGTATTCATTTTAAGAGTGTGAAGTTATCACTAATAAAAATCCAGCCATGATGTCCCTGAGCTATGTGTCATATTATTTTTTGACTAATCTATCCAGCAAGGTTTCTGTCCTTGTCCCATTTTATTGCTTCACTGCAGTTATTATGAGGTCCTTGCACTGACTTTTTGATCGGATAAGAACTACACGTCATAATGACTGACTAGGTCAGCTCTAAAGTGCTAAGATTAATTTATATCTGATCCTAAGCCCATAAAAATATAAAAGGAAACAAGACAAGGAGAGGCTATTTCCATTATTCCACATGACTGTTCCATGTCAGGTGATGGATTGTTTATGGCTTACAGGGCAAAGCAGTTTAGAAAATTCACTGGATGCATGGGGTCAACTATTACATTAAAGGCAAAATAAATTTAAATTTGATTGGTCTAATGGATATAAATATTTTTGGTTGTAGTATTCTTGTTTTATCAGCTGTTGAAGAATGGGACTTTGGAATATGTTAGGACTGAACCCAATACTCATTCCATACCTAAGGGAAATTCCAGCTGCATTTGGTCAAGTCATTCCAAATGACAAGTGTCAAATGTTCTCTGAAACATTGAAAGTGCTCCTGACTTCAGTGGAACTTCTTTTTGTTCTTACTGTTGAGAGGATAGGATTCTTTCCACTATACCACAAAATCATTCCTCCCCCAGCTTCCATCTAAAATCATTCCCTGGCCTTTCCTTCTCAAAATAGGAACATACCTCATACTTTAAAAAAAAAAAAAGACCATCTCAAACTCTCCCTTCTCCCCAATTCTATATCTCAGATCCTCATGGCATAAATTATTTTCTTTCAGTTCAGTTTAAGAGGGGGAGGCCTTTTCCCTTGTAAATACCAATGTGGTTACTTGTTGTTAATCTAATCTTTTCCTGTATACTAAGAAAGCTTCCCTCTGCAATTGAAAATCCCCTCCTTATCTCTACTTTTATCTCTCCATTTCCACTGACTCTCCTCCCTAGTTGTCTATAGTCACACTCAGATCTTTGCCTGTTCAAAGTACTTTCCTTTGGGTCTACTATGCTTTCAATCTATCATCCTATCTTATCTTTTCCTCACCTTTACAGGAAAGTCCTACAAAAAAAAAAAAAAAAAAAAAAAAAAAAAAAGCAACTTAGTTCCATTGTTTGTGCTTGATTACCTTAGGCCCACTTCTCATTATTTCTAGCCTGACTTCTAAGTCTTCTAATTAATTAAAAACAGCCCTCTCTAAGTACACTAATGATTTCTTTATTTCTTGATCCAAAGACTTTTTCTTAGTTCTCATTTTTCTTGATTTCTTTGTAGCATTTGACAGTGTTAGCCATCATTTTTTTCCCCTAAATATACTCTGGTTTTTTGAGATTCTTTTTTCTTGGTCATTTTGCAGGATCTTCCTCCATTACCTGCAATATGTAAGTACTTAGGGTTTTCTTCTCCTCTCCTCTCTTTTCCTTTACCCTCTCCTTCTTTCTCTCTTTCTTTTATTCTCTTTCTTCTCCTTCTCCTTTTCCTCCTCCTTCTGCTTCTGCTTCTTCTGCTTCTTCTGCTATTGCTTCTTCTGCTTCTACTTCTGATGCTTCTGCTTCTCCTCCTCTGTCTCCTCCTTCTCTTCCTTTTTCTCCCCTCCTTCTAATCCTCCTCTTTTTATTCCTCCTTTTCCTCTTCCTTTTCCTTCTTCTCTTTCGCTTCCTCCTTCTTTGAATAGACCAGACTAAGTAAGTCAGTAATGCACTGTGACAGAAACACAGAAATTGGAATCAAAGTGTTGGAGATTTTGAACCCAGCTTCTTTTAATTCTTGTAATTTGGAGGCAAACTTAATCTCTTGGAGCCACAGTTTCCCTATTGAAAATAGCATTTTGATCAATACCTAACCTATACCTAGAATAAATGAGTTCATGATTTTGCAAGGGTGAATATGAAATATGAAATATTATTATTTATTTTGAAAATTAAAAAAAAACTTATTTTAAAAAAAGAAAATAGAGTTGATAAAATTTGTCTTTCTTTACAGAGTTGTGAGGGTCAAATGCAACATACAAAATGTTTTATTTACCAAATTTGAAGTGTTACATTAATGTTGTTCAATTATGTCCAATTCTCCGTAACCTCTTGGGAGTTTTCTTGGCAAAGATATTGGATGATTTGCCATTTCCATCTCCAGCTCGTTGTACAGATGAGAAAAATCAGGCAAACAAGGTTGCCTTGTGATTTGCTAAGGTCATATAGCTAACAAGTGTCTAAGACCACATTTAAACTCATCTTCCTGACTCTAAGCCTGGTATTCTATCCATTGTACCACCTACCTACCTTTATATTAATGATAGGTTTTTATTAATAGATCCTTTTTACATAAGGCTTTAAGGTCTAATCTGTAAAATAGGTAATGGAAATATTCTTATAATTCATTTAACAGATGAGTAAACTGAAAGTCAAAGGAGAAGTCAGTTAACCTCTTTGGACCTGAGCGTTCTCACCTGTAAAATGAGAAATTTGGACTATGTAATGATTCCTCCCAGCTCAAAATTCTGAGAATAAAATACTTTTATTATTTGTGGCAAAAAAAATAATGGATAGTATAGTGATTTAAGAGCAATGCTTCTATGGAGACAAAGAACATGGATCCAAATTGCAGATCCCCTTTGGGGATAGTTACTCAGTCTTTCCAGGACTCAGTTTCTTCTTCCATATTGAATTGGATTAAAGGACCTCCAAGTTTCTTTCTAATTAAAAATCTGTGATTACAAGTAAATAAGATTCTTTAAGGAAGCTAATTGTTTATCTAATTTTTTTTAATCTAAATTAATTTCTAGGCTTTCATTATAATTGTTTGGAAGGATTTTTCTTTCTCTTTCCTGAATACTCTTATGGATGAATCCTTTGAGTCTTTCCCAAAATTCAGAAACCTGAAAGAGGAATTATATTGTTTGACATTTGTCTCAATTCAATCTATAATTCCTGGTTTTACCAGAATTAGTAGATTCTTATGATTAATGCTTTGTACCAGGCATAAACTCTATTTTGTTAAAGTAAATCCCAGAGGATTTTGACCTTTTAAATTTGTATCTTTAACACTTAACACAGTGCCTCTACATAGTAGGTGCTTACTAAGGGTTTATTAATCAACTGACTGATTGATATCATACACTAAACAGTTCTCAGAAGCATTTATATTCTAACTCAATAGGAATATGGAAATCTGTCTGACATGATATAAAAATGAGCTCCCTCTTTTGTGCCCTTTTCTTCTTGCTTCCAACTTTTTTATTTCTGTTGGTGCTTTCCCCTGGAACTGTCCATAATTTAATCCATTAGTAGATCAGGGTTTGCCAAGCCTGTTCAACAATATTTGATCCTTGGATTCTCTCAAGAAAAAACAAGGTATGGCTTTTCTGTTAATTAGCATAATGCTGATAAAATGAATAAGGTTATCAGCATTACTGAAATAATAATAGTCTTATTAAATAGTAATACTTAGTCTTATTAAATAGACACTGTGAAGGAAAAGATCAAACACACACGTGTGTGTGTGTGTGTGTGTGTGTGTGTGTGTGTGTGTGTGTGTGTGTTTATCAGGATGGGACAACTACCAGGTGATAGGTACTGAGTTGCCTTTACATTAAAACAGCCTCTGTTCACCAGTCCCAGCACTCCTGCTGATAGGGATTGAAAGATGAGTGAGAAAAGTGATTAGAAGTAGTGCTTCCAAGCTTTATCCATCTAAAGCTAGTTAGGTGGTAACTGGGCAGTCCAATTACTTAGATCTTAGAATTGTACTCTTCTATATAATCAATCTATCTGCTGTGATAGAAGGAAGGCTGAATTTGGAGTCAAAAGACCTGGGTTAAAATTGTGATTTGACTACTTATTGCCTTTGACCATGGAGCAGTCAATTGACATTTTTGCTCCTTAATAGTAAGGGGTCTTGATCATCTACAAAGTTCCTTCCATTCCAGTTCCTGTTCATTAAAGATGGCTTGCTTAAGAGAAGAGGGAAGTAGAGTCAGCAATGACAGGGTTGTTCAAAGTGGTATACAGGACCATTTTGCAGATGACAAAATGGATTAAGGGAAGCTAGGTAATTTGCCTAGGGTCACAATGTTTTTAAGTGTGAAACCAGATTTGAAGTCAGACTTTTCAGAATGCAATATTTCATCCTCTGGACTACCTAACTGCCTATAAATGGCACACCATAGGGAGAATAAATTGAGCAACCATATGTTATAGGGAGGACCATACTAATTGCTTCATGGCTTGAGAGATAAAGGGGACCCCTGACTTTAATCTCAATGGCCTCATGGTTTCACTACCCAAGAAGCTAAGTTGCTTCAGATCTTTAGGACTAAGCAGGCAGATATACTACATTCTTAGAACAAGGGACAGTACCTTGGTCAAGACTTTGTCTAAATTTTTCCTTATCCATTTGCTTTCCCCAAACTGTTCTCTATGCTGCACCCCTTTCTTTCCCCTTTCTTCTTCAAATCAAACGTACCATCTGCTGTGACAAGTGTACTCATTCACCTTTTCCCTCTTATCTCCTCTCTGGCAGCCAAGTGCTCTGCAGGCTGGCAGCCTAATCTCACTGCTGATATTGTATTTCTGTATTCATCATTCCACCCTCAGGCTGCTGTGGCTGCTGACACCACTGCCATTGCTGCCCAATCTTTCCTTTTATCAGGGAAAGGAAGAAAATGAGGCCACATCCCAGACAAAAAAAAGGGGGGGATTGTTGGTAGCAAAGGTGGGAAGGAGAGGGCATCAGCTCCCAAAGGGCATACAGACTACTGTTATTAGGGTGGGGGCCTTCCCAATTGAATCTTGAAGGGAGGTCATGCATTTTCCATCTCAGCTTTGTAACTGCCTACTTTCATGTCATAGTCTATGCTCATCACCTTGAACACAGATGCATATATAATCATCTTTTTGTGTAAAGGACAATCAGGTGCTTTTCTCCTCCTCCTCAGTATCTCTTTTTTTCCTCCCTTCCCCTTTCTTTCCTTCCCTTCTTCCTTCCCTCCTTCCTTTCCTCTCTCTCTTCCTTCTTTCCTCCTCTCCCCTTCCCTCCCTCCCCTCTCTCCCTCTCCTCTTCCTCTTCTTCTCCCTCTTTCCCTTTCCTACTCTCTCTCTCTTTCTCTCTCTCTCTCTCTCTCTCTCTCTCTCTCTCTCTCTCTCTCTCTCTCTCTGTCTCTCTGTGTCTCTCTGTCTCTCTGTTTCTGTCTCTCTGTTTCTGTCTCTCTCTGTCTCTCTGTCTCTCTCTCTGTTTCTCTCTCTTTCTCTGTCTCTGTCTCTGTCTCTCTCTCTGTCTCTCTCTGTCTCTCTCTGTCTCTCTCTGTCTCTCTGTCTCTCTCTCTCTCTCTCATTTTAATGAGGATGGTATGAAGACACTGACTGCCTAAGGGCAGTCAGGGATACTATAGAACAGTGGTGTCAAACTCAAATAGAAACAGGTTCCTGTAAATTAATATTATCTTTGCTGTATTATGTTTATTTATTTTATTAAATGTTTTACAGTTACATTTCTGATTTGGTTCAAGCTGGCTTTGGAGTTTTGTAACTTCTTGTGGCCTGTAGGCTGTGATTTGACATATCTGCCAATGTATATGTGTCTTTCACTATTACTGTCTGCCATATATTGTAGATTTTTAACAAGGCATCGTCTTCATCAATATAACATCCCTGTATATAACATGTCACCTAGGCCTTGCTTAAAGATATTAATGCCTTTATTTTTAAAGAGCTTTTCACTTTTCAAGAAACTTTCACTTCTACAACTTTATTATCTAAGTGAATAAATACACAAAGGATCTCTATATGTCCCTCTCCAGAGAAATCCAGTGGTCATATAGCATATGTGTGTGTGGGCTATAGTACATATGAATTGTGGATCTATAAAAGGACGACAGAGGTGGGATTCAAATGTAATATCCAAGGGCTGAATGTTGTGTTTTGATCAAATGCTATGATTTTGTCACCATTAATAACTATCATAATTTAGGGAAAAGATGGAATCTTAAAGAAACTACTCTCATGTACTACTCCAGCTCCTTAAATCTCCTACAAATCTTGCCTCTTCCCCACTGCAAAATCCCTGTTCTTAATAGACTTGAACATTCTTTTCATAGTAAAGACATTTGTATAGATGGAAAGGAAAAAAAGCAATATTAAAAGTAATATATCTTTCTCACTGATATAGTAATATATATATATATATATATATATATATATATATATATATATATATATATATATATATATAGTTATAAAGATCTTGGTATTTGTGATAAATAAATTTTCTTTGAAAAAATACTAGTAGGTACTGGACATAACAATCATCAAGTAACACCCCAAAGAATGATATATATTATATTTTAACAGATGGGGAAAGATTTATTATTGATGTGAGATTTATCCTGGAATCAGCTGTCTCAGTAGAATCAGAACACTGATTCCTCAGAGACAAGATCAGAATCAGTAAAAAAGAAGAATAAAGAATAATGAGAAAAAAGATATGACATGCAAATGTAGCAATTTATCCTTGAATTACTTTAAAAAGTAATTGAAAATTAAAAATGTAAAATGAACAACAGAAATGATATTAACAATGAATAAAATAATTTTTCCAGAAGTTTAACCAATATGGATTAATTGACGTCAAAAGGAAACCAGAAAAGCCCAGAAAGTAACTTAGTCAACAAACATCTGACTTATTTGCCAAACGAGAGAAATGTCTGCCAATAACATCTCTGGATTAGAAGATAAATTTGTTTGTGAAATCCCCAGATGTGATTACATCTCTGACTATTTCTCCTCAAACACTAGCTACCTTCATGCATACCTCTCAACTATTTTTTTCATGCATTTATGTATTATTTATTTTAACTATTTTTTATATTTTGAATTCTGAATTCTCTCTTTTCCACCCATTAAGAAAGCAAGAAAGATATCAATTATACATGTGAAATTATGCAAAGCATTTCTCTATTATCAATGCTACAAAAAAGACAAGAAAAAAAATTGCACTCAGACTCTATCAGTTCTTTCTTTAGAGATAGCATTTTTCATCATAAGTCCCTTGAAATTTTCTTAGATCATCATATTGATCAGAATAGTTAAATTGTTCAGACTTTATCAATGTGTAATATTGCTATTACTGTCTATAATGCTCTCCTAGTTCTGCTCACTTCACTTTGTATGAATTCATATAAGTCTTCTTGGACTTTTTAAAGAGCATCCCACTTATCAGTTCTTATAGATTGATAGTAGTCCATAACAATCAGATAGCACCACTTCTTCAATAATTCTCCAATTGATGGGCATTCCCTTGATTTTCAAATCTTTGCCAACAGAAAAAGAGCTATTATAAATATTTTTGTATATGTAGATCCTTTTCCTTTTCTTTAATCTCTTGGGGATACAGTTCTAGTAGTGATATATGCACATGAAAAGGAACACATAATTCTGTAGCCCTTTAGGCATGGTCCAACACAATTCCTTGAAGTGATTAAATCCTTAAAGCTTTAATAGTTAAATCCTTGTATTATATTGGATCAATTCACAATTGTAATAATGCATTATGGTCTTTCTTTTTTTCACATCCTCACTAACATGTTTTTTCAGGTAGACTTCCAAGTGTTTTATGCTGTCTGAAATTATTTTAAATGGAATTTCTCTTTCTATCTCTGTTTGTTGCCCTTTTTTTTTTGGTAATATATAGAGCTGCTGATAATTTACATGGGTTAATTTTATATTCAAACTTTGCTGAAGCCCTCAATTATTTCAGTTTTTAGTTGATTATTGAGAATTCTTAGAGAATACTATTATAGTGTTTGCAAAGAGTGATAACTTTGTTTTTTCATTACCTCATCTAATTCCTTCCATTTCCTTTTCTTCTCTTATTATTATAGCTAGCATTTCTAATACAATATTGAATGATAATGATGATGACGGAATCCTTGCTTCATTCCTGATCTTATTGGGAAAGTTTTTAGCTCATCGTCACTTCAGATAATGTTTATTGATAGTTTTAGATAGATACTGCTTATCATTTTAAGGAAAGTACCATTTATTCCTTCTTTCTAATGTTTTTGATATTGTATTTTGCCAAAAGTTTTCTGCATAAGTTGAGATAATCATATTTTGTTTCTGCTATTGATGTGCTCAATTATATTACTTTTTTTTTTTTTTTTTTTTTTTTTTTTTTGGCAAAGCAATTGGGGTTAAATGGCTTGTCCAGGATCACACAGCTAGTGTTAAATGTCTTAGTCTAGATTTGAGCTCAGGTCCTCCTGATTTCAAAGTCTGTGCTCTATCTACTATGTCATCCAGCTGCTTCATGATGTGCTTAATTATGCTCACAGTTTTCTTAATATTGAACCAGACCTGAATTCTTGTTACAAATCTGACTTTATTGTAATGTATGATCTTTGTGATATACTGCAGGGATTGTTTCTCTAGTATTTTATTTAAAATTTTTGCATCAATATTCATTAAGGAATTAGTCTACTATTTTCTTTATTTTTGCTCTTACTTGTTTAGGTATCTACCCCATATTTTGTCATAAAGAGAATTTGCTGACTCCTGCTTTGCCTATTTTTCCAAATAGTTTATATAGTATTAGAATTGATTATTCTTTAAATGTTTGACAGAATTTAATTGCAAAAAACATCTGTTTCTAAGGATTTTTTCTTAGAGAGATCATTTATGGATTATTTAATTTTTTCTAAAATAGGATTATTATAATTATTCTATTTTTTTTGTTGTTGTTGTTAATCTTGACAAGGAATTATTTCCCTTTTGGCCAAAGACTTTGAGATAGGGAGTAAGAACAAAGAACATAAGAGTAGAACAAAGAAAATAAGAAGGTAAATAAAAAAATAATACAATTGGTTCTAATGTTTTTGACATCATGGGGTTGAAGACAACAGATTGTTTACATAGCTGAGGTGTAGGGAACAATATAAGTGGTTAGAAGTTGGGGGTGAAAGACTAGTAATAGCCCTCACCGGCCTTCCTGTGTTTTAGAAAAGCTCATTGTTTGAATCTATCTGCAATGTTAAACATAAAGTCCCAGATTTTCTTTGATAGCAAATCAGTCATCCTTAAAACCATAGCTTGGTGGTTGCAAAGATACTTGGCCAGGCTCCCTGATTTTATACTTGTAATCTTCAAGGATTTCCTTGAGGCAAGAATACAATAGTGATTTTTAAGAGAGCTGGATTTCTAATCACTTCAGGCAGGCTGAATTTTTGCCTTACTTCAGAGACAGAGAACTATGACTTAGGTACTTACAGGACAAAATAAATTAACTTTACATGAAATCAGTTTTAAAAAATGATACAGAATCAATTTAATCTTCTCACATTCCTAGACAAGAAGTTGATACAATGTGTAATACCTGAGAACTTTATTATTATTATTAAGGCTATAAGAAGGAGACTATATAGACAGAGGGCATGAGTGTGGATTAATTTTATTGGGATGATCTCTACAAAGAATAAGAAAGAAAGAGAGGGAAACTGGGAGAAATGAAAAGAGAAATAAAAGGGGGAAATTTTTCTCTCATAAAAGAGGCATGTAAGGAACATCTTTTAAAAGGGAAATGGGGACAAGTGGGCAATGCTTGAAACTCACCCATCACGTCCATTTCACTTTGATGGTAAGCTTTATTGGCATTCAATTGAGCAAAATAGCTTCTAATAATTACTGTAGCTTCATCGTTATTGATGATACATTTACTTTTTTTTTCATTTTTGATACTAGCAACTTGGTTTTTTCTTTCTTTTTAAAAATCAAATTACCTATTTTTGTTTTTAGCCCAGAAAATCATCTCCTAGTTTTATTTATTAGTTCAATGATTTTTTTTTACTTTTACTTTTTATTTATTTTTTAATTTTTAAATTTTTCCACTGAAGCTTTTTTTCAAAACATATGTAAGGATAATTTTTCAACATTGACCCTTGCAAAACCTTGTGTTCCAATTCTCCTCCTTTCCTACCACCCTTCCCCCTAGATGGCAAAAAAACTAATATATGTTAAACATGGTAAAAAAAGATGTAGATTCAATATAGGTGTATGTATATACATATATATATATATTTATACAATTACCTTGCTGCACAAAAAAAATCAGATTAAAAAGGAAAAAAGTTAGAAAGAAAATAAAATTCAAGCAATCAACAACAAAAGAAGTGAAAATGCTATGATGTAATCCACACTCAATACCCACAGTCCTTTCTCTGAATGTAAATGGCTTTCATCATCACAAGATTATTGGAACTGGCCTGAATCATCTCATTGTTAAGAGCCACATCCATCAGAATTGATCATCATAGAATCGTGCTGTTGCTATATACAGTGATCTCTTGGTTCTGCTCATTTCACTTAGCATCATTTTATGTAAGACTATCCAGGCCTCTCTGAAATCATCTTGCTGAGAGTTTCTTATAGAACAATAATATTTCATAACATTCATATACCATAATTTATTCACCCATTCTCCAATTGATGAGCATCTACTCAGTTTCCAGTTTCTTGCCACTACAAAAAGGGTTGCCACATGTGGATCTCTTTCCCTCCTTTAAGATCTCTTTGGGATATAAGCCCAAGTAGAACATTTCTGGATCAAAGAGTATGCAGAGTTTGATAACCATTTGAGCATAGTTCTAAAGTGTTTTTTAGAATGGTTAGATCAGTTTACAATTCCACCAACAATATATTAATGTCCTAGTTTTCCCACATCCCCTCCAATATTCACCGTTATCTTTTCCTATCATCTTAGCCAATATGGGAGGTGTGTAATGGCATCTCAGAATTGTCTTAATTTATATTTCTCTCCTCAATATGATTTAGAGCACTTTTTCATATGACTAGAAATGGTTTCAATTTCTTTATCTGAAAATTATCTGTTTGTATCCTTTGACCATTTATCAGTTGAAGAATGGCTTGAATTCTTATAAATTTGAGTCAATTCTTTATATATTTTAGAAATGAGGTCTTTTCAGAATCCTTGAATATAAAAATGTTATCCCAATTTATTGCTTCCTTTCTAATTTTGTCTGCATTAGTTTTGTTTATACAAAAAATTTTAACTTAATATAATCAAAATTATTTTGGGTTCATTAATGAGCTTCACTTCTTCTTTGGTCACAAATTCCTTCCTTCTACACAGATCTGGGAGGTAAACTATCCTATGCTTTTCTAATTTACTTATAACATCACTCTTAATGTCCAAATCATGAACCCATTTTGACCTTATCTTGGTGTATGATGTTAGGTCAATTAATGTCTAGTTTCGGCCATACTAGTTTCCAATTTTCCCAGCAGTTTTTGTCAAATAGTGAGTTCTGATCTCAAAAGCTGAGGTTTTTGGGTTTGTCAAATACTAGATTACTATAAGCATTGATAATTTTGTCCTGTGAACCTAACCTATTCTACTAATCAACTATTCTATTTCTTTCTCAGTACCAAATGGTTTTGATAACTGCTGCTTTATAATATGGTTTTAGGTCTGGCACAACTAGATTATCTTTATTGGCATTTTTTCTATTAATTCCCTTGACATTCTTGACCTTTTGTTCTTCCAGATGAACTTTGTTGTTATTTTTCTAGATCTGTAAAATAATTTCTTGGGAGTTTAATTGGTATGGCACTAAATATGTAGATTAATTTAGGTAGAATTGTCATTTTTTATTATATTAGCTTCACCTACCCATGATAACTTGAAATTTTCTCAACTGATTATATCTGACTTTATTTGTGTGGAAAGTGTTTTGTAGTTGTGGTCATATGGTTCCTGACTTTGCCTTGATAGACTCCCAAATATCTTATATTATTGACAGTTATTTTAAATGGAATTTCTCTTTGTATCTCTTGCTCCTGGACTTTGTTGGTAATATATAAAAATGCTGATGATTTCTGTGGATTTATTTTGTATCCTGCAACTTTGATAAAGTTGTGAATTATTTCTAGTAGTTTTTTAGTTCATTCTCTAAGGCTCTCTAAATATGCCATTAAATCATCTGCAAAGTGATAATTTGATTTCATCATTACCTACTCTAATTCCTTTAATCTTTTTCTTCTCTTATTGCCAAAGCTAACATTTCTAATACAATATTGAATAGTAATGGTGAGAGAGGATAACCTTGTTTCACTCCTGATCTTGTTGGAATGGTTCTAGTTTGTCCCCATTACATATGATGCTTGCTGATGATTTTAAATAAAAGCTACAGATTATTTTAAGGAAAATTTCATTTATTACTATATTTTCTAGTGTTTTTAATAGGAATGGGTATTGGACTTTACCAAATGCTTCTTCTGCATCTGTTGAGATAATCATATGTTTTTTGTTAATTGGTTATTGAAAAAGTCAATTATGCTAATAGCTTTCCTAATATCAAACCAGCCCTGCATTCATGATATAAATCCTACTTTGTCATACTGCATTATCCTGGGGGTGACTTTCTGTAATCTCTTTGCTAATATTTTAAGATTTTTGCATCAATATTCATTAGGGAAAATGGGCTATAATTTTCTTTCTCTGTTTTCATCATATCTGGTTTAGGTATCTGTGTCATAAAAGGAATTTGGTAGGACTCCTTTTTTCTCTATTTTTTAAAATAGATTGTACAGTATTGGAATTAATTATTCTTTAAATGTTTGGTAGAGTTCACATGTAAATTCATCTGACCCTGGAGATTTTTTCTTAGGGAGTTGATTAATAGCTTGTTCTATTTCTTTTTCTAAAATGAGACTATATAAGAAATTTATTTCCTCTTCTGTTAATCTGGGAAGTCTATATTTTTGTAGGTATTTCTCCATTTCATTTAGATTATCAAATTTATTGACATATAGTTGGGCAAAATAACTCCTAATTATTGTTTCAATTTCTTCTTCATTGATGGAAAGTTCTTTTTGTTTTTGAAACTATTTCATTTTCTTTTTTTTCCTTTTTCTAATCAAATTAGTTTATCTATTTTGTTAGTTTTTTCATAAAACCAATTCTTAGTTTTATTTATTTCAATAGTTTCCTTACTTTCAATTTTATAAATCTTCCTTTTATGTTTATAATTTCCAATTTGGTATATATTTGGGTTTTTTAAATTTGTTTTTTTTTGTAACTTTTTTAGTTTTAAGCCCAACTCATTGATCTTCTCTTTCTCTATTTTATCCTAGTAAGCATCTAGAAAAAATATAAAATTTCCCCTAATAACCACTTTGGCTGTATTCCACAAATTTTGTTATGTTGTCTCATTATTGTCATTCTCTTAGATGAAATTATTGTGTAACCATTTGTTGTTTCACTACTCTTTTTTTAGGATTAAATTATTTAGTTTCCAATTAATTTTTATCTATTTTCCCCCAGTCTTATTACATGTAATTTTTATTGCATCATGATCTGAAAAAAAAGCAATTGCTATTTCTGCCTTTCTGCATTTGATTTTGAGGTCTTTATGCTCTAATATAAGGTCAATTTTTGTATAGATTTTATGCACTGCAAATAAATATATTCCTTTCTGTCTCTATTCAATTTTCTCCAAATGTCTATCATACCTAACTTTTCTAGGATTCTATTTACCTCCTTAACTTCTTATTTATTTTTTGGTTCAATTTATCTAGTTCTGAGAGAGCAAGGTTGAGATCCCCCTCTACTATAGTTTTGCTGTTTAATTATTGTTACAGCTCTCTTAACTTATCCTCTAGGAATTTGAATGTTATACCACTTGTTGCATATATGTTTACTATTGACATTACTTCATTATCTACGGTACCTTTAAATAGTTATGTAGTTTTCTTCATTATCCCTTTTAATTAGATCTATTTTTGCTTTTGCTTGATCTGAGATCAGGATTGCTACTCTTGCTTTTTTTTTTTTTTTTAAGCCTCAACTGACGCATAATAGATTCTGCTCTAGCCTTTTACCTTTACTCTAAATGTACAACTCTGCTTTAAATGAGTTTCTTTAAACAACAAATTGCATGACTATCTCCAGTCTGCTATTCACTTCCATTTTATGGGAGAGTTCGTCCCATCCACATTTACAAATAAAATTACTAACTCTGTATTTCCTGCCATTTTGTTTACCCCTAGTTATATTTTTCTCTTCCCTTTTCCCCTTTCCCTCCTCCCCAGTATTTTGTCACTGACCACCCCCTCCTTCCAACTACCCTCCCCTTTTTGTAGCCCCTCCCTCCTTCTTATATTTTTTCTCTTTCTGCTTCTGTTTTCCCTTCTATTAGCCTCCTCCCTTCCCCCTTTCCCTCCTACTTCCCTATAGGCTCTCAAGAGTTAAACATATAGGGATAAAAGCTTCAGTTTTCCTTGATGATTTCCTGAAAGATAATGTCTAGGCTCTTTTTTTCATCATGGTTTTCAGGAAGTCCAATAATCCTTAAATTATATCTCCTAGATTTATTTTCCATGACAGTTGTTTTTATAATGAGATATTTTCTTCTGTTTTGTTTTGTTTTGCTTTGATTGATTCTTGTTATCTCATTGAGTTATTCATTTATATTTGTTCAGTTTTAATTTTTAGTGAATTTTTTTTTCAGTTACCTTTTTAGCTCCTTTTGTATTTGGCCAATTGAATTTTTAAATGATTATTTTGTTCTATGGTTTTTTTTTTTTTCTTTTACATTTCACAAATTCTATTTTTCAAGGAATTGTTTTCTTTTTCCATTTTGTCAAATTTATTTTGTAAGGTGTTATATGTTTTTCCATTCCACTAAATCTATTTTGTAAGGGATTTTCTTCGGATAATTTCTGTGCTTCCTTTCCCAAACCCTCTTGCAAAGTTCTTATTTCCTTTCCCCACTTTTCTTCTCTCTTTTAAAATCCTTTTTGAATTCTTTCAGGAGAGCCTTGTGAGATGAGGATCAATTCACATCACCCTTTGGGGCTTCATCTAGAGAAAAATCTGCTTTTAGTGTTCTCAGAGTTTGAAATATGTGTTCTTTTCTTTCTCCATAAAAACTTTCTATGGTCTGAGTTCTTTTTGCTTTTTTGCTCATTAAAAAAAAAAAAAAGGTTGAGGTCTGCTTTTAGGGTAATCTCCTTTTGAGAATTTGCTTGTTGTAGCATCATTGTCTTTTCCTGGTTTTGTATCTTAATCTTCCTTGTCATCATAGTATCTTTCAATTGTCAAGTTTGTCCAAATCTCCTTTATAGGTGAAAGTGCTGTGCTGGGTCAGTGCTAACTAACATCTGGTGCCGGATCAGTATGGCCAAATCCCCCAATATTCTGGGGTTTAGGAGCTCACTATTTGCTTTTTGTAATTGAGTTGGATGTCTTATAGCTAATCTACTGATCTATTGGCTTATAACCAGGACAGAGTAGCCAACACTGGCATGTAAGATGTCACACTGTCCTGGATCTCTGCATTGCCTATGCTTGGCTGACTCTGCTCCCTCTATGCATGATTGAAACTGACCTTTTCTGAAAATCTTCCAAATCATCTTCTGCTGGAAATTTGTTACCCTCCAAATATTTGTGGGTTCCAAAACCAGTTCAAAGGCTTTATTTCCTCTCAATTTGAGGGACAACAGAGAGAGCTCAGAAAAAGACTCTCCACAGCTTAGCTCCACCCTCTACTTTTAATTTTTATTAATATCTTCTTTAGTTTTCAGGATTTCTAATCTGATGCTTAGTTGAAGGTTTTTAATATGTTCAATATTCTACTTTTTAAAAAATTACAATCAGTGAATTCTTTCAATTTCTATTTTACCCTGTAGAACTGGGTGATTTTCCTTTATAATTTCTTGAAATATGTTTAGGCTCTTTTTTAAATTATTGTTTTCAAGTAATCCAATAATTCCTAAATTACCTTCTTTTGGATATATTTTTTCAGTTATTTTCTGATAAGGTCTCTAACATTTTCTTGTATTTTTTCATTCTTTTGACAATTTTATTGTTTCTTGAAGTTTCATGAAGTCATTAGATTTTAATTGCCCAATTGTAATTTTTAAGTAATTATTTGGTGAACTTTTGTATCTCCCCCCATGCTTGGCCTATTCTACCTTTTAAGGGATTCTTCAATGAGTTTTTGTACCTCTTTTACCATTGAGCTATTTCTATTTTTAAGATATTATTTTCTTTATTATTTTTGTGCTTTTTAAAAACCAAGCTATTATTTCTCTTTTCCTTTTTTTGTATCACTCTCATTTGTTTTCCCACTTTTTCTTCTATCTTTCTTATTTGAGTTTTGAAATCCCTTTTGAGCTCCTCTAGGAATTCTTGCTGGAATTGTGTCTAATTTTCTTTGAGAATTTGCTTGTTGTAGCATCATTGTCTTTTCCTGGTTTTGTATCTTAATCTTCCTTGTCATCATAGTATCTTTCAATTGTCAAGTTCTTTTTGTTATTTGCTCATTTTCCAAGATATTTCTTGACTTTTAACTTTATGTTAAGATTGAGTTCTGAGTTGGAAGGGCATTGTCCCAAGCTTCACGTTTTTTGTGCTATTGTTTTCAGAGTTAATGAGTCTGTAAGTCTTTAGTGCTTCCAAAGTACATGATCCAAAGAAATGTGTGACCATAGCTCTTCTGATCTGAGTTCTGGGCTCTACCTAGTTAGTGACCTTGTTTCTCTTTAGTTGCAAGGGCTAGTGTTACTTTTGGCCTTGAAACTGTGACCAGTTCCATTTTTCTTCTTCAGTACTAGCGCTCCTTTTTGTCTTGGAAGTGTGATGCTTCTGATGCTAGGTGAATAATAAATTAGGTTAGATGTAAGAAATATTGTGGCAGGAGATTTCATATTGGATTATCATGTAGGGTGAAGGAAATATGAGGATCCAAAGATAATGATCTGAACACAAATTTGAAAAAGTAGATGTTGGTATCTGAAATAAAAATGGGGGAGTTCATAAGAGGGATGGAATTTTAGAAGAAAGAATAGATTCTGTTTTGGATATATTGAGTTGTCTGTGACATTTAGTTTGAAATGATAGTTGGTGATTTAGTATTGGAGCTAAGAAGGCAGGTAGGTGATGCAGTAGCTAGAGTACTAGGTAAGAAGTCAGGAAGAAGTGGGTTCAAATCTAGCTTAAACATTAACTAGCTGAATGACCTTGGGCACCTTAATCACTGGCTCAGTTTTCTCATCTGTAAATTGGGGATAATAACAGCACTTACTTTCCAGTGTTGTGGTGAGGATCAGATGTATAATTCAAAAGCAATCAGCAGAGTCACAAATGCCAACCTGGTATATAGTAAGGATTATATAAACATATGTTATCAGTTATGATTATTATAATGGAGAGATCAATACAAAGCCTTTGATTATACAACAGATAGGCTTTGTGATTGGATAAATATATAACAAAGGAGACAGAAGGAGTAGTCAGAATGGTAGGAAAAGAACCAGGTAGTGTAATATCATCAAAATTCAGTAAAAAGAGAACAATCAGGAGGAAAGAAGGAAAGAAATTCTGCAAAGATATCATAGTAATTTTGGACAGAACAGTTTTGGTTGTGTGATAAGATGACAATTTCAAAGCAATTGGATAAGAATGAAAGGAGAGGAAGTGGAAACTACTAAAGAGAGATTTTAAAAAATTTGGCTGAGAAAGAGATATGGGATGATAATTTGAGGGGATGGTAGGTATTAGTAAAAGTTTTTTTTTTTTTAAACATGGAGAGACATAGGTATGTTTTTAGCAGAAGGAAACCTAACTCAGGCAATACCTGAAAATTGTCAGACCACAAACAGACCTTCTGCTGTCTTCCCACATCAACAAAGATGAGAGATCCTTCACTTATTAGTGTATCTCTAGAATTTCACTGAGATGAATTTCAAATATCAGCTTCAGTAGTAACTAAGCAGAACTCATTCCTGTTGTTGAGCCAAGGCTGCCAATATTTAGTGTGTACTATTTGACAAGATTTATCCACTATCACTCCATAACCTGATACTAGACATTCTTACTGGACTGCATCATCTTTAGAGTTTGAGCATTAAATTAAAGATGATAAGGAACAATGGTGTTAGATCCTATCCTCAAAGCACCAGTCCAAAAGTTCCTTAACCTTAACTGGGATAGGTACAGACTCATTATCAGAAATGCTATGCTTTGTCCATCAGTATGTTTCAAATACTTGGTGTAGAGTGATGAAATTTCTCAGAGAGGTACTGGGTTTAGAAGCATTTCAAGTTCTCCTTTGTATAGTACTGTAATAGCAATAGTTTCTTAATTAAGGTTTCTTATCTTTTCCAATTAATAGAAAAATAGGTGCCTTTGGAAGGCATGGCATATGTTATGCAGTTAACAGTCTTTTCAATATCAGAATCAATTCCAGATCACATATAGCTTCTGGCCAATGTTTGAGTGTGAAAAATTCCTCAATGTGCTACACGGAGTGTAGCCAAGATAACAACTGCCTTATGGAGTAAGAACATGATTTCTCCATGAACCAAGCCTGATCTGCCCATTTATGGGTGGATAACTCTTAGTTTGTTCTTGTAAATGCTTTAGATTTCTCAAGTAGTTTATTGGCCATCACCTTGACATCTAGTTTAGAAGCAGGGAAGGAGGGAGAAGAGAAGGAGAAAGGATTTATTAACCTCCTTCTATTGCCAGGCACTGTGCTTAGTGCTTTATAGCTATTACCTCATTTAAGTACTATGAGAGAGTTGCTATTATTATTCTGATTGTATAGTTCAGGAAAGTGAGGCAGACAGAAGTGTAGTGATTTGCAGTTGGGGCACAAAACTAGTAAATATCTGAGACAAGGTTTGAACTCAAATCTTCCTAACTTCATGTCCAGTCCCTTATCAATTGCACCACTTAGCTGCTTATGCCTGCCTCCCTGCCTTGACGAAATACTCCCTGGGCAAAATGTTCCCTTCCACTCAGCTGCCCCTTGTTGGAGTCCACTGCCTAATAGCGGCAACTGAGCTTCTGAAAATGTGAGTCCTTATCTTTTAACCATCTGCCATCTTCAGTAGAGCCGCTCCCACCTACTGTTATCCCTTATGGCTAGCAAATTCCCAACACCTGTTACTCTCCCCAATCCCTGTGATTTTTAATCATTGGCTGACTAAAAGTAAACCTCACCCTCCTCCCCACCCCCACCTACCTTTTATTCTCTCATCCCTACCCTGCTGAACCCTACTCTTGCCATGTCTTCTCCCAACTCTTTCTACCATTTTCATTGTGTCAAATAAAACAAATATACTATTTCTTCCATTTTATCAAATCCTATGATCTCTTCCTTTGGTCACAAAGAGATTGGAACATTCAAGATTTTATCCTCACCCAGAAATTTTATCCTCACTTCTATGAACAAAGTCTCTTATTCTCCTGTAACTTATCGCCATAACTTTCCATCATTTTATTTTTCCCTCTGCCTTACCCTCCTTAAGTCCATTCTTTATCCTTATTATGACCTACAAGCTCTTCAATTCAGCATTTTCTCGGACCTTACTCTGACTTTACTTTTCTTCCTTTCTAAGTTTGACTCTATAGTTTAACTCGTCTCTATAATCTTTTGCCACCTTGACTATTGCTGCTCAGCTGTTGCCAAATTCCAATTCTGAGTTTCTCCTCCCATACATTTTCATTCCCACTCCACTCATGTGTTGCTAAATAGCACTGCAGAAAGCCATGCAATTGAATTGACTGAAGCCACCACAAATTCATAACTAACATGGCCTGGGCCATTTCTTGAGCAAGACAATTATTTTACTCCTCAGCAAATTCTCTTTATCACTTTCCACAGAACCTGTTTCAAATATTCTCTTCTCTTCTCAAGTCTCCTATGCCACCATGCCTCCATACTCTCTGTTGAGGACATCTCATATTTTATTAAGAAAATGGGATTCACCAGAAGCTCTCCTTTTGACTTTTCTCTCTCTGAAAATACTTGATATCCTTCACTCTCCCCCCTCCTTTTCTCCATTTTCTGATAAGATGATCTTTTTTCTCACCGAAACCAGTTCTTCTATATATGCCTTTGCTCCCATCTCAATCTTCTCTAGCAGATTATTCCAAAAATCTTCCTCTTTCTCTTTAATTTTCAGTCTCCTCTTGTCTCCCTAAAGAGTCCCAAAGCAAATACCAGAGGCAGTATTGGAACCCAGGTCTTGTTGACACAAAGCTCAGTCCTTTATTTATGATATGAGACTGTTTCTAGACTTGAAGATGAAGAGTAGTATGTTCTGAATCCCTTATCTGTTGCTATTCTTGATTCATTTTTACCACATACCACCTTTACTAGGAACTATAGAGTTGGATCAAGATAGAGATACCACTACAATTGAAGTCTTATCCTACAAAGTGTGGTATTACTGGACTGATGAATTTTAAAGACATTGCACATACGTTGGATGGTTTTATGAGTTCATTTGAATAGAAAGATTAAAAGGAAGAAAGGAAAGAGAAAAAAGAAGAACACAGAATCATGGAAGAGTGGTAGATCATGGAGTCAATAGACAGTTCTCTTAGTGGCAAGGGAATAGGAACACTGAATAAGGATTAGAAAATGAATTAATATTTCCAAAATTCATTTTTCTCAAATGTCAAATCAAAACAATAATGCTTGCCCTATCTATCCTACATAGTCACTGTGGCCATGAGTTGAGGAAAAAAGTAGAAGTATTTTGAAAAAGTTAAGTGTTGTAGGAATACATGAATATATTGAAATTCCATAATACTCTAAGAAGAGATGAATATAATGAATATGAAGAAACATGGAAAGATTTAGATGAACTGATATAATGTAACCAGAACCAGGAAAAAAATTACACATTGATAATAATATAAATAGTAAGAATAACAATAAGAAAACAAGTAAAACTAAATGTTGTACAAACTGCCAAAGATGACAAAAGACAGTCAGTGTTGGAGCTGATAGTAGTTAGGTCCCCTAAAGAATTATTGGTAGAGTATAGGAATCAGTATAACCATTTTGGAAAGTAATGTGGAATTATACCTAAAAATTAAGTAAAATGTCTATATCCTTTGACCCAGAGATTCCATTGCTAGGCACATACTGCAAGTAATTTGCTGACAAAAATAAAATCCCTATATATATGAAAATATTTGTGGCATCACTTTTTCTGATAGTGAAAGACTGAAACAAAGCCCATCAATTGAGAAAAGGCTAAAAAATTGTGGTATATGAATGTAATGGAATATCAATGTGCTAGTAAAATGTTAACTATATTGCATATACAGAAGCATAGAAAAACTATAAATGATGTAGAATCAAATAAACAGAACAAAGAAAAACTAAAAATGAAAGGAATGATAATTACAAGACAATCACATGTGAATTTTGCAAAATCAAAAACAAATTTGACTCAATGAGGAGGTGGTGAGATCTTTCAAGACAGTTGTGCAAATCGAGTAAGGCTTCATCGACTTCAGACTTGGAGTAGGCCTGAAGGACTTTGAGGATTGAGTCAAGGGCATACTAGAATCCCCTTCCTGCTATCCTCCCACATCATCATTTCCTCCCTATTTCAGTCAAATATGGATATACTTATTGGTCAAGTTGAATTTCTTGGGTAGATCTCACATTTAGACTCAAGGACAGTGGTCAACATGTTTGGTGCATATGTTTTCTTGCTTTATCCTGCAGTTGAGATTAATGATTATAAGGTCATGGAACAAGATTATCTTTGTTCCTACATTTTTCAAGTAATCTCACCCAATTCTGTCATATGCATGGAAGGCTTATTCATTGTTCCTTATGCATGATATTCTCTTTGTTTGTGCCTTTGAAAAGTTTATTTGTCTCCCATGTGTGAAATGCTTGTCCTCCTCATTTCTATCTCTTTTGGAAGTCCTAGTGTCCTTCAAGGCTCAGTTCCAAGATCACCTCTATAAAAGACCTTGACAATTATCCCAGTTGCTTGTGTTTCCTTTTGTGTTTATTTTGTATATATTTTGTATTATCTATCCATCCATCCATCTATCTATTTGTCTATTCATCTACTCATTTGTGCATTCATCCATTCATTTGTTTCTTTGATTATGTCTGTTTCGGATCCCTCTAGTAGAATATAAATTCTTTAAGATCAGGGGCCACTTTTTTGTTGTCTTTTCATTCCCAGGGCCTAACATAATTCTTGGCATATATGCTTGTTGAATTGAATGGAACTTGTTGAAGGAAAGCTTTTGGGACCATGTTTTGTTCTAATGGACTAAATACTTTTTTTATAGTCAATAAACAAAAAGCACAAAGTGATCTTGTATTCACTACATCTTTTGGTCAATTATGTGATGGTAAAGTGTGGTCTACTGTGGAATATTGCTTGCAAAAGCCTTCCTGTTCCTTTTGATACCTTAAACAAGGAAGTCTTTTTGTGTGTGTGTGTGTGTGTGTGTGTGTGTGTGTGTGTTATGTGTATATGTGCGTGTAGATTATTCTCATAAAAATGTTATACAGACAGGAAACTAGACATACTGATCTTGGTCACTTAGAGGAAAGGTAGAAATTGAGTCTATTTTTTTCTACACTACTGATATTTTTCTAACGTTCCACATATTTTGAGAATTCAATAACCTCAAAATAGTGATACTTCCTGCATCATTTCTTTGGTATACTTGGCCTAATGTAGCTGTTAGTCCCATTTTTAATGCCTTTTCCATTTCTTCTAGATGAACATCCAGGACTTGAGGAAAACATCCAAGTATGTTGCTCCACTGTCTTTGGTAGAGAAAAAAATTTATTATGAAAATCTTTCCCAGTATTTTCATTTTTAAGTATTGTTTTTCTATTTTCATTTTTATCCTTAAAATATCTTCATGATGATTTGGCTTAATTAGATCATCTTGCCAAACTTTTTTTGAATATTTTCTCCCCTCTCCACTGCTTCCTTTAATAAGTATTCACCATCTCTTTTCATAAATTTATACAAATAAGTTCGTATTCTAAACTAGCATCACCCTTGTCTGCCCCACCTTTCCACTTGGTAAATAAGTTCTGTTTGCTTACTAACATGTGTTTTTGCTTCTGTTTTCTTTTTGGCAAGCAACTCAAATTGATTAAAATTGCTATTCTTGATGTCCGTGTCCTTTCATCTATATTTCCATCTTTGGGGACAAAATATTTATTTAAATAGCTCAGGCAAAAGTTGTCCTAATTGTATACTATTATTTTCCTCACTTTTTCTAACTTTTTAATTAATTTTAACTTTTGGTCCAAGTTAGTTGTTTAGTTATATCACAAACAGCTGATTTAGGTAAGACAATTAAATCAGATAATAAGTTGTTTACTATTGTGGCCAGAATGATATTTTGTGATATTATTCAATGTTTGCCATATTACTTTCTTATATTCTCAAAGAAAGTATTCATTCACATTGGCATGCAGCTCCTGCATAGTCTAAAATTTTGAGATCTCTTTATTTCTTACTATGTCTTCCAATATATTTTTCATTGCCCCCTCCCATTCTCAAACTTTGCATTGAAGTTCCCAAGTATCAGACCACGTGCTGACTTAATTTAGAGGATCATTTCTAGTTCTCTATTAAAAAAAATTCTACCTTTTTATCATCTGCAGCAAATATAAGCTTTCATAATGATCTTATCATAAACACTGCCATGACAGATAATGATAATAGTAATTAAAATAATTATAGCAGGCATTTATGTAGGACCTACTATGTTCCAGTCACTGTATTAAATGCTTTACATATATTATCTCATTTTATCCTCACAATAACTCTAAGAGATAGGTGCTTTTATTATTCCCATTTTAAAGTTGAGAAAATGGAAGCAAACAGAATTAAAGTGACTTGTCCAAGGTCACATAATTAAAAAATATAAGATTGGATTGTCCCCAGGTCTAGTACTCTATCCCTGTACCACCGGGCTACCTACATGATTAAATTTGCCATGAAATTAAGTTTCCTTTTATCTTTAGGCCCACTTTTCCCTCTAACTTCTTTATTTGCTTTTTCCAGCTCCAATATTGATATGGACTATATTGATAGTTGCAGTTTCCTTCCATCTTCTGGTTTCATATATACTGGAAATGTCAAGATTGAGATCACTCATTTCCTCTAGTAGCATGACTTACTTTTTGAGTATCAACAAATGAATAAATATAGATGATCTAAAAACTGTGTAATCTTTGGTATTATCTGTTCTTTTTTTTCTATTATTATCAATTTAGAAGCAAAAGAACATTCTTAATTGGGAATGAGGGCTATTTTACATTTTTCTTTGCCATGGCCAAAATATTCATCATTATATGGTCAGCTAACTAGTGAAGGGTCTTTCTCTAATTAGCAAGGCTGGTCCTCAATTCCTTTTTAGCATAAATGAAGCTTCCAGAGCCTGCACAACCTTTGAGAAATTGAGAAACAAAGATCATTTCTTTGCCACAGTGAGACATCAGTTGGACTTTCTTGAGGTTATTTTTATTGTTAGCATAATAATGATATTTTTAAGTAGTGAATGTTTACAAGAATCTTATGGATACAAGAAGAAATTAGAATTTAATCTACATCATATCTTTCTGAATTCTTAAGGTTGGAAGAAGCAGCTAACTTTTGCTGAAGTCTCTCTTTCCAAAGTATCATGTGGGCATCACCATGGCCTCCTAGATACCTCTCTCCCCCCATTCCCTGACACTGAAAATGAGTTATCACTTCTGAATCAGTAAGGCCAGGACATTGGGCCACGTCAGGATGGAGAGGCTTAAGAGAACAAAATAAGAGGTACCTGACATGGTGTGTAGCACTTTCCCC
This sequence comes from Sminthopsis crassicaudata, assembly GCF_048593235.1. Classification (NCBI taxonomy): domain Eukaryota; kingdom Metazoa; phylum Chordata; class Mammalia; order Dasyuromorphia; family Dasyuridae; genus Sminthopsis; species Sminthopsis crassicaudata. The sequence continues at coordinate 183,103,628 of NC_133617.1, read as the reverse complement.
TGGGATTCTCCCAGAATGCTAAGGCCAAAGGAAAGAACTGGATTTGAGTGCTGTCCTCGTGTCTTGGCACACTGGGTTATATACAGGAGACAGATGGTGGGAAGAGAGGGAGTATATTTTTAATCAAATTAATAAGAGTGGTGGGAATACAAGAGAAGATCAGAGATTTAAAGCTGCCAGAAACCTTCAAGGCCATGTCATGCAGCACCTTATTTAACAGATGAGGAAATGAAGTCTAGAGAAGTTAAATGAGATCGCCCATTCGCTTTAGGATTTTAATCCAGGTTTTCTGCTTTAAAATGTAATTGTTTTCCCACTGCACCACACTGGTTAATGCTGGAAAATATTGATAAAGCTTTGCCAGTATTGGGTGCTGAGTCTTTTTCTCCTTTAGTCATCATTATGGTGAGTAGGGAATGTTTCCAGGTTGAAGTAGCTATATTGCTCCAAAACTTTCACATCAAATGCACCAGACTTGGAGGAATATGTTACAAATAAAAAAATATGGTTAAATGAGAGTGGATCCCAATGCTTGGAAATACTTCCTTTCTGTGACTTCAAAGCTCTCCTCTCCCAGAGCTTCGTAATTTAACAATATCCTTTTAGTGATGTTGCATAGTTGTGAATCATCAAAATAGCATTGCTGTTGAAGAATTAAAGTTACAGCTTTTCTGAAAGGTGATGAAAAGGTACATGGTAGACTGAATTGATTGCAACACATCACCAATTAGAAATTTAATGGGAGATATTATGTAAAAGATGTTATTAGAGAGATACATGGCTAGAAAAGAAAGTATACTAGTCATGTGGAAATTAATATCAAGGAAGCCCTATGAACAGTCTATGTAATTGTATAATGTCAGAGGATATAGAGCTTTCCCAGAAGGTGAGGTTTGCCATTTGTAGAGTTAAAGTACTAGGGAAAAATGGCCAAAACTGATTAAAATTTAATTGGGAAATATTTAACAAAAGAAACAAAAAAAAATCAAATACAGGTCACATTTATGTGTATATATATATATATATATATATACATATATATATATATATATAATTTCTAAGTCAACATTTCTAATTTTTATATACAACATACAATTTCTAAGTCAACAGCTCATGGGGATGCTTATGTATGGCTTAGTCGTTCTCATTTCTATTTAATCTTGATATCTCTATAGTAGAGAACTGATTGGGGAAGACTGGGCTAAGATTTTCTCTGGATAAGAAGATGTGAATGGGTTTTAATTTATATGTTGGAAGGAATACTCTCATCAAAGAGATTACAACTCCCTTGAAATATGGTCAGATCTACCTGCAATTACCTATATGCATGATGGGAACTGAGCTTACTTTTGATTTTCTTTTACATGATAAGGAGGGAGAGGAAGCTTGTACCATTGTATAGAGCCAGGAAAGGTTTAAGCACCTCTGACATTGTGTGTGTGCCCTAGAAAAAAAGGCAAATCATTTAACTTTTGAAGGTTCTTAAGTTTCAGAGTGTTACAGATTTGCATTAGGAAAGGGAATTTTCTCACTAGGAATTCCATAGTCAATTAAAGCACCCATTTATAATTTCTCTTTCTCTAAATAAGGACTATACACTGGTCACACTAGACAAGAAATAAGTAATTTCTCATATTATGTTGCCTAGGTGTCTCTCTCTTGTACTTTCTTTACTTTCTCTTATATACTATGGTTATTTATGGACTTGCCCTTCTTCTGTTGGATTACAATTCCTTGAAAAGAGAGACAATGGCATAGTAATCTTTGCAATCCAGTCACAAAACAAAATATATATATATATATATATATATATATATATATATATATATATATATATATATATATATATATATATATATATATATATATATATATATATATATATATATATATAGCAATTCCTAAAGAAATACTTATGGAATTTTTTATTATTGGATATGAAGCTAGAGTTTGAGAAGTGGGTGCTGATCAACAGTCTCAGTCATGGCTAAATATAACCTCATTTAGGGGGAACCACAAAAAGAGAGATCCACCAGGGTATATAATGAGAACATTTCTAGACCCACAGTGTTGGAGGGATATTTTTATCAAAGTTTTGTTTAGAAGAAAAGAGCAAAATTTAAACTTATTCTACTGTTTATAACCCCAGAGAATAATATCTCTAGTGCTTACCAGGCAAGGATGAAGAACTAAGTAGCTGAATTTTCTCATCTATAAAACAAAAGGATTATATTTTATATCCTCTGAAGTCCAGGAAAGCTAAATAGCTTCCTCAAGACCACACAGCTAGAAGGTAACAAAAAGCAGATTGAAAGACAGCTTTTCTAGCTCCAAAGGTAGGAATGTTGTCATCACATCATGAGAATGCAAGAGAACAGCTATTTCTCTGCTCTCTGACTTCTCCCTATTTCTATTTGATAATCAGCTCATCCTGGTCCCTCATTTATGCTTTTTAATCTTAATTGTTTCATTTATTTGGTTTGTCATCCCTTGAAACACAAATTCTTTAATTTGGAGTCCTGGATATAACGTTCCTGATTTGTATTTGTGTTGCTAATTTTGTATTGCCTGAGGGAAAGAAGGGGAACAAAATATTGCTTGAGTTGTGTGAATGCATGTGGGAACTGGTAAGTTTGGACATGTATAAAGTGCAGTGTACATAAATATTCTCTCTCTTCTTCTGGCTGACCACATGTATGAATCAGTATTTGAGCCTTATGGGAATGAAAAACTACCTGGAGGCTTCTGGTGATCTTAAAGCTCAGAGCTGAAAGATATGAGAATACTGAAATGTTAAAAAGGATCTTCTTGCTGGCTGCTGAGTTGGAGGAGCTGATGTCTTAAGACCTTTAAAAGGAAGAGAACTTCTAGCTTGGTCTCTTGCTTTGGTTCTCCCCTATGACATATATTTTCTGTCTCTAGACTTACTATGTGGAATATGGGATAGACAGTGATCTTTCTTTAGTCTTGGACTCAATTAAGTAGGCTTGCAAAAGGACCCAGCTGCCTTTTCTTCTTTTTTCTGAGTAGGTGACCAACACTTTTCTTGAAGTGAACATATTCAGGCTTAGAGAAGAACTTGTAAGTTCAAAACATTCAAGGTTCTATGAGTAGAGTTAAAGGGAAGCAAGACAAGTTTATACTTTAGAGAAGGCAGTTCTTGACTAATGAAAAAGGTCTGATTTGCCAGAACTCATGGATTCTAAATCAGAGATAAGAGTTGAGGTGAAATATAAAATGCATACTTAGTATTTCTGCAAACTGCTTCATGTTTATAGGAAGTTTAAGGAGATAATAACAGCAGTTGTAAATGAAGCTTCTGAATATCGTTTTAAGTCATTCTGTCAGAGGACTGTGAATCTTTTTTCTGCTAAAAAGGATTTCATCTGTGTATAGGAAATAAATACCTGATTCCTATTGTGCAGTGGGTACCTTTTGAATCTTTTCATCAAACCTAGAAAAGAGTCATTACTTAAGCTTTAAGTAATTTGTTCCCATATTCCGAGGTTGAGGTTTAAGTAGCTTGAAAACATAGGAAAAATAAGCCAAACTCTTCTCCTTTTAGTCTGTTACAGACTAAATGCCTAGGTCTACCAAAGAAAAAAGGTCCTGTATGGAGTACAGTGACCAGCTCTTAGGCTAAAAACAGTTTGTTAATAATAGATAAGGATTTTGTGTTTTGTTTTGCTTAGTCCCCAATTCTCTATCAATGAGTTCCTGAATACTATCTGTACACATTCTGTATACTTTCTAAGGCTCCCCTCAACTTTGAGCTAAGGAATATAACTGTGAATGAGCTCTTTACAGACTGGACCATAATCCTTTGCTTTAATTTAGTAATCCCGGTAGAAGTAACATGAACAATGGAGAGGTCTGTTTATTACATAATTTCAATTGAATTACTTTTTACCCAAGGCTCTGCTTAGCTGCCAGCTCCAGCTTTTAAAATGGTCATATTATAAACTCTGTAGGTTCATCTAACCATCAAAGAGCCTAATGAACACAGTTAGGAATAACAGATTAATACCTAACATGATCTATGAGTGTCAGGAAATTTTGTTCTAGATAGATCTGATGTCACAAGCATGTAAAAAAGAATTTTTTGGACTGGCATAATAGCAATAAAGGAATTCTATTACCTATTATTCCATTTTTCTGTGGTAAAAAGTAAAATATATTCATTTACAATAATGATATTCATATATCAAATAGATTCACTTGATTTATAATAGATTCACAAATTTTCATAGCAAACCCATAAACACTATATTTAGCCTTGATTTCCCCCTGGAGATACGCCTGTTCCTAACCTATTTCTTTTCACTCTCAAAATAAAATCTATAAACGTATAGGTGGTAAGGATAGAGATTTGAATTTCCTGAGTGTGTCAGTGTCAAATTTCATTTGAAGGGAGTTATCCCCCCAAAAAAACCAAAGCTAAAAAATGATCCTTGGAAGTTTTAAGCTGATACTTAATGGATCTTCAAGTTGAATGTTCTCCTGTTCTTTGGATTCAGATTGTCTGTGTTTCCTCAGGGATACCAAGAGCCTGAATTATGAAATCTTATACATCTCAAAGGAAATGTGCATGGCCTACTGTGATAAATAGAATATTCTTGTAGAAAGAGTCCTCAACTGAACCAGGAAGGCCAAGTGCTCACCCTGACTTTATCACTAAGATGATTGTGTTTCATTGCAGCCTCTGAAGCTGAAGTGCAACAAAGAATGGTTAAATTCTCTGCTAATTTTGCTAAAAATTTTTTGCTAACCATTGCTAATTTTAGCCTAACAATTAATGTCAAGAAAACATAGGTCCTCCATCACCTAGAACCACACCAATCAGATGTGGAATCATCAATTAGAACAAATGGAGAAGTTTTAAATTCTGGGGTTAAGTTTACTTACCTTGGCAGTATACTTCTCAGGAATGGTCTCATTGATAATGAAGCTGAAACATACATTGTCAGAGCTAGCTCAGGGTTTGGGAGGCTCCAAAGGAATATGTGGAAGAGGAGAGGTATTAGATTGAGTCCCAAATTGAAGGTCTGCAGAGCTATTTTGAATTGCCAGGAAGATTCTAAAGATCAGCTGGCAGGATAAGATACCAGACACCAAAGGCCTTTTCTCCAACTAAACTGCCAAAGCATTCAAACTCTATTGCAGAGAGCCAATTCCCTCGGGCTGGCTACATTGTTTGAATCCCAAATGTATGCTTGCCAAAAAGACTATTTTATGGAGAACTCACACAGGGCAAGAGCTCACAGGATGATCAAAAAAAGGGATTCAAAGATGCTCTCAAAGTGCCTCTTAAGAACTCTGGAATTGTTTACCCAATATGGGAAACACTGACACAGGACTGCCTAGCATGTCAGCAAACAGAATTGAAGTAGCTCAGAAGAAATGCAAGATGTACAAATCTACCCCAAAAGTTCATCTGGACTACGTGGCAGAGCATTCTGAGCTCATATTACTCTGATCAGCTAGTCAAGATACTGTAACTTGACTCTAGCATAATAATGGCATTTTGATTCTCTTCAAGAACAAAGGAGACAACTAACTAACCAACCAGACATTTATTTCTTCACCTAACTTTTCAATAATTGTTTCTTTTTCTGTAAAAAATTTAGTCAACCGAGAACAATAGAAATTAAGAGCTATATGAGACTTGAGACCATCTATTTCAACTCTATTTTACAGATATGAAAACTTAGGCATGAGATATTAAATGCGATTCCTAATGTGCCTGAGCTCATTAGTTGAAGAGACAGGGGTGAAAACTAGTATTTCAAACTTTTAGTCACTTTTTCTTTCTGTCATCCTTTCTAGGTTAGGGTTATTGAGAGGAGACAATTCGAGAGGACAATAGACATATGTGAGATGTGGAAAGCTCTAAGCCTACAATTTCAGTGCTCTTTTTAATGTAACATCATTGTTATCATCATCATCCAGTTATATAGCTTTTTATTTCACAAAGATCTCAATTGATCTTTACAATATTTAATCTACTGAACAGTTCAAAATTTTAAATTAAATGAAATTCTTTCTATTAATAAAAATCTATTTTCTCCCCACCTTGGGAAGAAAAAAAGATAAAACCCTTGTACAAATATGAATAGTCAAATAAAAAAAATAATTCCTGCATTGGCTATGTTCAAAAAACATGTCTCAATCTGTGTTCTGAAGCTAGCACCTCTCTGTCAGAACTTGGGAAATGTGTCTACTATGATACCTCTGGAATTCTTGAGCATTTCAAAGTTTCTTTATAATTAATTTTGTTGTTAATTTAAAAAAAAATTTGTTCCCCTGATTCTGTTTACTTCATTCTGTATCTGTTCTTGGAAGTCTTCTTATGTTTCTCTAAAACTATTTCCTTTATTATTCTTATAACACAATACTATTCTATTATATTCATATCCCATAATTTATTCAGCTATTCCACAATTGATAGGCATCCACTTAATTTCTAGTTCTTTGTCACTACAAAGACTTGTTCTAAGTATATGTCATTTTCTTTCTTTGATCTCTTTGAGATATAGCTCTAGTAGTGCTATTATTATGTCAAAGAGTATGCACATTTCAGTAGCTTTTTAGGCATGGTTACAAATTGCTCTCCAAGATGATTGGGCCAGTTCACAGCTCTATCAGGAGAATAGTCTTCTATACAGTTTCCTATAGCCCCTCCATTATTTATCATTTTCTTTGGTATTCTGATGGATTTGAGGTAAAACCTGAGAGTTTTGAAATTTATATTTCTCTAATGATTTATAGTATTTTCATATGGCTCTCAATAGCTATGAATTCTTCCACTGAAAAATACTTGTTGATATACTTTGATCTCTTATTAATTGGGGAGAAGCTCTTATTTTTATGAATTTTAATGTTTCATACATACACACACATATGTATCTTAGAACTTCTAGGGCAGGTCCTCATAACTTCATGCCTGGACTATTGTAATAGCTTGCTGATGGATTTAACTCTCTCAAGTCTCTTCCTATTTCAAACTATCTTCTATTCAGTCACTAAAATGATTATTTTAAAGCTCAAGTCTGATCATGTCAGACCTTCTACTCAAACTCTGGTGACTCCCTCTTGCATCCAGAATGAAAGACAAAATTCTGTTTGGCCTTCAAAGTCTTTAATAACTTGACTGCCTATTAGCTTTCTAGTCTTCTTATATCTTATTCTCAGTTCTCTTCTTATATCTTACTCTCTTACTTATATCCATATCCATATTCTTTGATAGAGTTAAATGGCTTACTGACTGCTCCATAAACAAGATAATCTACCTCTGACTCCTGGCATTTTTTCTGGCTGGCCTCTGTGGTTGGAACTTTCTCCTCCTCTGTTTTACTGACTGACCTCTCAGATTTCTTTAAATACCAAATATAGTCCTATTTTTTATTGTCTATTTTTTCAGTCCCTCTTAATTCTAGTCCCTTCTCTCTGTTATTCATTTTCTATTTGTCCTGTATATAATGTAATTTGCATATATTTGCACGTTGTCTCTTCCATTAGATTATAAGTTTCTTGAGAACAGAGATGTTGTCTAGTTTCAGTACTAACTGGCACATTGCAGGTGCCCAATGAGTACTGATTGCTTGATTGAAATAGGACCTTTATCAAAGAATCTTGCTGCAAAGATTTTCACTAATTACCTGTTTCCTTTCTAATTTTATTTGCATTGATTTTGTTTGTGGAAAAAAAAATTAATCTTGTAAATCAAAATTCCCCATTATGTCTTCTTTACTCCTTTCTATCCTTTGGTCATGAATATATCCATAGATATTAAAGATACCTTCTTTCTTGCTTTTCCAGTTTACTCAGGATGTCACTATGTCTAATCATGTATCAATTTGGAGTTTTCTTGGTATAGAGTATGAGATGTTGGTCTATGCTCAGTTTAGTTCTGACTGCTGTCTAATTTTCTCAACATTTTTTTTTAAGTTATGGTAAGTTCTTATCCTAATAGTTAGGCTCTTTAGATTTACTACACAGTAGATTATTGTGCTTGTTTGCTTCTTTAAGTTGTTCCTAATACATTCCATTAAAAAAAATAATGTCTTAACTAGAATAAAATCATTTTGATGTTGTACAGAGATCAGATACTGCTTTTTCACCTTTAACATTTTTTAGAGATAATAGGTATGGTCAGAAGTTCAAAAAAACCCTGAAAAATTTCAAGAGACTGTGGTGTTAAGTTGGAAAAGAAATAATTACCTTCTGGACTAGGAGTTCTTATAAATAAATAAATATAAATAAATAATTGTAACCTTGCTTCTTGCCCAGCTTTTGGCAAATAGCCATAGAAATCTGAATTTTCAGTATACCTCAGACTCATAGGGCAAGTTTACCTAATTCTGAACTAAATACTCGGAATCATCATTATCCTTCAGAGAAGGATTCTTTACAATCTTTAATGGGACACACTGGATTGATCCTGTGCTAGCTACCTGCCTCCTAGGAGCGATTTTTCCTTCCATCACTCCTTTCCCCTTACTCTCCCACGCCCTACAAAACACACATTAAAAAAAAAAAAAAAAAAAAAAAAAAAAAGGCATCTTCCTGCAATTACTCAACAATAACTCTGGGTTGGTTTGGAAGGATGATAACATTCTAAGTCCACCCTCGCCCTCATTTTCCCGGTCCTCTATTTTCATGCTAATTTGCTGTGATGGAATTCGAAAGTCTTGTCAGCTGAAACACTTTCCAATCTTTATTTTAGTAGAATTTCGAACAAAATTGAATCAATCTAAGTGTCATCTGGCAGTCTGAAATGAATGGTTTTGTTGAAAAATTTAGTGCTGAACAATAACTTCAGTACAAAAACCTAAATAAATAAAGAAAAAAAAAAGCCTACACAAAGGCTTTTTGCAGCATAGCTGGCTTGCAGAGTTTTAAAATAAAAGGCACATTCCATTTAGAAAATGGAATTTGGGGTGCTATTTAACAAAGGGTCCTATGCATTCAGTAATCAGAGGATAAAACATAAAAGCAGTAACAAGAACTCAGAAAAAAGGCTTTCTTTCAACTGGCTGCTCCCATCAAACCACCTGAGAGGTGATATGAGAAGGGCATTTTAGAATAAAGACATTGCTCTGACAGCAAATACAAATGAAATAAAATTGGCCCAAGGCTTTGATGCCAGAACCCAAATGGAGAATGGGGACTCAGCAACATAGTGTTTTAATACACCAAGGGAATAGAACCTGAATCATTTTGCAGTAGCCTGATGCAAAGATGAAAGAGGAAACTCTAACAAGCCAAGAGATTAAAACAGGCTGATCAGGTTGCATAAATTCCCTTGTGGCACTAAAGTTGACCCATAAACATAACAAGGACACACTAGGTTCAGTTATTACTTTTCTTTCTCTGTAAAGGGAGACAATCCAGTCATAGACTATTGTAAGGATGATCTCTGTTTATTCATTTCCAGAGTAAATGGGCAGAAGAGGGGAGGAGATAGAGGCTTCTTCTTGGTTTTAATGATAGCCTCTGGTTCATACTTAAAACAGCCTTGCATCTTTCCGAGGGCCTGGACTTATATCCTTCCCTGACCTACAGATTTGGGAGATAGTCAAGATGGCTCCTTTACAGGCAAATGACAAAAAGAAAGGATCTATCTATATTGCTAAATCTATATCCATATATCCATGAATGGATATATGGATATATACACATATCTATATTAAACTGTTTTTATGTATATGGCACATATATTTGCAAACTCATATATACTATGTATACCCACAATACTATATTCATATATATATATATGTATATATATATATATACATATGTTAATATATTCTTAATTGATATCACATATATATTATTAAAAACATTGCTGGTGACCCTTAGTCTATGAGTGGCTTTTGATCATCTGGGTACAAGAGAAATATGTGAAAAGAGCAGAAATTGACAGATCATCTTTCAATAGAGCATTGTAGATTTGTTCAACTTCTTCGAGTCAATAAGAAATTCATTGTAGCCCAGGGGAAAATAATATCCTTTTTGTTTCCAATCATTACATTTAAAGTGAGGGATAATATATCCTAGTGGATTCTGAAAGCTATATTCAGGAAGATGTGGGTTCAAGCTTAGAATGAGTTATGTTATTTTGAGCAGATTCTTATACTTTTCATGAACCCATGAAACTCTCTAAGCTGATATTTAAGAGTAGTTATTGATCTACACAAAGGAAAATTTTTCCCCAAGAAAATCATAGTTGTAACCAAAAGAGAACATATACATGAATATATTTGTATATGTATAAAACATGCATACACATATCTATACACACAGAATATGTATGTGTATGTGTATATATTTACCAATAAATCTCTGTGTATATTTATATATATTGCTTTGCATATATTTGTTTGCATTCTGTATCCCTGTTAGTAAGTTCCTTGAGGGTAAGGATTGTCTTTTTCCTTATTTGACCAGTGTTTAGCACACAGTAGACTCTTAATAAATGTTCATTGCTTCTTGCTTATTTGCTTGATAGTATGGGATGATGGAGATTGGATAGAAGAAAAAAAAAATAATCAGGTAACAATTCTTTTGGTTGGGAATTTTTTCTACTTATGTACAAGGCTATTCTAAAACCCAATGGTATCAGATGATGCTTTAAAAAATATAATAAAGAAATCATTTTTTCTATTCTTTAATTTTATAAAAAATCAATGTAAGAGCTAAAAATAAATCTATGTATCCCTTTTTATTCTCTTTCTATAATTCTTAATCAATTTATTATCCATCTTGTAAAGAGCCAGGAGTTAGGTAAGGCCCATCTTCCTCCTACTTTATTTGTTCACCTTAAATAATCCTTAGAATGAGGATTAAATAGAGGTTTCCTTCCCAAGTAGGATCTGTAAAAGGATTATTATTCAGATACAAGATTTCTTTCTACAATGACACCTGTCTTAATTTAAAGCTTTGTGATCCTGGGAAAGTCACTTAAGCTCTCTGGGTCTCACTTTCCTCATTTGAAAAGGAAGGGCTTAAACTGGATGCTTTCCAAGGCTTCTTCCAGCTCAAAATCTAATATTCTATGATCCTGTGATCTTGCAAGATCAAAATCTGGAAGGGACCTTGAAAACCATCTGGTCCAACACCCTCAGTTTATTTATTTATTTGTTTTTTTTTTTTTTTTAAATTGATGAATTTGATTTTAACACATCAGTTGCTTTCTAACACTCTCCTTACCTTTTTATTAAAAATAAACAAAAAAAACCCCAAATAGTTACACAAAAATCACCTTTCTATTTTCTTTCTCCTATCCTCTCTTCAGTCTTCCCTTTCTCCCTCCCTCCCTTTTTTCCTTCCCTCCTCCTGCTTTTCCTTCCTTCCTTCTTCCCTTCTTTCCTTCCTTCCTTTCTCCTTCCCTCCCTCCCTTCTTTCCTTCCTACTTTCCTTCCTTTCTCCTTTCCTCCCTTCTTTCTTCCTATCCTTCCTTCCTTCCTTCCTTCCTTCCTTCCTTCCTTCCTTCCTTCCTTCCTTCCTTCCTTCCTTCCTTCCTTCCTTCCTTCCTTCCTTCCTTCCTTTCTCCTTTCCTTCCTTTCTCCTTTCCTCCCTTCTTTCTTCCTATCCTTCCTTCCTTCCTTCCTTCCTTCCTTCCTTCCTTCCTTCCTTCCTTCCTTCCTTCCTTCCTTCCTTCCTTCCTTCCTTCCTTCCTTCCTTCCTCCCTCCCTCCCTCCCTCCCTCCCTCCCTCCCTCCCTCCCTTCCTTTCTTCCTTCCTTCCTTCCTTCCTTCCTTCCTTCCTTCCTTCCTTCCTTCCTTCCTTCCTTCCTTCCTTCCTTCCTTCCTTCCTTCCTTCTTTTGCCCTCCCCCATAAATCAGGATTACCACTCCTAACCAAAAAAATATCACTCCTTCTTTACTAGATACCTGCCCCCTAAGGGGAAGGAAAGAAAGTTATGCTGAAGAAAACTCACAGGTGTCATTCCAAAGCTAATGAAATCCCAAAGTGAATTCTTCAAAGCTTAGGATATAGGCAGAGTTGTTTACAACAAAAGGGAATGTTAAAGCCAGCATGTTCCTCGACAGATGGGAAAGACAGTTACATAAGTAGCTATTTGGAGACTAGAGACAGTACAGTAAGTGGCTAAATCTGCCCAGGCCATCTATGCTATAAAACACTGCTTTTATTTACCTATATTTGAGCCTATGACAGGCCTAACCAAATTCGGCTCCAGAGAATCTGGGAGAAGCAATAGAACAGATGAATGGTTTCAAAAGGAAAGAAAACCTACATTAATGAGGCTTTTTTTCTCCTTAAAAAGCAAATGTATATCAGAAGACTTTTTCAAATTACTGTCCAGATCAAATGACCACAGTTCTCTTTGGAGCAGAATTTTATAACCTTCAAGAACAAAAACAGTTGGCAGCATGGGAAACACGGAAGCAAGAAAATCATTCTCCTAGAATTATAGAATTGAATCAGAAAGCGAAGGGACCTTAGAGATCATTTAGTCTAACCCCCCACATTGAGGAGGACTAATGAGGAAACTGGGACCCAGCGAAATAGCTTCCCCAACTTTATACAGCTATTAAGTGACAGACCCAGGTCCATAATCCATGTCTGTTCACTCAGTGTATTTCACACAGACTGACTCTCTTTCAGGAAGTTTTCTATTTTTAATGCGTCATATGCTTTTCTAGAAGAAGGATAGAAATTAAACTTGAAATGCCACAGTTTTTTTTTTCCTTATCCTTCTTTGCTACACTTCTCATAACCATCAAAAAGCACTCATCAAGTGGTTTATACATGGCATTGAGCTAGAGATTGTCCAAAAAGAATACTATAGATCTATTACATGTCCTCTAGTAATATACAGTGTAAAGCAGATACAATGAACATGGAGGCTTAATGTTGGCAATAAGGTATCTAGCACAAGATTTAATATGCATTTGTTGAGCAGTAGTAATAAAATAGATATGCTACAGTAGTGTTTCTCTCCCATCAAAGAAGTGCCAGTAAACACATGGACAGTGTGATAATTACTTCAGAGAATAGAATGGAAGCTAGAAGCAATTGCAGAGGTCATTTAGTCCATACTTCTCAATTTATAGATGAAAAAAAAAAAAAAAAAGACTTAGAAAGGTGACATGAGCAAAGACTAGCCAAACCAGGAGATTTGGGAATAGAGCACTGGGGCATGGAGTCAGCAAGACACATCTTCCTGAGCTCAAAACAAGCCTCAAATACTGCCTAGCTGTGTGACCCTGGTCAAGTCACTTAATCCTGTTTGTCTCTGTAAAGAGAACTGGAGAAGGATATGACAAATTATTCCACTGTCTCTGCCAAGAAAACACCAAATGGGGTCATGAAGAGTCAGACACAAACAAGTGACTAAAGGATAGCAAGCAAAACCAGGATTTGAATCCAGATCCTCTGATTTCAAATATAAGTTCTTTCCACTATACTATGCTCATAGACAAGTGTATTTAACATGAATTATTATAGAATATGTCTCAAGAGTTTCAACAATAAACTCTCAAGGCACTCTTTCTTCCCTAGATAGATTCTGAAAAACAAAAACAAAAACAAAAACAAAAACAGAAAATAATTAATATTACTTAATTTGAGTAAAAAAATTATGAAAGAAAAATTATTATGTAGAATAGCCATGAGTCAATTTTGCAATGTATAGTTATATTAGGGCAGCATTAGAAAAACTGGGATCCAGGTCCCAGACTTCTCCCATTTGGACTTGGACACAATTTGTTCCTAATTATCTTGATGATGATAATAGCCAAAGTCGTGCATTGAAGGCCTGAAATCACACTCTGCCTCTGACATTTACTAGTTTTGTGATAGTAGGCAACTCACTCTCTTAGCCAGTTTCCTCATCTGTAAAACTGGGGATAATAATAGCACATGCTTCTCTGTGTTACTATAAAGATTAGAATGAGAGAACATGTAAAGTGCTTCAAGAATCTTAAAGCCAGTATAAGTATTAATTGTTATTAGCTTTAAAAAGTACATTCTGAAGGAACAATCTCCCAAAGAAAAGAATTTAAGAATGAAATGGTGATTAGCAGATATGAACAAGCATCTATCAGCATGCTTCTGCTCAGTTTGAGATTTCCATTTATATACCCTGGCTATTGTTGTTCAGTCATGTCTGATTTTTAATGATCTTAGAAGTTTTCTTGGCAAAGGTACCAGAGTGGTTTGTCATTCATTTCCTTTTCCAGCTCATTTGACAAATGAAGAAACTGAGGGAAACCGAGTTAAGTGACTTGCCCAAGGTTACATAGTTAAATAAATGTCTGAGGCCAGATTTGAAACTAAGGAAGATGAGTCTTCTCAACTCCAACTGGCCTCCAACCAAATAAAGCTTTGCTCTTTGTGAATTATTCCAATAGAAGAGGTTATCCTGAGGCTTTTTAAGATACCAGCAACTTTTTAAAATAGTTTGTCTTCAATGTTTCTAATCTTTCTTTTTAGCTTTTTCTGCCCTTCTCTTTTTTCAGACATTCAGCAACTCTTTCTCCCACTTTCCAGCAAAACCTGCCCTGAAGAAAAGGGATTGGACTATATCAGGGATTTTTAACATGGGGCTATGAACTTTAAAAAATATGTTGATAAATATATTTCAATATAATGACTTTTCTTTCAAATCCTATGTATTTTGTTGCATACATTTAAAAACAATATTTTGAGAAGGGGTTCACAGGCTTTACCAGACTGCAAAAGGGACCAATGAGAGGAAAGGTTAAGAAACCCTGGAAGAGATGATCTATTAATGTCTCTTTCAGCTCTAGCGATTTCTTGGGTTGAAGAATAGATCTGATATCAGCAATTAACACTTTAGTATTAGTTTATCTATCCTCTCAAGTTTATCCTTCTCCCAAGGCTATTTGCATGTTAAGATTTTTCTAATTCTTTAATGAAAGGTTTTATCTGTTACTGAAGGAATTTCAAGCATCAGGGAGGCAATAGAGATAGCATTTGGGCAGGTAGGGGAGTTCATTGAAGTCCTTGAAATCACATTGAACATATAATTGAAGCAGGTTTTGCCAATAGAAAATTATGAATGCCACAATTTCCCAGACTTCACATTGTTTTCTTCTTTCTCCCCAATCAGACCTTTTTGCAGTCTTGTTTATAAGGAATAAATTGACTGAATTGAGTAGCCTTTCTCTTTCACTATTGGGTATCATGGTAAAAATATTAGATTCACAATTAAAAAACCTGGATTTGAATCCCAGCTCTGATACTTTCTTGCTATATGACCCTGAGCTGGTTATTTAACTCTCAGCTTCTTAAACTATGTTTCACAGCCCCATTTAGAGTCTTGTAACTGAATGTTGGTGTTGAAAAATTATGATTTATTATTAGTAAATGTTTGATTTATATACTTTTTTATATTCCTATATACCTGGATTTACATAAAAATTTCTAAGGCAAGAAGGGGTCATGAGTGGAAAAACTTTTAAAAGTCCCAATTTAATTTCTTTAAGCCTTAGTTATTTCATTCATAAAATGGGAATAATATTTGCTTTATTGAACTCATAGTGGTGCTGTGAGGAAACTACTTTATAAGTCTTAGAGCTTACAGAGGTAATTGTCCTTGATCCTACTTTTGTTTCCCCCCATATATTTATATATTTTAATAGTATGTTTTTTTTCCAAACACATGAAAAAATAGTTTTTAACATTCACTTTTGCAAAACCTTGTGTTCCAAATTTTTTTCCTCCCCTCCTTCTCAAGACAGTAAGCAATCTGATATAGATTAAGCATTTGTAAATCTTCTAAACATATTTACATATTCATCATGCGACATAAGAAAAATAAGATCAAAAGGGAAAAAAAAACTAGAAAGAAAAAAATCCAAGCAAACAAATAAAACAGCAACAAGGTAAAAATACTATACACTTTGATCCACATTAAGTCGGCATAGTTCTCTTTGGTTGCACATGGCTCTTTCCATCTCAAGTCTATTGGAATTGCCTTGAATCTCTTAATTGTTGACCATCACATAATCTTATGGTTGCTGTCTTTGTCAAGAAAATCCAAAATGGGATCACAATCAGACATAATTAAACAAATAACTAAACAAAAACAACCATATAAAGAACCAACATGGTCCTATCAATAAAACTTATTCTTGTTTAACTCTTATTAAAAGGAAAATTGAGAGTTTTCAGTAAGGCTTGACTTAACCTATTCTTTTCTTTCTTTTGGCTTTGATCCAACAATATTAACTTGCAAGTAGAAAGCAAACATTTTCAGATGAGCCCAGAACTGTCTAAAAGTGTATGGGCCTCATTTAAGAACTTCTTACATCCCTAGCATGTGGTGGGGACATTACTCACTTTACAGATTCTGAGGACTAATATAAAGACTTTTTCCCATGCAAACTGCTATTCAGTTAACATAGAAGGTGGCAAGGGAGACATTAAGTCAAAGAAAGGAAAGTGAGGAAGAGGACTAGGAGGAGAAAAAAAAGGAGGAAGAGAAAGAAGAGGAGGAGGAGAAAAGAAGGAAGAGGAGGAAGGAAAAAGAAAAAGAAGAGGAGGAGGTAGAAGAATAGAAAGAAAAGAAAGAAAAAGAGGAAGGAGGAAGAGGAAGAGGAGAAAAGGAGGAAAGGGTGTAAAAAAGGAGGAGAAAGAAAAGAACAGAAAAGAGAAGAAAAGAAATGATAAAAGAAAGGAATAAAGAAGAGAAAATAGGAGAGGAGAAAGAGAATTCATAATTCAGATTTTTGTGTTCTTTGTGAGAGGTAGTATGATATAATAGAGGGGAAAAAAAGCAAAAAGAAACAACACTAACAAAAAACCATTACTTCTACTTCTAATGGGAATTTAGATGAAATATTGAACATCTTGGTTTCTTTTCCCTCATATGTAAAATGACATATTTGAACTAGATTACTTTTAAGATTTCTTCCAGCTCTCTCCTTCTATCTTATAGCAGTAGAAAAATCTAATGGTCTCTTTGCATTATGTAGTCAGTGTCCTATGACTATTTCTTGAGTGTACATTTTTTGAAAATAGTCATGGCTTCACTTGCATGGATACTTTTATGGTATGCTAAATGCTATATTGAAGTAGTAAAGCAGAACAGTGCATGTTGGGAGTTATAGTCTCTAATAAGTGCTAATTAACCACACTGGTACCTTGGTCATTCTTACCTTGTTCTTCTAGTCCTGATGAAAAAACAGACCCATTGCCATAAATAATAGGAAGCTACTTCAGAGTCCTGAAGGAAAAAAAACTAATTTTTTTAAGAAGTTAGTTTTGTCTGACTGGAAAGGTACTGTATTTGTGGTCAGAAAATCTGGGTTCAAATTCCACTTCTTCTGTTTACCACCTGTGTCACCTTAGATAAGTCATTAAACTTCAGGTTCCATATCTGGAAAATTGGAGGATGGGATAGGGTTCAACTAGATCTAAGATTATTTAACTGTGGATCATGATCCATATGGAGTTATATAATTGAATATAGAGTTGTGAAAAATCTGCCAACAATGAAGATGATGATCAATTCTGATGAATGTGGCTCTCTTTAACTATGAGATTATTGAGGCCATTTCCAATAGTTCAGTAATGAAGAAAGTCATCTACACCCAGAGAGAGAACTATGGGAACTGAGTGTGGTTCACAACACAGCATTTTCACTTTTTTTGTTGTTGTTTGCTTGCATTTTAATTTGCTTCTCTCTCTCTCTCTCTCTCTCTCTCTCTCTCTCTCTCTTTTACTGGTTTGATTTGATTTTTATTGTATGGCACCAATAATTGTATAAATATGCATGCATATATTGGATTTAACATATATTTCTACCATGTTTAACATATACTGGACTATTTGCCATTTAAAGGAGGACATGGGGGAAGGGGAAGAAAATTGAAACACAAGGTTTTGCAAGGGCTAATATTGAAAAATTGTCCATGCATATGTTTTGAAAAATAAAAAGCTTTAATAAAATAAAATAAATTTTAAAAAAGAAAGTGGAAGTACAATAGTGTCATTTGACATGGACATCTTGGAATGGATAATATTTGGTATGAGAGACCTCAAGTTCTGTTGTTTTTTCATTATTCTTTCAAGAATGATAGATTTTTAGGTAAGCAATGGCTATGGTAATCTATACATTTTCAGTCTTGGAAATTATATTTATGTAAAAAATGTTGGAATTACAGACTGTACATTTTTTATCCTTTGTAGCTGAAGTTTTCTGTACCAGCACTGAGAAATTTTTGAGTCATATATCAGTTTCCTATCAATGTAATGCTCTCTTGGCAATGCCAAGGAGATCAGGATTCTAGAGATGGATATAAAAATATCCCAACACTCTCTCTTAAATTGTCTGGGAAATTTCCTTTTACTTTATGACTGGGAGGACCAGACTGACTGATAAGTTGGCACAAAAATCCAAAAAGTGAATAGATCAAAGAAAACATTTATTGGTGCAAAAATTATTGCAAATCTAGAGATGCCCCCAAAAGAAGGAAAGCATAACTTTGCAGCAACTCCAAGAAGCTATTTAGAGAAAAAAAATTTCACAAGAAATACAATAATATATAGAAAATATGAAGCAAATGATAAAAAAAGTGGAATAAAGGCTCTGGATGAAAGAACTGGAAGAAAATATGTAGCTTAGAAAGTAAAGTGATAAATCATACCCAAGTCACTCAGTAAAACAGACAAAACACAAATCAGTGATGCTATGAATATGTACCATTAAATCAAAATCCAAAGACTTTAAAAAAAACAAAATGTAAGATTATCTAATACAGAAACTGCTTATCTAGTAATTATTTTGAGACACAATTTAAAACCATTGAATTTCCTAAAAAGGATAATTAAAAAAACTATAGACACCGTATTTCAATAAATTATAAATAAAAACAAATCTATTAGCATCAGAGTGTAAAGATAGAAAGGACCTACTGATTACCTGCTGAAAGGAACCCCAAAAGAAAAAGCCCTAGGAATGTTAGTCAAACTCAAATGCTTCCACATTAATGAAAAACTACTAGTGACTAATGAACAATAATCAGAATCAAATAAGACTTATACTATGAATAAGAGAAGATATTAGAATATAATATTCCAGAAGGCAAAAATTAAGGGCTTAAAATCAAAAATACCTTATCCTACAGTGTTGTATACAATCCTGCAAAACAGAACAATAACAACAACCACCCCCTAAACTGCAAAACAACATCAGCAGTGGCAGCAGCAACAACAGCAATAGATAATGGCATAAAGGACTTTTCAAACATTTCTCATGATAAGATCTGAATAAAAAAAATTAAATTTAAAGACAAAAGCACTGAGAAATATAGAAAGATGGCAACCAGGGCAGAACTGGCCTCTAACCTGTGAATAGTCAGATCAAAATAGTGCAGGTTGGAAACAGGAGAATTAGGGATCAAACAGAAGTTTGATTTCAGAGAGAAGAAAACACTTACAAGCCAAAGTATCCTCTCCTGAGAAGGAAGGCTTAACATTCTGGGGCAAAGGCAGGGTTTATACACATAAAAAAAAACCATAATTGGGCTGCATCACAATACAATCATTCTTAGATTTTGAATAACAGTTCCCATGGCAGACTCCCAGTTGTGGACAACTGGGTGCTATGGGAAATATCTCCAAGTTGATTGTCTCAAGTCTTTAGGGTCATTGAGCCTTATGAACATTCAGTGGGGTACAGAACCAAGCAATAGTATAATGGGAAAAAGAGTTCAGTATCTGGTTTGGTCACACAAGCACAGAAATTTGGGAATTGTTAGCATGTCAGGAGATTTTGATGGATCATTTTAGACTACTTTAGCTGCTTCTGGCTAAAATCACAAATCAGTGCTAGTTAAAGCAGTACACTTTGCCTGAGGGTGAGATCACCCATAATGCAAAGGATTGTTGTCATACCAAGCTCAGGGTGCAATCTACTTGCTAGGTCTTAACTCTGGGAAACAGGGTGTCTTCAAATATTTTGACAAAAAGTAAATTTATTTGAACCGTTGGAAAGAGCTGTATGATGATAAGGTGCTAACATTCTAATAACAAGGTCAATGAAAGAAGAAACAAATGTTTCTTCAGAGCTTTATATTTTCAAAAGGTATTAGAATGTTAAAAAAGAAAAATTGGAATGCTTGGGGATGGATTGATTATCTTCTGAGAATCCAAAGAAGAGAAAGAAAAAGAAGAGTAAAAGAAGGGACAGACTAATGTAGAAAGAAAGAAGGGAGCAGAACTTTCTTTTTCTTATAATTGTGGAACATGATAAGAGTATAAAAACATAGAAGGAGATGGAGTGGACATTAATTAAATCCCACTTTGCTAAAATAGACACAAGAGGCTTAAATACACACAACAGACACAAACTTGAGGGAACTGATTATACAGTACAGAGTCAAAGAGAAGGTAAAACATTGACTGAACAGATGCCTTACTTTTCCCATTATAAAGCTTTAAGTGTTGACCTTTTGGGAAACATATAATAGAAGTTATGGGTTGTTGTTTCATGTCTTTGTCAATGATTGTTTAAAGCTTTAGTCTTTTAAACATTTTTGTATGTAGTTAATAAATACTTTTCTGTTTCCAAAAAAGAAAAACAAAACAAAAAAAGAAAGAAAAGAAAATGAATTTGTTATTGGATTTCAGAGTTTGTTTTGAAAGTTTGTCAACCAAATATCTATATATCAGGATCACTATTTAGTAACCTGGGAAAGAAATAAGATGAAGAGAAAGCCAGATGTCCAAGACCCATACTCAAACTTGTGTAGGTATCATATGTATCCATTGCCATGTGTGAGAAACTACCATAAGTTTGTGAGGTGAAAGCGCATTCTCTCAAACCCACCCTGAAGAAATTCAAGAAAGTTTTATCTGGGTATTCACAGTCTTGACATTTGGCAAAGAGAATGCCAAAGGTAAATTTATTTTTTTAAAGGTTTACTGAATGAGCCACTCTTTTTGACTCAAAAGTAAATACTTTAGCAGCCCTCTCCAAACCAGTCCTCATCATGGGATTGTTATATTGTAACATTTTTCAATGGTGAACTGATATGACTAGAACTAGCCAAGGTAATCTGTTTAGCCATCAGCAATCTATGGAGGGTACTCTATCCCTGCTATATGTGCCTTCACATTAAGAAAAAAAAAGAAACTTATTTCAGTTGTTTGAATATAAATTTGTTATATTTCCTAAATATATTTCTTTCAGTCCTATCTTTAGTTGCAAAACAAAACATTTTTAATAAGTAATAATTCTTTTTGGTTATCTATGAATTTTGATAACTTTCTAGACAAATGCATCTCAGCAAATCAAAATTTCTCAAGATGTAGAGGGGAAGAATATCATTTGGAAATAAGATGAGGATTTAGAAAATAATAAAAACACAAATTGTGAAGTGCTAAAAACATTTCATCTTGAATCACAAAAAAAATATTTAATGGTATATTACATTTTAAGATAACAGGCTCTTTTTAAAAGCTAGAGTTCATTGCTTAGTAATGGAATGCAATTTTGACCTAGAGTTTGCTGGAAATTATTTTGGTAAGCTCACTATAATTGATCTCAAAACTGAGGGCTTGCATTTAATGAAGTCCAATTATTCTGAATAGTACACTTTCAATAGAATGTTGTTCAATTGTGTTCAACACTTCTATGACCTCATTATGGTTTTTTTAAGCAGAGATACTGGAGTGGTTTGCCATTTTCTTCTCCAGTTCATATGGCAGATGAGGAAACTGAGGCAAATAGTATTAAGTGACTTATCCAGGGTCACATATCTAATAAGTATTTGAGGCCAGATTTGAACTCATTAAAAGGAACCTTTCTCTCTCTATGCCTGACACTTTGTTCACTGAACCACCTAGCTGTTCCAGTAGAATATTGTAATCAATTTAATATCACAGTTATGTTTGAGTTGATTTGCTTGTGGAAAGGGCTACTTAATCCCCAAAATGTAGATATTTAATGACTCAAAGTCTGCCTCTATTAGCTTCATATTCTGACTTTTTAGTTTCTGCTTTGATATAGAAGTATTACAAGGGAAGAAGTCATTTTGAAGGGAAAAATGGAAAGCAGAGATGGAATCAATTCTAGAGTGGATCTAGCTCAGCCCTTTTGTTTTATGTTTAAAAAACTGAGGCCCCAAAATGCAAAGTTATCCAGAGTAACTCCAGTAGAGGCAAAATTCAAACCTTCTTTTTTTGATTCCAAATATAGGGTCTTTCTCTCTACAAAGAATTGCATCTGATAGTCTTTGTGTCTCAAATCTTGCACTTTTCTCTGTTTTTTTTCTTTTATATTTTGGCTGTTTAAATTCCTCTTCTTGTGTCAAAGCCATTCTTTAGTAAAATCCGGATGAAAATGAAGACCAAATTTTTTTTAAAAAATGAATGTTATCTACTACTTCGGAGTAGAAGACTGAACTGGTCATACAGCTTGACCATTAGATTTCCATGACAAAGAGCCTGACCCATCACAATTAGCCAACACCCTTTCTCTTTTGAATCCTGTTTTTTCAATGGGACACTACTCCAATTTCAACAGATGAACTTTCTCCTATGACTTTGAGTATAGTTTTCCTAGTTTAGATTATGTTAATAAACATGTTCACAATTTGGGATCCATAAATTTGTTTTTGTTTTATTTTTAAAATATTTGAATAACTATTTCAAGAAAATTGAAAACTATTTCAGCAGACTGCCAAAGGAGTCTATAACAGAAAACAAAACAAAACAAAACAAAAAAAACAAAAACTTTGCATATTGCTTAAGTTAAAGCCTTTGACATATTTGTTCCACTGACAACATTCACTAGGAATAAACACTTTTTCACTTATACATTGGTTCTTAGGTTGCAAAGTCTAACCAGGTTGTCACTGACACAGTCACCTCAATTTTACTTTAATTATCTTGACAAATGAGGTGATTTTCTTTTCCTGAATTCTCCAGCTACTTTTTCAAATGTTTCCTTCACCATGTTCTGTGTTGATTCATTTTCTGTTTAAAAGAGCTTTTCCTATTTTTTTTTTTTTTTTTTTTTTTTTAGGTTTTGTGTATCTGGGACCAACTGTGTTCTTCAGACTCACAATAGCTTTAAGTGCTTTGCTTTTAAACATCACACTACATCACTACCTGGAGAGTTATTACTGTAAAAGAATTGTGACTTCCGAGGACTCCTTGCCTAGAAAAAGAACAAAGAATTTTCACTTAGCACTTTTATAATACAAAGACAGAAGCCTGGTCCTTCCACAGCTGTGTATTATAATATATGGAAGTTCACCATTTATCTTTTAAGGTAAATAAAGCAGAGACCCAGATCTCTGCTTTTGGAAGGAAATGCTATCCAGGCCCACCTATGACAAGGATTTAGTAGTATTTTAAATTGTTCTAATAGCAAGAGAAAGCAAATTGTTAAAATGATTCTATGGACCTTTTTTTTTTTTTTTCTCACTGTGGTAAAGGATGCATTTTCTTTATCTTGGAAAATCCTTGTTCCTTTAAACAAGAAGTCCTTAACTTTTCTTTGTGTCATGAACTCCTTTGACAATCTGGCAAAATATATGTTCTTCATTTTCAAAATAATATTTTAAATATACAAAACAAGATACATAGGTTACATAGGTTATGCATGTGTATATATATACATATATGATAGAATATATAACTGTACATAAATTATAAAATGTATGTAAATATTATTTTAAAAAGTTTTCAGAACCCAGGTTAAACCTGCCTTAAATAATATCTAATGCTTTCTGATTTCTACTTAAAAAATACTACATGCCCATCAGATGACCACTGTTCATCTGAAACCCTGAGGCCACATGGTTGATTTTTTTGAGGACTGCTCTGCTCGGCCACTTAGTGTGACAAACATCCAGCCTTTCCATTAGAAGGGATCTCTGAGAAGGGCCAACCCCACATGAAATGAATTTAACAACAGCAATTTGTCATTTCGCCCTTCTTTTGCGAGGAGAAAAAACTGCTAGTGATTTCTTTTGACTTAAACTGGGCATTGGAAAAGCTGCTTTTATTAATGAATCATATTGAGCCATGGTGAAAGGCTCCCTGACTCTGTTTAAATAACAGGCTATGATTCCTCTCCCCCCAAGCTTCCCCCCCCCCAATTTGGCTCCACTGCTATTAATTGAGGAGTTTCTTTGTTTCTTTCCTAATGAAGCTAACAGAACACATCTGTCAGGTGCTCGTATTCTTTGCCTGTCTATAGTATGTAATAGACCAGCTGGAGGCTATAATGCTACACAATACCCCTGGCCGTTACAGCAACTATTTATGCCTGGGCTTTTCCTCCGATAGGGATTTGAAAAAAAAAAGTCTGAAATTTGGGCCTAATTGCTATTTACACAGCGATAGACACCTGTTCTAGCTGAGACACTGGCTCATGAATCCCACACCTGAGACCTTAGGGAGAGTAGAGGGGAAATTTCAAGCAGCTGCCAGTCCATTTTAGACATACAGAGCTTTAGCATGCAATGTTTTGTATGTTTATATGTCTATGTGTATGTATCTGCTTTAAAATAAAGCTATGTTTTAGTCTGCATACCCATTATCAGAAAGTCTATATTTAAGGGCCATGTACTATTATTTCTGAGTTAATTGCTGATTTGAAGGCTATGTGTGGAACAGTCTACAGAAACAACAATAAATAATTTTTAAAATGATGTTCAGGAACTGAATTAATATTACCAAAAGCCATTCATCCTTCAAAAAGTCCCCACTGTACTTTATGTGGGGAGTGGAGGAAGAAATTGGTTCTATAAACCAATTGGAAAAAAAAAACACAAAACATTTTTAATCAAACAACTTTTATTATGGTCTTCCAAATTTATTTTAGCTATTTGCTTTTGCCAGATAGTTATGAATTCTCTCTTGTATTAAAGCTGAACTTGTCTGCCTATATCTATCTTGATCAGAGTAATACATATTTCTATTTGAGAGGAAGTAAATTATTCCTTCCCCCATCTCTCCCACCAATTTCACTTCAGTATAATAGCATCTGTCTCCTCGACAAATGCTCAAAAATCACAGCTCATGCTCTTCAGCCCTGACAGTAGCTTCTTGTTAAGAAAATAAATACATTAATAGTGGTGGTTCCATGTAAAACTGAGCATGACAACAACACACTTCCCCAATGCAATTAGGAATGAAATTAATGAAAATGCAGTAACAAGATCAATTCCACAAATAGGACCTACGTTGACCAAAGAAACACATTGGAAACAGGAAGGAAGAGTTCCTCCCCTTCCTCCTTCCCCCTCCTTCAGTTTCTCCCATTTTCCCCATCTCCATCTTCTCTCTCTGTCTCTGCTTCTCTGTCTCTTTGTCTCTCTCTCTCTGGATTAGGGGTTGGGGAAGGAAGACAGAGTTAAATTCATTTAGTAGGTTGGTAAAAGACATAAGTATTGCTTTGCTATTTTATCAAAAGCCCAAAAGATATTGGCATCCATGTTGACTAGTTGTCATTAATTAGAGGGGTAGGGAGTGTATGCGTGTGTGTGTGTGTGTGTGTGTGTGTCTGCATGATTTTTCTCTTTTTCATAATTTTCTGTTAGTAGGTCTCTGAACTTTGTAATGAGAGCTCATCAGAATTCCTAAAACAGTCTCAAATGAAGTTACTTATGATTTTGTGAAAATTTGGCCATTCTGAATAGATGTAAATAATGCTATTGTTCAAGGAAATCAGTATCTTCATGTATCCTTTTAAATAATATGTAGGAAAATTTGTTTCTTATATCACAAAAAGGTACACGGAATATGTTTAAAAGCAATGAATTAGAATAACTATATTTAAACTACAAAAGCAAAGGAGGATGAGTGAAAATATTAATAAAAGTAAAGAAAAATATATATTAAGCAATAATAATGTCCAAATGTGTATATATGTGTATGTGTGTATAACATATTAAATTAAATATATAGACTTGCTAAGAACTTTTCCTTGAAGACATTAAGAAAGCAGCAATCACCAAGAAAGTCAGATCCACAAGATGTAACTGGCAGTGACGGAAGAGATGGATACTACTCACATACAAATGAATTTTTTGCCTCTGGGCACACACAGTTGGGTAGAGAGCTAATGCAAAGGCAGAAATTCATTTCCCGGGAGAAAGGAAAGAAGTGCATAGGGAACTCAGGGTCACACCAGAACAGGTGATAATGAAATTAGAGTTAATGAAGGCTGGGAAGGAACCAAGGCCAGATGGGCTGCTTCCCAGAAATTTGAAGGGGTTGGTGGCATAGCTAGCTGATCTATATTAAAGTGTGCTGAAAAATAAAAACCTGATGACCCAATGTTGGACAAATTGATTGTTGCAGCCACATGCAAGTTCTGGAAAAGAAAAATCTTATCCTCATCTCATATAGCCCCTAGGTCCCTCTATTTCTCTTGAGGTTTTTCTTTTTTTTCCTACCAGAAAGACAATGTGGTATAGTGGAAATAATGCCAAATTTGGAATCAGAAGACCTAGGGAAAGAACACTGTTTGTGGATTCTAAGAATTAATATTCAGATCCATCCTCTGAGGCTAAATACCTATATGATATTGGGTAAAACAATTCTTGATTTCCATGTGCCTCAGGTTTCTGATCTCTAAAATGGGATGAGGCAACCCTCCTCCACTTTCATTCCCCTCACCCCATTCTTTTCACTTTTAGATGTGTATAAACCTGGATTGACATCCTTGCTCAGCCACTCACTAACTGTGTGAGCAATTTACATAACTTTGGTTTTCTCATCTGTAAAATATATAATAAAACTTTCACTACCTATTTCATAGAATTATTGTAAAAAAAAGTTCTTTAGTAAACTATGAAGTATTATATGAATGTGAGCTATAAGTATTTCACTGTCATTGCAAGCACTTGTATACTATTAGCCTACATAAAATGTATTTAATGCTCATGAGTTTAAAGGTCTTTTAGAGTTTCAAGTGATGAAAATGAAAAAAGAGGAAGGAACCCAGAATAACATTCTTGTTAGTATTTGAAGAATACCATATTTCCAGTGCACCATCAACTGATAAAAGGCATTAAAAGATAAGGTTTCTAGTCTGAGAAACTAGTAATCTCACTGATACAAAGATAACACAGAAGACTATTGTTCAAATTCTAGGAGAGTAATTATCATGAGGAGATCAATGTGAGGAAGAAGGTCTTGTAAGACAAATGGAACAAGAAATAGAAAAAACCCCAACAAAACCCAGTTATCTTGTTGAGCTTTTCCTCCTCAAATGCCCCCTTTCTAACTATAACTTACAACCTCCAGTGAAGCTCATTAGATGAATAATTTACACTCTGAATTTTGGTTTTATCAAACTTACCTCCTTCACACTTTCCAGATATATATATATATATATATTTCTCAAACCATAATGAGATCATTGGAGTTAGAATTAAAAAAGAATTTTAGACATTATCTAATCTACTTACTTTTTGAAAATTGGGACAATGAGGCCCCAAAATGAGGAAGAAATGAGTATGGTGACTCTTCTGTCTTTAGAGAAGGGACTTACATTCTTTGTTTCCTAAAGTCTTTAGAACACTTCTGTAAATTTTAGCAATGCTAACAGTAATGGAAAAAGTCAGTTGAAGAAGTTTCTAAATATGACCTTGTGAATTTTATCTTACATTTAGTAACATGTAATGTGGTTTTATTTTCCTGGCTATATAACTGCTTATGATTCTAAGCTATACTCAGTTCTCTTCTTTAGACTCCATACAGTATAAAAATCAGCCCAGCAGAGATTTAAAAATGAAAGATTTATATG
The DNA here is from genome assembly GCF_048593235.1 of Sminthopsis crassicaudata. NCBI lineage: Eukaryota > Metazoa > Chordata > Mammalia > Dasyuromorphia > Dasyuridae > Sminthopsis > Sminthopsis crassicaudata. The sequence continues at coordinate 183,075,866 of NC_133617.1, read as the reverse complement.
AGTGTAAGATCTTACTCTGTTCTTTCAGGAAAGGATGGAGAATAAGGAAATAACAGATTCTCTCCTTCTCATGTAAAATTTCAGAAAATTTCCATAGTTTTATGACAATTTGACATCCATCTATGACAAATAATAGTTCTTTCCTCCCTAAGGCCTCCCTCAACTATTTGTATTATTGTATGGGTATATAACTAACTTGCCAGTTAACTTTCATTTCAGGTCACTAGCCCATTTATGGCTCAATTAACACAGAAATAACTCCTGGCTCCTTCTAGCTTCAAGCAACTTCATGAAGACTAGTGGAAATTCATTAAGGAATCTGTTCTGTATTGTGCAGGAAGCTTGACTATGTGCTCATAGATATCAAGGCTTATGGGACAGGTGGGTGGTACAGTGGATAGAGCACCAGCTCTGAAATCAAGAGGACCCTGAGTTCAAATCTGACTCAGACACTTAACACTTCCTAGCTATGTGAACCTGGGCAAATCACAACCCCAATTGCCTTAGCAGAACAAACAAACAAACAAAAAAACCCAAAAACAAACAAATAAAAAAGTAAAGGCTTATACAACTCACATTTCCAGAAATGAGAAGTTGGACTACCAGAAACTAAAAAAGCAAAATTTCTTAAAACAGGGCTTCTTAAACTTTTTCTATTCATGACCCTTTTTTGTCTGAAAAAACATTACATGATCCCAGGTATGTAAAATAGGTATACAAATCAAACATCTATTGATCCCCACATTCATTTAAAAGATTCCATTTGGGTCATGACCCACAGTTTAAGATGCTGGGTTTTGGAGAACAAAATATTATAATGACTTGCTATTAGCCAATGTCAAAGGAAGGAGTGATGTCAATGCTAATTAATAATTGAGTGGGGTTCCCTATCTGGTTCAGATTGGCTCTTGATTGCTTGTTTCATTATAAAGGATGGAGGAGAGATGGACTATGTTAGACCATAATCAGCAGTTTATTCTATGCTGTATCTGCTGACACTAGTAAGCCAAATATAGGTAAGTCGAAAGATTGACATTAATAATAACATATTAGAGAAGTGGTTCTGGGGCTCCTTCACTGGGGTTACTTTCCACAATTCTATCTAAAATGCTTGCCTTCCTATTAGCTCTCTTCTACCTTCTAATCCCATTCCTTTTCTGATCACAAGAGTGTTAATTTTCACTTCTATCTAAGATAATTGTACATAAGTGTATATGACATACAATGTACATTAAAATATCATATATTTCCCAGTTAGTACCTTTTACCCATATGAAAGGACTCCAGGAAGTTGCCAGTCACTCCTACTTATATATAAATATCTTGGATATAATAACTCATGTTTATATAGTATTTCAAGATTTATCAAGCCCTTTCCTCACAAGAGTCCTAAAACAAGAAGGGAAAGAGAAAGGGAAGTTCAGGTCTTATTATTTCAGTTTTACAGATGGTGAAACTGAAGCTCATCATGCTTTAATTTGGCTTGGTCACCAACTACTAAATGTGAAGTCTGGGATTCAAAGTCAGACTTCCTGACTCCAAGATGATATTTTCCTCATCAAACCACATTGTTATCAAAATATCAGAAGATACAATGATCTTCTTATACTTCTGTTACTTTTATCCTCAATAACTGAATACCAAAAAGAGATGAAGAAATTTTGAGAGGAGGATATTCTGTGTTTGTATATTTAATACTTTGTTTCCAGTAACAATAAAACCTCACATTTGACCATATCTATAAAAATTACTGGCTCACAAAGCACTTTTAGTCATTATTTGGTAGTTTTATTGCAATTATGCAGGAAATGGAAGAAAACAAAGAAGTTTAAACAACTTTCTTAGAGAACAACACTGGTAGAATTTCTAATAAACCTTTTATTCCTTGGCTTCTTGTTTCCTAGATTTCTCATAAGCTCTCTTCTGCACCTTTCCCTCAGAAATGCTTTACTTGTTTTGTATATGTACTACATCTACCATGTCTTTCTCCTCTCATTTTCTGCCTTATCCCTTTCCAGCTGCATGAAAATAGTAATATTATCTATTAGCCCTTATCTATTTAGCCCATAATTCCCTCAATGCCTACATAATGTGACCTGGAGATGAGATCTATGTCTTATACTTAAGCATGTCCTTTGTCTTTTGGTTTCCCAAGATGGTATGGTCTATCTATGTTTTCCCTAAAAATCTGACCTCTGTAAAAATTGTTGAAAGCTTACTTTGTAGATTAGTTTTCCAATGTTACTGGATCAAAAGACACAACACTTTCTTGTTTCTTGATATCTTGCTAAATTAGGTCCAAAGTATCCTCCTTGATGATGCTTGGAGTTACTTTCTTGAAAAAAACAAACAAACAAACAAACAATGACAAATCAAACTACAAAGCTATTTAATTTGTAAGGTATAATGTTATTTTGTGAATTCACACTGGCATTGTAGGATTAGACAGATTCTTTCAGTCTCCATTTGCTTCTATATCCAAGTAAGATCTGTCGTTTTTATTTCTCTCAATATGAAAATCAAACTCTTGGGGATAAAATTGAATTTGTTTTCATCTCTTGCCTTTTTTTTAAAACTTTTTTCTTGCATTTTCTGTTTTCTTTTTTATAATATCAATAACTTTAATTTTCATCCCTGTTCTCTTTACATAATATATTCAAAAAGTGCTAAAGATTGAGTCACTATTTTGAACTTAATTTTCTTTCCAGTTATGCAAACACCCAAATCTCTGATTAGTACTTTCTGATCTACTGTCAATAAATAGGATAAATAATTTTGAAAGTCTGTAGGACAAAGCCTCATATGGAAAAAAAAAATGAACCACAAATGAACAAAGAATTTTGGCAATGGTGAATATATTAAAGAGTAAAAGAGCTATGATCTTAATGTCAGGCTTGGCAGGAGAATTTAGACTTGTTTTTATGTATATAGTTTACTTCTTCCTAAATATTTTTAAAAACTTTCTATTAAAATTTAAATTCATCAATCTTTAATAAACATAAATATTTGAAGATACAAAGAAAGTCAAGAAATAGGATTGCATAAGAAATTATGAATTTCTATAAATGATTTCAAATATACATACATATGTGTATATACACTACACACACATTCATATAATTTAATAAAACTAACCTATTTATATCTGTCTGTACTTTTTCCTTTCCTAAGTACATTTTTAAAAACACTATATTTTAAAATTTTATTGGTAAGAAAGTTTTGAGGATATTATAAAGAAAAGTTGTATTAAGTCTTACACAGTGGTTATAAGCAATTACTCCTGAGACTTCCATAGGCTCAGGGGACCCCAAATCCTTTAAATTCTATACTCAGCCTTGTGGTTGTATGCTGAGCTAAAGAAATGACTCCATAATAGGAAAAATATACTCTCAAATTCTCACATTATTGGCCTTATCACCCACACGTCTGTTACCATGGGGATAATTCTGCTTTTAGCTTTAGTTTATAGTTTCCCCAAAGGGGGAAAGTAAAAGAGATACCCAAAGCATCATATGAATTTGGAATAGGACAGGTCATTTTATCCTATCCCTATCCTTATCCCTATATCTTATATTTCAAAAGCAATGACCAATGCAATAAAATCACAATATATAATTAACAAAATGATTTAAACAGAATTTAGCATCTTAACTTATTACTACATTACAATTAGTTCAGAAGTAACATTTTAAATCTTTTCAGAGCATACAATGCTACTAATTAGTCACTTCAATGTCCACCTTGGCACTGGAAATTGCCCAATCAAACCTGATTTTTACCCTTCTCATCTGGTTCTTCTCTTGCCATTAGTCTACTCTTGCTGTTGCCTAGTAAATGATTCCAGGAGATTCATCTTACTGACTTTCCAGTACCATATGATCTTCTGAAATCTACAAGTTTCCCTGAACTCATCCTTTTTAACATTGCCAATGTCATGTTCTTGAGGAAAGAGACTCTAGTGCAGGACTTGCTGTCCTAAGTAGGGCATGTGCATATGAATGAATGGAGTCAGTTTAAGGATAAGGCACCCCAGTTATTTCCTCAGACAAAGCTCAAAACAGCTTTTATATTAAAACTGGAAAGCAATTGGATATACTGAGGGGCTTAGTATATCCATGGGAGTTTCATGATCAGCATCCAGTCATGGAGTCTCAACATATCAATAAGTCATGTAGGCTTACTCACACTAAACTTTCTTGTGGTCACCAGGAATGTAGTATAATCCAAAAAGGAAGAAGAAGGGTTGCCAAAAAACACCACTTATATAAGAAAGAAGCTAAAACATGACATACACACATATACACATGTATATAGAATTATATATTAATAAATGCATATAATCATAGACTCAATTATATATTACACATATAATTATGTATTACAAGGCATATATTTGCAATATATAATTATATATTATAATACATATGCACATGTGTCTGTACATGCATCTATGTACCTTTATATATTTACATATACATAAATATATAATTTATCAAAGACTAGAGAACTGGTCTATAGACTCTTTATAGCCATTGGTGCCTTAATATTTGAAGTCCTTTACAATGGATTTTTTCAACACTTGTGAATTCCCTCCTTCCTCATAAGTCAGTTGTAAATCTCAGTCAACTCAAGTTATTTAGAATCATCCTTTGGTTGTGTCCACTATTCTTGACTCCATTTAGGGTTTTCTTTATAAAGATCCTGGAGTGATTTGACATTGCTTTCTCTAGATCATTTTACAGATGAAGGAATTAAAGTAAACAGGATTAAGGGATGTGCTCAGGGTCACACAACTAGCAGGTAAGCTCAGATTTGAACTCAGAAAGATGAGATTTCCTAACTTCAGGCCCAGCCTATCTATCCACTCCACCACTTAGCTCCTGTACCTACATATATCAAGCATCTTCTACATACTAAGTACTTTGTTAAGTTCAGAGGATACAAAAAAACAAAAAGATAAAAAAAAAAAAAATAAAATAAAAAAAAAAAACAACAAAAAAAACAGTGCCTGTTCTCAAAGATCTCATGTCTCAAAGACAACTGGAAGCAATCATGTACAAAAAAAACAAAAACAAAAACAAAACAAAACAAAACCAAAAAAGAGCAGATACTAGGATAAATTAGATAACTAACAGAAGGAAGGCTTTAGGATGAAGGAGAACTGGGAAAGGCTTCTTACAGAAGGCAAAATTTTTACCTGAGGGAAGCCAGGAGGGAGGAGGGAGAAAAAATATGGAATGCCTTTAAATTAAAAAAAATTGTGAAAGAAAATTGGTAAGCATGACATAGCCACAGTAAAACAAGGACAATAACTTTAAATCAATCTTCTCTTCCTTTTTTTTTTTTTTTTTTTTTTTGTAGTTCTTTTTTCATCTCCCCATACTCAGTTTTCAAATCTCTCAAGAAAGATGGGAATTGGACAGAAAGGAGGCATAGCAAAAGCTGGGATATAAAACAAAAACCAACCCACCCCAAATTTTAAGAAAAAAAAATCAGCAAACCCCAAATAAGAGCTTTTGAAAGACATTGTTAATGAATGTTTGACAACAATTCTAATATCCAACACATCAACTCTATCACCAATAAGTTAGGTAGATTCTGCAAGATTCACTTGCAGAAACTTGCCCATTTGCTGAGGGATTTGCCTAAATGCACAATGGCAAACAAGTCATTCTCAAGTAAAGATAATCACTATATTTACAAGTATGCATTGTCATTGTAATAAAATTTATTCAAGACTTTAGAAATATTAATAAAATCCATAATTATTGAGTTTTTAAAAATTGAATCTAAAAACTATTGAGTACTATTTTTTAAATCAGCAAACTTTTAAAAAAATATTTCCATTCTTAAAAATTGCTATGGATGCAGTATTTTTATTGTTGGTTACTTCTGAACTCAATGAAAGTGTTTTAGAATTAATCTCACTGTTTTTAAAGGCCCAAATCAGGCTTTCTTTGCAAATTGACCTAATTATGTGACAACATATAAGCAGGATCAGGCTTTTTGTTTAGTTTATTTACATAAATATGGGGACTGGAACTCTGATTTCATTTATACAGGGAATTTCCTTGAAACTGTATGAAAACAAGTTCTCTTTTTCCTTCTCCTCCTCTTCTCCTCCTCTTCTTCCTCCTTTTTCTCCTCTTCCTCCTCCTCCTTCTCCTTTTCTCCTCTTTCTCCTCCTTCTTCTCTACCCACTATGCCAACAATCAATCAAGACAATCTCTAAAAGATCTCAGATTTCTCCATAAAGAAAAAAACAAACAAACAAACCACCCCCAAATTTAGTCATCTAGTACATCAAAATGGGTGGAATGTTTGGTTAGTCTCTAAAGTTTCCTCTGAATTTAAGAGTTTATGAGTCTGTGACTGGAAAATTATCACTGTTGATTCAGGGGCTTTCCATCAGTGGATGTATTCTCCAAGGTTAGCAGTGCTCCTGCCAGGGGACTGAAAGGCAGATGGAGCATTTGGTCTGAAAGTCCCCAAGTGTTGGTCTCTAACTTTGTTCTGGCTCAGTCACTGCCATTTTTCTTTCCTCTCTGGGCACACCACCCAGTACTTTTCTCTAATCAGTGAAATCCGGGGTTGTGGTGATGAATAGCTGATGTAACACACTTAGAGAACGCAATAAAAATTTACATAATAATAACCCACTTAATGGTGCTTGACACTCTGTGCAGTTCAAAGAGGGTGGGGAAGAGACCCCTAGAGGAAATAGGAAGGTGGGAAGTTGGTTTGCTAGGCTTGAGCAAGAGAACCATAACTCAGAACCTGACCCTAGTGAGTAACAAATGAAAGAGAAATCAGCCTGCCTTGACAAAATGTAAGCAACAAAATTAAATTTAAAATCTGTTTTTAGTTTGCAAAAATCCGAAGGGATAGAGGAACAAATAGAGCTACATTGTACTTATCTTTGTAGTATCCTTTTAAAAGTAATTGGAGATGAAAATTAAAGTATTTCAATAAGTTTGTTTTTAATTATGAGCCTGTGTATTATTATCCTGTGGCTCTGCAGTACGTCTAGTAATTTTAAGAAGAAAATAAGTAAATAGCTTTATGAAAAGACATAAAATAATGTTTGTGTTAGATTCCAGTATAAAAATTTGCCACCCCATCAGCAACTTAGATAATATTAATCCTTCCTAGAGCGTTGCATCCTGCAATCCATTATTAAGAAAGGCAGAGGGGCTACTTATGAAGCTCTGTATTATTGCAGTCTGATATTAGTTACCACGGAAAATTCTTAATTAAGAAAAAGAAAAACACTGATGCTCAGCAAACAATAGGAGGCTGCAAATGCTGCAGAGTCTATGAATAACATTTCTCTTTTTGTTTAACTTGGTAAGAAACATAAAGAAAGTGGATTAATGCATCAGGGCTGAAGAAAGGGGGTGGGGATAATGGAAGCAGATGTAAAAATAATTGGATGTAAATAATATTGGGCTGTTTCCCTTGTTTGCAAATTGAACTCTGACTTTTTTCTCACCTTCCCTTCCATTTGATTTCTTCAGTGATTTCAGATTCACACTTTCACATTTGATTTACCTTGCAAATATTTATTTGTCTTCATGCTGATCTCTTTAGTATTTTTGTCCCCCATTTTTTTAAAGAGTAAAGATAGATTTCTTACTAACTATATCTATATTTTGTATAAGCAGTTATCAAAGTAAAGGCTTACATGCTGCAGACAGACAAGCAGGCCCCAGGGTTTTGTAGACCTGTAACAAAAGAAATTAGGACAACAAACCTGGTGCTGATGTGATAAGATGGAATCCTTATTACTTCTCAGCACAATCACATGGAAAACTTCTAAGGAGTCTGATTCTTGACTGAAAGGGACAATGCTGAATTTCCCGGGACTGCAGGCCTTCTATTTTGGCTACTTTATATCACACAGATAAATTTGAGAAAAAAGTGTTGAAGTCTACTCACCTTCAGGTGGTTTGCTAACAGAATAATGCCAACTGGAGGGGCATTGTGATTTCACTGGTGTAGGGAATTTTCTGTAAAGAAATTTCCTGTTAATGCTGGCTGGCACCTTCACTGGGTATGAGAGTGATTTGACTTGGATCTTATAGCCAGTATATGTCAATAGAGATGACTTGAACACAGATCTTCCTGTTTCTAAGGTGAACTCTATGTCCACTCTTTCATACTACCTCATTTTTATGCTGTATAGCATTCAGCAGGATCCTGGAGTTTATTTTCCACCCAGTGATTAACCTCTTTCCCCCTAAGATACAAATGTCAATATTGGATTTACTCTGGTTGAATGAATGTGTCAGAGGGGAGATTAGTAACTGGCAGTCACAAAAGGATTTTTCAATTGGCAAAACTAAATTTCTCACAAATGAATCAAAACAGTTTGAGGTAGTAAAGAAGTAGGAATGGAAACCTTGCCAAATTTAGTCATGATGCCTCATTAAATGGATTTGAAGGTCTCAGCATGTGCATTTTATTTAGAAGCTCCTGGATTCATCTAATAGGAAACATGAGGGAAGAGGGAAAGAAAAATCCTTTTGCTAATCTTTATAGAACTTTTCCTACAGAAAGAATAGACCTCTCCTCTTATTGTCCCTTATTATAGCAAAAAGAAAAAATGCCTTTAGATTTAACTTGGAAGATAGAGTTCTGGATCATTGTATCAACCCAAGAACTTTTCATACAACTTAAAGGCAAAAAAAATATGGATGACATGTTTGGGTGGATTTATATGCATACCATTCAGGAATACTCATGTGGATTTTTTATGTGCTAATTTGGGATTTTAATTCAATAATTCAATTAAAAATTTATTTTGAGATTCCTTCTAGATCTTGTGTATCATCATGTGAACCAAAACAACCTTGAATTCATGAGACTTGGGCTTTAGTTGTAACCTTCCGTCTGCATGCTGGTTCTGGTAAATCAAGAAGACTGTTTATAAAGTATTTATAAAGAACCCTATTTTCCATTTGCATATGATGTCCCCTTCAGCATAACTCTATTTACTATCAATTCTCAAAGTGTGGTCCAAAGATCCCTGAGAATCTTTCAGACAGTTCATAAGATTGAAACCATTTTTATTATAATTCAAAGATATTTCCTATTAAAATGCTCCTTTTCCAACTACATATCATGTAAAGCTAGATTTTCTTCATATATTCCAACCAAAATAGTGTACTGTAACATATTGAAAGCAGAAACATACAGGAAAATCCAATTTTTATATTAAGCCATATGTTAAAGAGATATGAAAGAAAATATTAAACAATACCATTTCTCACTAATTTTTATGCTAGAAAGCATAATTATTTTTCACAAACATTTGTCAACATGTAATGAGTTTATTGTTATTTAAAATATGTAAATATTTTAAAATTTATCACTATTTTTTTATTTAGACATAAGCAAAGATTTTATATTCAGTAATTTTTAAGAGTATAAAGGGCTTCTGATACCAAAATGTATACAACTCTATTTTAAATTTGCAAGAACTTTTCTTCTTGCTGAAAACATAACCTGTATTTATTGAGTTTTAAGTTAGACAGAGAAATGGAAATAGCTCTGCCGGTTTTTTCCCTCCCTTTAATGATAAATAATACAGTTTGGTATTGTTGTTCAATGATTTCAGTTATATCTAACTCTTCTTTAACCCATTTGGGATTTTCATGGCAAAGATGCTGGAGGTTTTCCCTTTTCAACTCTTTTGACAAATGAGGAAACAGAGGCAAACAGGGTTAAGTGATTTGTTCAGGATCACATAGCTAGTAAGTGTCTAATGTCAAATTTAAATTCAGGAAGACTCATCTTCCTGCCTTCGGCCCTACATTCTATTCATTTGTGCCATCTTAGCTGCCCTAGTAGCTAAGTAGTCCAAACATTATCAAAAGTCTGGAGAGGTGCTTTTTCTTTTTTTTTTTTTTTCATCAGTAAGGAAATGTCAGAAGCTTAGGGTGGTGGAGGGACACATCTATGACTGACAAATTTTCCTTATGTAGGCAATTTTCTTTAAAATTTTTTTTATTTTAATAGTATATTATTTTTCCAATTATATGTAAAAATGGTTTTCAACTCCCATTTTTGAGTTCCTTTTTTTTTTTTTTTCACTCCCTGCCTTACCTCCCTACTCTTCATGCCAGCAATCAAACTAATACAGGTTATATGTATACATTCTTTTTTTTTTTTTTTTTAAACACAGTCCCAAATGAGTCATGTTGGAAAAGAAGATTCAGGAGAAAAACAATAAGAAAGAAAAACAAAAAACAAAAGAAAAGGGGAAAAAAAGATAAAAGTAATATGCTTTGATCTGCATGCAGGGGTTCTCAAACTACAGCCGGAGAGCCAGATGCAGTCAGCAGAGGACATTTATGCTGCCCCAGGGTTATGGCAAATGGGCTGAGGTGCGGAGACAGAGTGTGAGGTTTTGTTTTTACTATAGTCCAGCCCTTCAACAGTCTGAGGGACAGCGAACTGGTGGCCCTCTATTTTAAAAGTTTGAGGACCACTAGTTGAGTCTCCATAGTTTTCTTTCTGGATGCAGATGGCATCTATCCAAATTTTATTTTCCTTGGATCACTGAATTGCAGAGAAGAGCTAAGTCTATCACAGTTAATCATCACACAATCTTGCTATTGCTATGTACAATGTTTTCCTGGTTCTGTTCACTTTACTGGGCATCATCTCATGTAAGTATTTTGAATTTTCTGAAATCAGCCAATGAGAAATCATTTCTTATAGCCAGTCATCTAGCCAATATTTCACTCTGACTTGTTTATATAGACTTATTTCATCTAAAAGGATCAGACTAGGTCCTTTGCAAAATAACTTGGCAAGAGCTAATTTTTAGTCAAGTAGCTAATAATTCAGAATGATACACTAATAAAAGAAATTTTTCCCAATAGGAAGGAGAATAGCAAAAGAAAAATGGAGGAGGCTTCACAGATATGGGAAGGAGCATTTTGTGCTGCATAGGTATTCAATCTAAGAAGGGTCACTGAATTTAAGTAAGCTTGATTCAAACTGGTGTGTGTGTGTGTGTATGTATATATATATATATATATATATATATATATATATATATATACATATATGTTTCTCATATTCCCATATATACATATGTATATGTATATGTTATAGGTCAGAACTCTGAACTTGAAACAAGGATTCTTACAAGGTGCTAATTCAGTAGAATTAATGAAACAATGGTTATCTAGTTTAGCACGGTGATTAATAGTTTTCTAAATTGATTTAATCTTACAATAAATAATGGCTTCCTAGTGATCTAATGATTGGTTTATACTCAGTGTGGAGCATATAAGCTAGGGGGGAAGCAGGGAGAGATTCAATTCCATCTTTTGTCAGGCTCCTAGTGACTGGCCTGGCCTCCTGTTCTTCTCCACTGAAACTAAGACTCCAGAAGGCCTTTAAGAAAGCTAGCTGAAGCCCCAGGCAAGGAGACAAGACTTTGAAGGAGACAATAAAGGATTTGGACTTGAACACCTGTTTTCGTGCTGATTACTGAAATGAAATGAAAGCTATTCAAAGACCTCTAGAGACCCCCAAAAAACCAAACCAAGAATATTACATGTATATATATATATATATATATATATATATATATATATATATATATATATATATATATATATATATATATGTTTCCCATTGCTCTGAATCACCTATACTTGTATGAAAATATTCTTTAGTGAATCCTTCCCTTTTTCTCTTAGTCTCTAATAGAAAAAACGGAAGTGAGCAGTAAGAGCTCAGTATGTTCAGTAGCCACAGAGAAGTCTTATTTTATAAGAAATTTGTCCACATTTCTGATGAAGAAATTAAAGCTATCTATAGTCATATGAAAAATGCTCTAAATCACTATTGATTAGAGAAATGCAAATTAAAACAACTCTGGGATATCACCTCACACTTATTAGATTAAGATGACAGGAAAAGATAATGATAAATGTTGGAGGGGATGTGGAAAAACCAGGACACTAATGCAATGTAGGTGGATTTGGGAACTGATCTAGCCATTCTCCTATCTCTGACAATCTATTGTGGGTTTAACAGGTGCAACTCATTTAATCTCACACTCAGCAACAATCCAAATCCAAATAAATTACAAATGATTTGCTGATCCATAATGGGGAGAATTTGTATAATTAGAATAGCCTATAGTGATGAAAAAAGTTCTGCATCCCTCCTCTTCCTCTTTCCCCCCAAAAAAACCATATATCTATATCTATCTATCTATCTATACACATAGCAAGCATATACTTCAGCAGTGTCAAACACACCTCTTTATGAGAGAAGTGGTCTCACAATCCTTCCCAATGTGGCCAATCTAGATTATAATCTAACTGATATTTAACAAAATAAATAAAAGTATTATGATGATCCTGATGATAGCAAACATTTATATAACAGTTATGTGCCAGATACTGTGCTAAGTACTTTACTATTTGTAGAAGACTGAATATAGTAGGGAACTCTGGGAAAGGTATACTTAAAGCAAGAATACTTACAACATGATTGATGAGATAATGGTTCTCTAGTTCACATATACTTACTGTGATGTAATGATGTAATCACTCTAGTTGGCATATACTTACTGTGATATGGTGATATAATGGTTCTACAGTTGGCACATGCTCAGTTGCTGTAAGTGATGTAATTATACTAAGGTATTTAAAGGCTGAGAGGGCTTGAGACTTCAGATTCCATCCTTGATCATCTTCATGGTGGCTCTCCTGCCTTCATCACTTCTCCACCTAAGACCAAGGCTCATCCAGAGATCCTCCAGAAAGCTAGTCCAGACATTACAACTATTACTATGTTTTTTGTGCAAAATGTTTTTAATTCAATATAATCAAAATTTCTCATTTTACATCTGTCTTTTGGTTAATCACAAATTTTTTGCTTGGATAAGCAAAATCTTACAGATAAAATATTCCCTGTTCCCCTAATTTGATTGTGATATCACTTATTATGTATAAACCATCTTGATCTTCTCACAGTATATAGTGTGAAGTTTTGTTCATACCTAATTTCTCATATCTTTGAGTCTGTCAGACATGAGATTTTATACTTACTATTGAACATTGCACATCCAATTTATTCCAACTGATATATCACTTTTTTTTCTTAACCAATACCAAATTGTTTTGATGATTACCTTTTAGTAAATTATTTAAGGAGTGGTACTGTAAATCCTTTGATATTTTTGACTTTTTGCCTTTCCAGATAAATTTTAATGTATTTTTTCTGGCTCTGTACTATTTTTTTTTCAGTAATTTAATTGATAGTATATTGAATAAGGAAAATAAATTTAGGTAGAATTGTCATTTTTATTTTATTGACTTGGCATACTCACAAATAATCTCTCTCTAATTGTTTAGATCTGACTTTATTTGTGTGAAGTATTTTGTAATTGTTTTTATATAATCCTGTGGTTTATCTTTTCAGGTGGACACCCAAATATTTTTTATTGTCCTTAATTATTTTAAGTGGAATTTCTCTTTCAATTTCTTGCTGTTTGACTTTGTCAATAACATACAGAAATACTGATTATGTGGGATTACTATACATACTTCAATTTTGTTGGTTCTTAATTATTTAAACTAATTTTAAGTGATTCTTTAGAATTCTCTAAGTATATCATAATATTTTCTCTAAAGAATATATTTCTAATCTAATCTTATTTTCTGTTACTACTATAACTAGTATTTATGAAACAATATTGAACAATAGTAGTGGTAATAGGCATTCTTGCTTCACCCTTGTTCTTATTGGAAAGGCTTCTAATTCATCACCATTACAGAAAATGCTTGTTGATGGTTTTAAATAGATGCTAACTACCAGTTTAAAGAAAATTCCATTTATTATATTCTTTTTAATATTTCAAATAGGAATGAATGTTTTATTTTGTCAAAAGCTTTCTCTAAATGTATTGGGATAATCATATGTTTTGTTTGTTGTTATGATAAGGTCAATTATACTGATAATTGTGCTAATATTGACACAACTCTGTATTTGTTATACATTAGATTGTTGTTATCTTCTTTCTAGTATTTCATTTAATTTTTTGCATCAATATTTATTAGGGATATTGGTCTATTGTTTTTCCTCTGTTTTTGCTCTTCCTGTTTTAGGTATCTACCCCACATTTGTCATTTTTTGGTAGAACTTTTTCTTTGCTTATTTCCCCCAAAAGTTTATATAATATTGAAATTAGTTGTTCTTTAAGTGTTTAATGGAATTCATTTGTGAATCCATCTGGTCCTGGGGATTTTTTATTAGAAAGCACATTTATCAATTTCTTTTTCTAAAATAGGGTTATTTAAGTATTCTGTTTCCTTTTCTGTTAGTCTGGGAAATTTGTAATTTTGTAAATATTCATCCATTTCACTTAGATGATCAGATTTAATGGCATGTAATTAGGAAAAATAGATCCTAATAACTGCTTTAATTTCATTTTCATTGGTGATGTGTTCAACTTTTACATTTTTGATACTGGTAATTTTGTTTTCTTTTTTAAAAATGTAATCAATCATTTATTTTGTTTTATCTTTTGAAAATTGCATCATTTATTCTTAACATTTTTTTTTCCTTTTTAGCTTGAAGCTGCTATTCCTGCTGCAGCATGTATGGGTGGCAGGCAGACTTCAACCAGAATTCCACCCCAGTATCATAGGTTTCTTCTGCCTACCTCTTTAGTTTTCTTATATTGGAAGAATATCTTACTCTGGCTTTTTGTTGGCTTTTTCACTCTAAAATTTGATTTGGGGTTATTTTAAAGTTTTTTGGAGGGGAGTTTTTGAATAGTTTAGCTGAGTGGCTTTCCCTAATCTAGCATCTTACCTCCTCATTTTTATTGCTGGTTTCCCCTCCTCATAAAAACAGCTTCTACTCTTATTTATTAGTTCAGTAACATTTCTTCCTTTCAGTTTTATTAATCTTGCCCTTTGATTTTCAGGATTTCCATCTTTGGTATTTAATTAGGGATGTCTATGTTCTTTTTCTAGTTTTTTTTTTAAATTTAATACCCAATTCATTTATCTATTCTTTCATTATTTTGCCAATGTAAGCATTTATAGATATGGAATTTCTCTAAGTACTATTTCAACTGTGTAGTCTAAATTTTTGGTATGTTTTCCTCATTATTTTTATTCACTTTAATGAAATTATTTATTGCTTCTATGATTTGTTCTCTATTCCACCAATTCTGTAGTATTAGGTTATTTTGTTTCAACTAATGTTTCATCTGTGCTTACATGATTTTTTATTGAATATAACTTAATGCCTCATAGTCTGAAAAAGATGCATTTAATCTTTCAGCTTTTCTGTATTTGGTTTGAGGTTTTTTTTTTTTTTTTTTTTTTTTTTTTGCTTTACTATATAGTCAGTTTTTTGTGAAAGTACAGTTGAGGGGAAAAGCATACTACTCATTATTCATATTCAATTTTGTCAAGAAAACTATCGTATCTAACTTTTTTGAAATTCTATCCATAACCTTAATTCTTTTCTTGTTTATTTTATGATTAGCTTGAACTAACTGTGAGAGAGGAAATTTGAAATTTCCTATTAGTATAGTTATACTATCTATTTCTTCCCATAGCTCATTTAACTTTTTCTTTAAGAATTTGGAAAAAAATTAAAAATTAAAAAAAAATTAGATGCTATGCTATTTGGTTCGTATATGTTTGCTATGATATTACTTCATTGACTATGATACATTTTAAGAAAAATGTAATTTCTATATTGTATCTGGGTTATATTGTAACATATGTTAAATGTATGGGATTGCCTGTCATCGGGGGGAGGGAATAGAGAGAGGGGGGGATAATTTGGAAAAACGAATACAAGGGATAATATTATAAAAAAAATTATTCATGCATATATACTGTAGAAAAAATTCTAAATAAAATAAAAAAATGCTAAAAAAATTTAAAAAAAGAAAAATGTAATTTCACTGTTTATCTCTTTTTTATTGGGTTTATTTTTGCTTTTGCTATCCTTGTTTTTTTTAATAACTCAGATGATGCATAACAGATTTTGCTCCAGTCCCCCCCACTCCCTTTTTGAAACTTTTGTGTGTATATCTCTATTTCAAGTGTTTTTCTTGTAAACAACATATTGTTGGATTCTGATTTTTAATCCATTCTGCTATCTGCTTCTGTTTTGTGAGTTCCATTTTAATTCTATTACATTTGCAGTTTTAATTCTTAACTATGCATTTCCTTCTCTTCTATTTCTACCTTCTCTCTCCTCTCTCTCTCTCTCTCTCTCTCTCTCTCTCTCTCTCTCTCTCTCTCTCTCACAGCGTGCACCCTTTCACTCTTCAAAACTCTTTTTGCTGAACACTACCTCCCTTAATCCACCTTCTCCTCTACTAGTCTCATTTCCCTTCTCATATCCCCTTCTTTCTGACTTCCCATTAGGGTAAAAAAAGAGTTATATACTTTATTGAGTTTGTATGGTTTTCTCTTTTTGAGCTAATTCTTTTGAAAAGGAAGGTTCAAACATTCTCCCCTCAACCCAGTTATTACTCTAAAATTGTGGAAAATTTTCCTTTTGCACTTCTTTTATGTGAGATAATTTTTCCTTATTCTTCCTCTCTCTTCTACCAGTTTATCCCACTTTCTCATCAATTAATTTAATTTTTTTTTAAAGAAAATTATCTCATACTTTTGACCTCTATGTATTCTTCTTCAAACTACTCTAATAATGATAAAGTTTTTAGGAGTCCCAAGGATTATCTTCCCATATAGGAATGTAAATATTTTGACCTTATTGATTTCCCTATGAATTCTCTTTAATGTTTACCTTTATATGCTTGTCTTGAGTATATATTTGAAAGTTAGAATTTTTATTCTGCTCTGGTATTTTATCAGGAATATCTGAAAGTCTTCTCATTCATTAAATATACATTTTCCTCCCTGAAGGATTACACTCAATGCTGCTGCTAGCTGCTTTTGCCTTTTATAATATCATATTCTAAATCCTCCTATCTTTTAATGTGGAAGCTGCTAAACTTTCTGTGACCATGACTGTGGTTCCACAATATTTTAATTTCTTCTTTCTAATTGTTTTCAATTTTTTCTTCTTGATCTGGGAGCTCTGGAATTTGGATTCTATCATTTTTTATTTTACCCTTTGGTTTGAGGAAACTTTTAGGTTTATTTGATAATTTCTTGAAAGATTATGTCTATTTTTTTTTTTTTTGATCATGGTTTTCAGGGAGTCTAGTAATTCCAATATGATATTTTGGGTTTTCTTCTATTTTTTCATTCTTTTGATTTTGTTTTATTATTTCTTTGTATATCATAAAATTATTAGTTTCCATTTGCCCAATTCCAATTTTTAAGGAATTATCATTTTCAGTGAACTTTTTGTACTCCTTTTTCCATTTGGCCAGTTCTACTGTTTAAAGAGTCTTTTCTTCAGTGAATTTTTGTACATCTTTTTCTATTTGATCAATTCTCTTCTTTATCCTCTTCACTGAATTTTTGTGTCTCTTAACATTTGGCCATTTCAAGGTGTTCTTTTGTTCTGTGTCTTTTTGCCTGTTTTATCTCTTTTTTTGCTATTTGCTCTCTTTTCACAATTTTCTTGCATCACTCCCATTTCTTTTCCCAATTTTTTTCTATCTCTTACTTGATTTTTAAAAATTCTTCTTGAGTTCTTTCAGAAATTCTTATTGAGTTTGTATACAATTTGCATGTTTTGAGGTTTTTACTTTTAATAGCTATGACTATTATCTTCTGAGTTTGTGTCTTGATCTTTCTTGTCACCATAATAATTTGTTATGATTATTTCTTTTAGTTGTGTTTTTTAATTCATCTTTTCCAACCTATTTTTTATTTTTAATTTTGTGTTAAGATTGGGGCCTCCTTCCTGGGTAGAGGGGACACTGTCCTAAGCTTCAGTACTCTTACTGCTGGTGTTTTTTTTTCAGAGCCAGTTCTGAGATTTGTAGGTTTTTGCTTTCATGGTAATATCAACTAGAGGGAATGTTCATTGCTTTCCTGACATGTGCTGAGGTCTTTAGCCACTATTCCTGTTTCTGGGACTGTGACAAGGTCTCCTGATCTCCTGCAGTCAAACTTTCTAACCCTCTTTACCTTGGAATTGAGATTGGAGTCCATTCTCCCCTGTGATTGATTCACAAGCACTCCTCTCCCAGGGACCATGCTTCCCCTAAAGCCCCAAGTGCTACTGATACTTTTGTTCAAACTATGTATGGGCAATAACAGCAGGGTACTGAACCTGGCACCAGCCTCTTTCTGCCAGCCTCTTAAGCAGTCTTGAGCTGGAAAATTGTTTCACTTAGCCTTTGGTTGATTGTATCACTCTAGAATAAGATTCGAGACATTATTTTAGAGTGTTGATAGGGGCATTTGGGAGACCTCAGATGAATGTTAACACTGATGGCATTCCCTCAAATACAGGGGAAACAGTCCTATACTCCAGCTCCCTTTAACCATTAACAAGATTAGCTTTTACAAATATTTACTCCAAAGATGTAATAAAAATATATCAAACATAAGCCACAACATATGGGAGACATAATCCTCCTCCTCTATCTCCCCCTCACCTTCATACTGCTGTGCCACAGTTCTCGTTTATTCTCCTGCCTCAGTTTCTCTAATTGTCCCACCTTAGTTTCCCTAAATTGTTCTGCCTCAGTTTCCCTGATCTGCCTAAGTTCCTTTTATTGTTCTGCCTAAATCCTCCTGCTTATTAGGACTAAGATAACTAGAGCTGTGGTCACTCCAGATGCCCTATCTCAGATACCTAATTGGCATTGTCTATCTCTATCTCTTCAGACTTCCTGGCTCTAGTTTGACTATATCCTTTACTTAAAATTTATAAGAATTTATGGTCCTACTCCCAACCTGTCAGAACTGGATTGATGGTTCCTTCTTGGAGATTCCTGCTCATCAGAGTTTGGACTCCACCCCACTGCCTTGGACTCTACCCTGATAGCTTAAGTGCCATGTGTATATATATTTCATGGAAACTCACATTCCTTGCTGGATGCTTTAAGACATCAGTTCTGGGGGCAACATGCTCTCAGCACAATTTCTCCCTCTCAAATAAAAACTCTCTAATCTCTATCTTGCTTCAGTTTCTCTGGAATTACAATACCGTGTTAGTCTCTTGGGAGAAAGGGGATTAGATTCATAGTTTAGCTCAGTTCCTATTTAATACATACCCAGTTCTTAGTCCAAAGTTCCTAGTTCAAATTCTTTGAATTCTATCCTGGGAGGGAAAGTTTGAAAAAAAAAAAAGAGACCACAAAAAATAGTCCTTGTTTTTAAAGAACTCACAGTCAGAGACATTCATAACCTATGTTTCCTACTCTTCCATTTCTCTTACACCTTACTCCACAACATGTACTCTTTGATCCATATCAGTGATCTGCTAGATGTTCAATGAATACAACTCTTTATCTGTCAACTCTCGGCACATTTTTTTCTGGCTCTCCACCATGTATAGAATGCTCTTCCTCCTCTGTTTTGACTACGACCTCTATGACTTTAAATTCCAGTTCAAAACCTTTCTTTTACTATCAATCTTCCTTAACCTTTTTAAATTCTAGTGCCTCTGCTCTTTTAATTATTTCTTATTTATCCTGTATATATCTTGCTTTATGTATATATGCTCACATATTGTTTCCCCTTACTACATTGTAAGCTCCTTGAGAGCAGGAACTTTTTTTTTTTTAACCTCTTTCTGCATCCCCAGTGGGCACAGTGTTCAGCATATGATAGGCACTTATGGGAGAGACAACATACAAAGAATTCTAGATAAATAATATATACACAGGATAATTTGGACAAAAGCAACAGAGGAAAGGCACTGAGAATAAGGAAGACTGGAAAAGATTTCCTGCAGAAGGTGAGATTTCAATTGAGATTTGAAGGAAACTTAAATTGAGAGTCATCCCAGATTCATAGTTCATAGTCAGACTGGCTGGCATGTCTACATGCCTGACTCTCTTTTTGCATATTTATTGTGCCCCTGGAACCCTGGAAGCTCCCTAGCTGCACTAATGCCAAAGGACAACAGTTAGGGATTTCCAAAGGCTTGGTGGTCCTTTTGACAATTATGCTAGAATACAGAGAATCTCCAGTTACTTTTCTGAGCCAGACATTGCAGTAGCAAATGCACAGGGTTATAACCTCAGAAATTTCAAGATGTCAGCTTCCCTCCAAAATGATCAGAGATGAAAGAATTTAATGCTCTCCTAGATAAAGCTTCAAAGGGGCCAATTCTGCTCTCATAGTTTTCTGTAGATGTGACTATATAGGCCAGCTTCAATATCTAAGGCCATGTCCTTTTCACCATCCTAGCCACTTTGTCAAAATTATTGCTAAACAATTTCATCATCTACTAGTTTTCATTAGGAAAAATGAAAAAGTTACTGACTCTCTAGTGTCTTTGTCTCTACTGTATCCTTTGGAGCTGCCAACTCTTTTTCTAGAGCATCTGCCAAGTGAATGAAGGGGCAGTATTGTGGTGTTAATGGGTTGGTCAGGTCAGCATGCTTTCTTCCATCAGGAAATTTTTAGCTCTCCTAATTTGATTATTCACATAACCTACACGATGTTCTAGGGCAGGTATTCTGAACCTTTTGACCTCACAGGTCCCTTTGGTGATCTTGCAAAGCCAACGGGCCCAATCTCAGAATCATGTTTACTTCCTACATTCATTATTGAAATGAATGCTAAATTTCACTTAAAAATAAATGAAAATAAAGATGTATTTTCTCCCCTCATTCAAGTTCACGAATCATCTTAAATCTATCCAAGGATTACCAAGGCATTAAGAACTCCTGATCTTGAGGTTCTATCCTGGATAAGAATTAAACACTGGATAATACTGGTTTGCATCAATTCAGAAATATTCATTGTGTATATTACTGTATTATAAGTCTGCTGCATTTCTCAGGCTTTTTAACTTTAGTGATTCACAGGGAGAGAATTATGAAGGATGTGTTAGGAACAATTAGTGGCAACAAAGGTTGCTCATAAAGAAAGAGATCACAGAAAGAACAGGGAATTCATTTTCAAGTCACAACAAACTGTGGTTATAAGTGTTTATTCTGCATGAAACAATTCAGCCCTTTCTATTATAGGATCTCATCAGACAGGGAATTTATAAGATTTCAAGTTTCAAGGAGTTTCATCCAGGAGAAAACTGAGACCTCATTGAAGTTAATTGATTTGTCCAACATCTTATTTGTAATAAGCAGCCTTAATGATGAACAGAATCCAGCTCTTCTAAACTTCGAATTCAGTGTATTTTCCAATTTACTTTACTTATGTTCTATTATTTCAATCCTTGGTCCCTAATTAGTGTAATTAATCCCTTCTACTCATAATTGTCTCATCTCCCAATATTCTATTCTATTTTATCCCCAAAGTCTCCTTGTTCATGACTCATAAGCCATGATTTCAGGGTCCTATAATAATAACAGCTAGCCCTTCTAGAGAGCTTAGCTTAACGTCAACGTAATTCATGAGATCCTCATAACAACATTAGGATGCTGGTGCTATTATCATTATCATTATTATTCCACTTTACAGTTGAGGAAACTGAGGGAAAAAGATACATTAAGTAACTTGCCCATGGTCACACAGCTATAAGTATCTGAGGCAGGATTTGAACTCAGGCCTCCTTAATTGCCACTCTAGAACTCTATCCATTGTCCTATCTTTCATATTTCATTATAAATCATAATTAATGTTCTCCTGATGTTCTACTTCAAAACTTTTTAGAGGATCTTGAATGATTTCCTTTCTCTAGTTTCTTCCTACCTTTTCTTTCCTGCCACTGAGTCATTTGCTTAAGTCATATTTTATAACCCAAACACTTTTTATATTTCAGTTCTCCCCACTCTCTATACAGTTGGGTGAGTTCTAGGGATTACTTTTTTTTTTTTTTTTTCCTGAGGCTGGGTTTAAGTGACTTGCCCAGGGTCACACAGCTAGGAAGTGTTAAGTGTCTGAGACCAGATTTGAACTCAGGTCCTCCTGAATTCAAGGCTGGTGCTCTATCCACTGCGCCACCTAGCTGCCCCTAGGGATTACTTTTGATATGTGATTCCAAAGAATTCAATATGGTTCAGCCCACACAGGTCTAGATGGAACCTTCCCAATTCATCAGAGCTTGTGATTTCTCACATGCTTTCCAATATTTCCATTTGTTTTAATGAAGATACAAGATTGAACAAGAGTAATATGAATTCAAAGTACTCCTCACCTCTCCCTGAAGCAAAAATCTCTCCTTCCCACCTTTCCTAATTCACTGATACTCTCACTACTTTGTTCCTTCAAGACTTGCATCCTGTATGTATAACCCTATAGCTTTTTCCATTCACCACCTTTTTCTGGGGGAATAGGAAGAGAAGACCATAGATGAGGTGAACAGAACACCTTATGCAATCCCTTCTATTCAGATGGGCCCAGAGTCTGGGCATACCAGGAGAGACTCAACTGGACCAAGGACAGCTACAGAATTGTGTTCATAGAGGATTGGGCTGGTAAAGTTCACAAGCAGTTTTCCTTCAGTGGGCAAGGAATTACAGTCTACACCAAAAATTCGTCCTTCGCCCATTCCAGAATACTGACTCAATTTAGCACAGCTGACAATCTCTGCTCCAGGGAGCCCTGAGGCAGAAATGCAAGGGAGGAATCCTGCAGAGCACCACTGCTTTGCTTGATAAAGCTGGAATTTGCTCAATTCCAGTCTCACTCATGGTAACTTTTCCCCCTAAAACATTAAATTCTCATAAAAATAATAATCACATAGAGCATAGTTACTAACACAATGGACCCTCCTGGAGCAGTTATAGTTTATTGTGACTTTTTAACATGCTTTTGTTAACTTTACACTTGCTTAATTGAGAGGATTATTCCTATCTATGGAAGACCACAAGATTGGAATGAATGTCAAGTCTTCTCTGTTCCTCCCCAAAGCAAGAATCTCTCTTTCCCACCTAGAAGTCTTTTCTAACTCATTGACAATTTTCCAGATTTCCTCCATTTTCAAATCTTCATCCTATCAGCCATCTCCCAGAATAACCTCCTTCCTAATGTAGAATAAGTAGTTGCTGATATCTACTATTAACATTCAACAATTCACTCTTTATATCCAGGCTATGTTGATGTAGCTGCATTGGTTGATTCATGTCACATTTTGCACTTTTGAATTTGATCATCTATGCCTGCAACAATATTCTTTCCACTGATATCCTTATCCTCTTTTAAAGTACTAGTCAGATATCAATGTTCTTCCTTGAAGCCTTGCTGAATCCTTCCAGCAAAAACTTATAGTCTGCCTTGTATGATTGTAGCTATTTATTCACATTTTTTTTTACAAACTCCTTGAGGATGAGAGTTTTTTTTTTTTTAATCTGTATATCTCTAATACCTGATTCTACAAATTGCACGTAGAAGATGATTAGTTAATCTTTGTTAAATGATTTACACAGAAATACAGACTGAAAGCCAAGAATGGGAGAGGATTGACACTAAAAGAGTAGTGATGAACAAAAGCAAGCTAGAGAGGTTCAGGGTTCAGCAACTCCTCTCCTTCCCAAGGATAAAGGGGAGCACAGGTGCCTGAATGAAGGACATATGCATCTCAGAGATGTTTGTAATCAATTCTCCTAAAACTCTGGGAATATGGGGCAGATTAAAATAGACTTGAAAATATATATCAAAGATTTTTGCATTGAACTAGAAATAACTTTCTTAATCCCTAACTAGTTATAACAAAGCATTTGAAGGCTAGTTCATTACTGAGACATCATAACATTGTCTAGGAATTAAGGGATGAATAAAAGACTGGACTACATTCTTGATGCTATTTATTAGTAGACTCCATTGGAATCTCTTGATAGTTTATATGTTCTCTCTATTTCTTTCTTGATATTATTTTCTCTCCCTGGTTCTGTGAGGCTTAGCAAGTGGGTAAGTGGAAAGAGGATTAGTTTTAATGAAATTTGAATATAAAGAAAAGAATACTAGGAAAAATTCTGTTAAAATGAAAAACTGCCACATATGCTCAAATCATAGTGTTTTGCTTTGGAGTTCTTCCCCCACTCTGAAATTATACATACATATATATATATATATATATATATATATGTACATATATATATATATATATATTTTTTTTTTTTTCCCTTTATCACTGAGCCACAGAATCTAGAAGAGGGAAGGGACTTAGTGATATCTAAGTCCAAGTCCCTTGTTTTAAGAAGAGGAATCAGAAGTCTCCTGAGGTGACATTATTTGCTCATAGTCACATAGCTAGTAAATGCTAGAGTGAAGAATTCAACTAGTCAACTTCCATGAATAAATAGCGTCCAAATTGAATCCATTTTCTTTTCCCATTTGCTCTTTCCTTCTTTTCTCTACAAAGGACAAATTAAAGAAAGTATGTGAATTTTAATAGAGTTTAATATTTTTATACATATATCATAAATATATGTATATATACATCCATATATATATGTTTATATAATTTTCATTTACCAATGAATGAATTAAAAAGAAAGTGCCAAGGTAAACCATGTTGAACCCTGGCCAGACACATAAAAAGCCAGAAAATCTTCCCTCAAAAAGCTTACATTACAGTTTTTCATTTTAACAGAATTTTTCCTAGTATTCTTTTCTTTATATTCAAATTTCATTAAAACTAATCCTCTTTCCACTTACCCACTCACTAAACCTCACTCTAAGAGAGAAGAATTTTGTTTTTGGAAGTCAAAGAGGTGTTGAATGAAGATATAAGAGAGAAGATGGACATGCTCTTTCCAGGAGCAATGACAGCATTGATTTGATTATAGTTGCCAGACTAAGAGATGGAAATTGTTGAGAGGAGGGGTTATATGGCATTAGGGATGATGACAAGCTGACCAGCATGGAATGTGAAACAATATTGAGGGTAGTTAGATATATTAATGGGTCATGTATAATCATGTGAATTTGCAGTGTTGAACTCCACAATCAGGACATGTGAATCCTGGTCTTGGAGCTAAAAAACTTAAGTAGGTGAAGTTCACCAGGGCATGGTTTTTGGAGCTCCAAGGTCCAGAAGTTGCAGCAGCAAGATGGACAGGCTGTCCACATTGAAATAAAGAGCATTCTTCTTAAAATCTATTCCTCACAAATTGAATGAAATATTTTTTTTTTGCCCTAGCTTAGCTCCTTACCCCATTCCTCCTTATTCCAATCCTATAAATGAAACTGTAATACCAATGACTCATTTCTAAATTCTTGGGTGCAATCTGGGGAGAGAATGACCCCAAAGAGAGAAAGTTAGCCTCTCCCCCTCCTACTATCTGTATCATTACTTTCCTTGACCTGAATGAGAACCCGGAAATTTCTTACATAATACTTAGATTAATATTATGTCTAAAATCTCCACAAATGAGATTAATTAGATTCCTTCTAGAAAGGTTGTTCAATATATAAAGTCATAGTTTTGAAGTATAGAACAGCTATTTATTTCCTTTGTCACAAAAGAAATGCTTGAAACACAAAAGACAAAAGATTCACTGACAAATAATTAAACCCTGAAAAAGTAACCTATCACTCCCATTATAGTTTCTAGGGTGGCAAAAAAACAAAACAAAACAAAACAAAACAAAACAAAATACCTTCCAGGAATCATGGGACTGCTGAAACAATTTTTTGTAATTATTTTGAATTTCTATTGTCTGAGCACTAACTCAAGGTCTCTATCAACTGATTAACCAGGCATGCTTGATACATTAAAAAAATGATATAAACAAAAAAAGAAAAGAAAATTATATAAACATACATACATATATATGTATATCTTTATAATATATGTGATAAAGAAGATATTAATCTCTATTAAAATTCACAGACTTAGTTTAATTTGTCTTTTGGAGAGAAGAGAGGGAAAGGGCAAATGAGCAAATGAGCAAAGAAAATGAATTCAATTTGGAGGCTATTTATTCATGGGAATTGACGAGTTGAACTCTTCTTCTAGCATTCATTTTGGTAGTTTTCTCTGAGAGAAAGGTATAGCTGGGGGATAGTTGTGTCACTCATTGTACAATAAACACCTGGACCTTTGATGGATTCTAGAACTCTCAAACTCATGAGGAAATTGCCAGAAGTTTCCAACTTTATTCACTGTTTGGTTTTTTTGTGCTCAGGGAAAAACATACACACACACACACAAACCAAAACAAAAAAAACAAGGCAACCAGGTGGCTAGGGACTTGAAATCCAGTCTCAGGTCAAGGAAAGGCAAGTAATTATTACTATAAATAAAGTCTCCAAAATTACTGCTATATGTATATGTATGCTATATGTTTATTCAATGTGTTTTCATTTTTAGAATATCCCTATCTTTGACTGCATTTGTTTCTGAGATGATAAAACACTAAGTAGGAATAGGGACTAGACTCTTGTAGCTTCAGTGTTATAGAAAACTTAGTACTCTGCAATTATAATCTTAAGGAATGGTCTGGATCACAGAGAAGTGAAGTGACTATTCCAGGGTTACACAACCATAGAAGTAAGATTTGAACGTAGGTATTCCTAGCATTGAAGCTGTGGCTAGGTGTCACAATGGATTAAATTCTGAGCTTGAATCTAAGTTCAAATTCTACTTCATAGGGACTAGGCACTTACTAGTTACATAATGCAGGTCACATCCTTTAATTTCTCAGTTTGCTCATCTATAAAATGGAGATAACAACAACTACCTCTCATTTTTGTTGTGAGGATCAACTGAGAAGATATGTATAAAGTTCTTTGCAAATATTAAAATGGTACAGAATACTAATAATTATTATTGTCACTTTATCCATAAGATTATGCTGCTCCCCTTAATTGGCACACACCCATATTAAAGACGTTAACTTATTTTTAACATAGTCTTATATATAGAAGCCTTCACTTGAAAGAGTTCTGATCTAATTCTACAACCAATGCAAAAATCCAAGCAGATGGTTATTTGGCTTATACTTAAATACCTCCAAGTAAAGGAGAAGGAAAATATACGTCATCATGATAGGTATTCAGCAAGGGCTTTTGATATGGATAGCTATAGTTAGAAAACTGGAATTTCTTATGGAAAGCAAAACTAATGGGACACTGGCAATCACCAGACATAATTCAGTTACTTCTCCTTCTGGGATTGAAATCCAGATTAGTGCCATTACTCTTTTCTTAGGGAGATTCCCCTGTATAAAATTCTGATAATTCCTGTTAAAAAAAATAAATATAAGGAGAATGGGCATGCCAAAGGGAAAAAACAAACCAAAATAATTTTCCTATATTTACCTTCTCTGACATTCAGTTTAGGATAGAGCATCTAGAGGTACAATGGCCAGAGCTTTGAATTCGGACTCAAGAGCTTTGAGTTCAGAACTGGCCTCAGACACATATTAGCTGTACAACTTGGATGTATCACTCAACCTGTCTGACTCAGTTTCCTCAAATATACAATGAAGACAATAATAGTACTTGCCTCCCAGGATTGCTGTGAGAAGCAATTAGCATAGTTCCTGGCACATGGTAGATGCTTAATAAATGTTTTATTCCCTTCCTGAGATTGGACACCTCTTTATTTCCAGATCCTGGAAGTTAAGCTTTGGAGAAAGTTAGATGGAGAGGAGGAGTGGATTGCATTTCTTCCATTACTCAAAGCTGTGCTTGCTTCAGCATGTGACCAAAATAATTTCATTTGTACCATTTACCTAGGAGGTTTAGAATGATTATTTTATGTTTTAAATTCAATCCTGATTTTTCTGCAAACACAGCATTCAGAAGAGAAGAAAGAACTCAGCTGTCTGTACAAACATATGGAAATGAATGATAAATGGGCAGGGGCTACACAGTAGATTTGTTAACTAAGCTTGTATAAATCATCATTTTTCAACCATTTATTAAACTAATAGGATTGTTTTTGGAACATCAAAGAATTCTTTATTAAGTAAATAATCATGTTTATCCACTTAGTTATGGAGAAAAGCAAATCATTCACACTGAATTTACTCTGCTCCATCAGATTCCATCTCTCTTAAATGTCAGCCGTTGATAATTTTTACCAAATAACCTGGGAAACATCCTGATTTATAATGGGCCTCATTCAAACCTCTGGTACTTGAGGAATATTGCTATTTAGCCATTCAAATTCTTATTTCTATTCTCCTCCAACAATTAGATTAACTCCCCATAAGCTTCATTATACCTAATAGCCCAGTTTCTTAAATTGTGATTTGTGATCTCATATGGGGTCTTCTAACTGGATTTTGGGGGTCACAAAATTATGATTTATTATCAGCAAATGTTTGATTTATATACCTATTTCATATACCTATGTATCTTCACATAAAAAATTTCTCTGGTGAAAAGGAGTCATGAGTAGAAAAAGTTTAAGAAACCTTGTTTTATAGGATCATGGATCTAGAGTTTGACGGTACCTCAGAGAAGAGGAAACTTTTAAAAGACAAGGAAACGTAATGCCAAAGGTGATAAAAAGTGACTTGCTCAAAGTCATACAAGTAGCCAATATCTGAGGCAGGATTTGAACTCATATCCAGTAACTCTAGAGTTTGTGCTCTTCCTACTGTACTATGTATCAATTCACTTTTCATAATCCCCTTATTAAAATGTTGTCTTTCTTGACTTTATCTCTTTTTCTTCCCTCAGTGTATATCTTCTAATTAGCCCAACAAGTGGTCACATTTCAATGATTTGCATTCATAGCACTTAGTTTTTAACCTCATATGTTCCTGGATACTATTTCTAAATAATTTATCTCTCTCAATCCCAGCTTCTCATTTACATTCCTTTCCTTAGAATATTATCAAAAAACTTTGACATTTAATTTTCTTTTCCCTTACTACTAAACCCTTTACCTTATCCCAATTTGTTGTAAAGTTCACACATATTTATATTAATATTAGCCTAAGAAAACTTAATTAGAAATGTAAATCTGAATCCTTTCCAAATTCAATGAAAAAGCCTTCAAGAAAGCCACACTGTGGTACACTAGGAAGAACACTGGTTTTGAAGTTAGAGGACCTATTTTGAATTCCAGCTATGCTATGTACTTGTCTGGCTTTGGACTAGTAATTTAAACTCTCTGGACTTTCTGGACTTGAGTTTCCTCATTTGCATGATTTAGGGAAGAGTCTGTTGATCTGTAAAGACCCCTCTAATATATAGGCAAACACATTCACACACATACATTTTCATTCACACAGTAACATGCAAAAACACATTTGTTTACAATTTTCAGATGAAGAAATAGAAACTAGTTCTACTCATATGAAAGGGTGCTCCAAATCATTATTGATCAAGAGAAATGCAAATTAAGACAACTCTGAGATACCACTACACACCTGTCAGATTGGCTAAGATGACAGGAAAAGATAGTGATGAATGTTGGAGGGGATGTGGGAAAACTGGGACTCTGATACATTGTTGGTGGAGTTGTGAACAGATCCAATCATAATGGAGAGCAATTTGGAACTATGCTCAGAAAGTTATCAAACTGTGCATACACTTTGATCCAGCAGTGTTACTACTGGGCTTATATTCCAAAGAGATGTTAAAAAAGGGAAAGGGACCTGTATGTGCAAGAATGTTTGTGGCAGCCTTCTTTGTAGTGTCTAGAAACTGGAAACTGAGTGGATGTCCATCAATTGGAGAATGGTTGGGTAATTGTGGTATATGAATGTTATGGAATATTATTGTTCTGTAAGAAATGACCAGCAGAAGGAATACAGAGAGGCTTGGAGAGACTTACATGAACTGATGCTGAGTGAAATGAGCAGAACCAGATCATTATACATAGCAACAATAAGACTACACAATGATCAATTCTGATGGACGTGATGATTCTTGTCCAGTTCAACAAGGAGATGATTCAAATCAGTTCTGATTGTTCAGTGATGAAGAAAGTCATATATATCCAGAGAGAGTACTGTGGGAACTGAATGTGGACCACACCATAGCATTTTCATGCTTTCTGTTGATGTCCGCTTGCAATTTGTTTTCTTTCTCAGGCTTTTTTCCCCCTTTTCTTTCTAGATCCTATTTTTCTTGTGCAGCAAGATAAATGTATAAACATGTATACATATATTGGATTCAACATGTATTTTAACATATTTAACATGTATTGGACTACCTACCATCTAGGGAAGACAGTGTGGGGAAGGAGGAAAAATGGAACAGAAAATTTTGCAAGAGTCAATATTGGAAAATTACCCATGCATATGCTTTGTCAATAAAAAGCTTTAATAATAATAAAAAAAGGCAACACATCTGTTCTCTCACTTATGAGACTTATGTCTCAGTGTTAAATATTGAACTTTTCTTCTATATGGAACCAGGGCTTTCTCAGAAAGGCAGGACTTCTGGAGGAGATTTTATTGCACTCCTGTCTGTAAAAATGGTATCCCTTTCTCCAGCCTAGGCATTAGTATGAAAAATGAGGAATACAATTTTTTAAGACAATCCCTTTGCAATGCCTTTTGAGAATGGAAAGAGACTTTAGAGATGCTGTTGTCAACCTTCCACACTTTTCACAAAAGAAAAAATAAATTTACAGGGGGCAAATGAATAGCCCCAGGTCAGAGACAAAAGTTAGGTTAGAGACAAAGCCACAGCTATAACCTACTTCCCTTGAATCTTCCCAGACAGAATTCTTCTGTAGAATCATGGGATTTCAAAATGTAGGTGAGAATGTACTTCAGAAGTGATTCATGATATTTCTAATAAACTTAGAATTTAAAGGGCCATCTTCATTCAGAGAGAGAATTATGGAGACTGAATGTAGATCAAAATATATTATTTTCACCTTTTCTTTTGTTGTTATTATTGTTTGTGTCTTCCGGATTTTTTCTTTCTCTTTTTTCCCCCTTTGATCTCTTGACTTGTGTCTCCATCCAGTTGTTCACCAGTATAAATATCTTTCATGTCCATAGAATATAGTTCCAATAATCAGATTATTGCATAAAAAGGCATAATTATTAAAAAAAAACCTTTTACCACATTGCTCTCCAAAAAGATTCTTTTAATTTTCAGCCCTACCAACAATGGGTGGATGTATCTGTTTCTCCATAATATTACCAACATTGATTTTTTAAAATTTTTGTGCAATCCAGCCAATTTGCATACAGCTCATTATTTTGATGTTTTGAAGGGAATTTTTAATAAGTGTTTTAGAAAATAAACACAGTTGAATAAGAATAAAAATCAAGGGAAACTTCAAGTTAAATTATAAATATATTTTAATTGATTCTGATCTTTAATTCCTCCTTTCCTTTTCTTTTTTTATTTTCTTCATCATCCCCTCCCTCATTCCCAACATGGTTAGGCAACTCTCCAACCAGCTTAAATATTCTCTCAGTTCTCCATGTTTAACTATTGCATTCTCTTTGACAAAGCTATACCTTAGGCCTTCAAAAATTTATTTGTAGTTGACATGGGAATTCTTACTTTGATAGATATGCTTCTTCCCTTTCTTATTTCCTGCAGTCCTCCTATATGAACTCTTCACTATGGACATGAACTTGGATTTTTTTTCTCTTTACTATCTTCCATATTAAAAGAAAGAACTTTCTATTTTTTCAACCTCCCCAGTAAACCCTCTTGAGCTTCAGCTGTTCTGGCCCAAATTAATGAACTCATTCCTTTTTTTGGAAATCATGATAGTATGATTTTTTTGACACACCTTTTGTCTTTTCCAGAACATCTTCTCTTTTCTTTACTGTCATTACTAATATGATTACCCTTTATATTATGACTCTTACTATTATCATGAAGTATATTAGCTCAAGTACCAAATTTAAAAAATGGTAACTTTCTTGTTTAACAGTAAGAGGTTTCTTGGTAGGATCACAAGCTAGTATGATGAAAAATTAATGTGGGGCTTCCAGGAGAGTCTTGGTCCAACTACCTCACTAAGATGTTGCAGTGACTCTGGATTCTTAAAGTCTATGCCAGCCAAAAAGGCTCTAATAGTCCAGAAGGACTTTTTGTTTTTCTTATCTTTCAATATTCAACTTCATGTTTGGAGGTTTTCTTGGCAGGGGTACTGGAGTGGTTTGTCATTTTCTTCGTCAGCTCATTTTATAGATGAGAAAATTGGGGCAAACATGGTTGAATGACTTGGCCAGTATCACACAGCTAATAAGTATCTGAGGCCAGATTTGAACTCAGGAAGATGAATCTTCCTGATTCCAAGTCCAGGGCTTTATCCACTGCACCACCTAATTGCTTAGGTACCAAGTTCAAACCCAAGTTCCAAAAAAGCTGAGTATGGTAGAGTCCATTTTCAGACAGCAGAGAATATGGTGGTGAATTTGTTGTCTATGACAATTCATTACGGATAAAATTGCCATATAAAAAGAAAATACAATTTGCTAGGCATTGGGCATGCAGAAACAAAAAATGAAAAACAACCTCTGGCTTCAAGGAGTTAGCTTGGGGTTACAACATATGAACAGATTTTTAAAAATAACTAGGTTTCTGGTTTAATCAGTGTAGGGAACTCTGGGGAAGAAGAAACTTTGTCACTGTGGATCAATTTTGCCTGAGATGTTAATAGATTAAAACATAGACGATAATTTGAGCAGAGGAAGACCACTAACCACTAACTGGCAGTGAAGTCAAAAAAGTCTTTTTTAAGGAAGTAGCATATGAACTCCAAAAACAAACAAACAACAGCAACAAAACAAAATCCAATCTTAAAGGGAAAAAAAGTATAGGTAAATCAATTTTTGTAGGTGATTAGAATAAATAATAAAGGTAAGGAGATAGGATAAGGGAATCAAGAAGGGGGCCACTTTGTCTCTTTAATCTTGTCCTAGTTGATTTGGATGGTGTTCAAGTGCATTATGGGTTTTTGGTACTACAGCTTCATATTAATCCTTTGCTGTTATGTTAAGTATGATCTCTGCATGTTTTAAAGAGATTAATGACCATAACTATGCCAATTCTATCACTAAATTACATAAGGTTCATTTCTTTCCAATTTGGAAAATTTTCTGATATTATAAAATTAACCTGAAATATATTGATATTCCACTCTTACATTTCAATCATGAAACAGAAAAAAATTTTTGATTCCATCTTCCCAAAGCATAAAACATCCCCAAACATGTTGTAGTTGCTCACCATGTTACCTGTCTCTAAGGAAAAGTTGACATTGATCAAATTCTAGGTTAAACCAAGGCTGGCATCAAATCCAGTGATGATAACCTGCTTATAAGAAGATCCTTCCATTAGACTGTCTATTTTCATTTAAACCCCAAACATTAGTGATGATTATTTGTCTATCAACAGATCCTTTTACTAATGATAATTTTTATCTGAGTCCCAAGAGTATCTTGATTTTGAAACCTTGAATCACCCCATAGTTATGCAACCAAAAAATAATTTACAATAGAAAGTTCCTAAGAAGTAGTATGAGAAGATGCATCCAAATCTGCCCAATAGCATTTCACTTCTGAAGAGTTAGATTTAATACCTCTATACTCAGTCTTGTCATGTGTCATTGGGAAAGTGTGACTATTTCATTGTCCTTGGTTCATCTTGGTGAGATCCGGATGTGAGATGATATTCCTGAATGGTGAAGACCTTTAGATAGAATCTCTCTAGGTAAGAGTTGAATCACATGGATAGAGTGGTATGGGAAAAACTTACCTGTCTCTGACTGTTGAACCATTACCTGACTACCTACAAAACTGACTGAAGAGCTGGATGGCTGATGACTTTTTGAAAGAGACTGACATTCTTCAATGTGATGACGGAGATCTGTTTGGCACATTCAGTAATGAATTGTGGGAAGCCAGCAATAGTGATGGTTTGCTTAGCTGAATTTATCATTTTTTAAAATCATATAATCTGTGACTTGGCCCCAAACTCTTCTATTTTCTCTTATTTTCTTGATCTTGCATCCTCCTTAAGAGAATTACCCTAACTAGTTTCACAAGTTTCAGGGTGATGAGTTCTCCTGACAGCTGGGATATAGGTCAAAGTTGCTGAATGTTCTCTTCAGGCATGTCAGTGATCACAGCAAAACCTTTAAAAGGTTTTTAAAGATGGCATTAGGGAGTACAGAGTCAACATTTCTTATTGTCCCAAGAGGGAAAGCAGTTCCAAGGACATATAAACCTAGCAAGATATTTTCTGCTGTCTTTAGCTGGCAATTTAGCTGTGAGCTATGAATGAAATAATTCCCTGAATAGAGAGATTTTCCAAAAGTGGTACTCCTAGTGATGATAACAAATCAAGGCATAGGATCTGAAGATGCTGTGTAGCAGAGGGTACCAGAGAGTAACATATCAGCAGAGAAGCCTGGTAGCTGGTATTAGAGTTCAATAGAGAAAACAGAAGCAGAGGACTTTAGATTAAGATACAACATCACCATAACATCAGTTGTTCATCATAAACAGCACGAATTTGTCCTAGCACAGGAGAATACCTATGTCATGGTCATATGTTTTCCCTACTCAGTTGTTCAACTACATGTGTTTCCTGTTCACACGTGTTTCTCACATGTATTCTTTCTCATACAGGTTGTATATTTTCCTATCAGGATTTCAACTATGCATTTATAGGATAAATATTTCTCATCACTTATCATACTATCCTATTTAATTAAATATTTTCTTTGAATTATTGTGTTCATTAGTTGGCTAGCAAAAACACCTGAAGGGCTGCTCATGGAGTGGATGTTGTCTACTCACAACATGCTTTTGAGTGAATGTTGTCTACTCACAACATGTCTTGAACCTGGGATAGCTCTGAAAGAATCACAGTGGGTGGGTTAACACACAGGCATAGTGAACAGCAATGGCATGGACATGGGAGATGGGAATACAAGGAACAACAAATTGGCCAGTTTGATTATAATCTAGAGCACAATGGTATAAAAACATAAAATATTCAAAATAAAACATAAAGGTATAAAATACAACAAATACATTAGAACCAAATCATGATAATCTTTAAAATGCCAAGCTAAGGGGTTTGTGTTTTATCCAACAGGCAAAAAAGGGTCCACCAAAGACTTTTCTGCAAAGGAGCAACATGTGATTCAGAGACATTATTTTGAAATCTGGGTGGCAGGTCTGTTGGAGAGGGCTGATTCTGGAAGCAGAGAGACCAATTAGGGAATACTATAGCAATGCAAATAAGCATTCATGAGGGCCTGAATAAGGGTTGTGGTCTAGTGAATGAAGAGAAGGCAAAAGAAGCAAAAGAGATTGTGGAGATAAAGTAGTCATACCAACATCTAACTGAAAGTTCTTCTAATTTATATGATAAAGTACTATTCAGGTTTGTCAAATATCAGCTGGTTAGAAGCCATAATCACAGAGATGTTATCTACATTCAAATAAGACAACATATTTATAGTGCTTTCCAAGCCTTTAAGTACTATTATATATTATACTTTGCATACATAATGTTATTATATTATATTGTACATATAGTATTGTTATACTGTATTACATATTATATTGTTTATATAGCTGCATAAATTCTGATTATTGTAGTAGTATTGTAACTTGATTGTTGTTATTCTGGTGGAAGGAATCATATAATTATAATCAAACAGAAAGGAACTTTAGAACATTAATCCAACTTCTTTATTTTCAGTTTGACAAATTGAGACTCAGGAAGGTGAAATAATTTGAAGTCACACAACTAGCAGCAACTGATTCCACATGCAGTAGTTTTCTTTCCATTTCTCCAACACTTACAAAACTATAGCTCTTTGTAGTATCAAAGTGTAGCAAGAAAACACATGCACACCCCCCCCACACACACACTGGACCAGGTGTATCATGCAGGTTCTAGTCTTGGATATGACCTTTAATGAAATCCTTAATTGACCTATACTTCATTTTCCCCCTTTTGCTAAATGAGGATTAGATAATCTCTAAATTCTAATTCAGATTTAATAGTCTTTGAGTCCAAATTCATTATTTTCGATTGATTCTTACTCAATATATTCAATTTCATTTATCAGAAGCTAAGTATGAAAATTTCATAATTTCTTGATACATGTATAAAGCCCTTACTGAAACACTGAGATTTGGAAGATAATATTTTTTAAGAATAAGCATAGAAAATCAAAGCAATATGTTTAAATAAAATATTTTCATCACAGCTATTGCACACTTCTTGGCTTTCTGTAGTTTGGTGGCAGATCTTAGACAAACACTAAGCAATTAGAGGTTAATTAAACTTCAAGGCTGGTAAGTGATTTTTAAGGCTACTTCTAGTGGAGTATTTTCTTTAATAAGCTCTGTAAAGAATTTTTGAATATCTAGCTAACAAAAATGCCTTTACCTTTACTGGAAAACTTCACCAATAGTTCTTACTTTCCTCAAGTGTTTAATATCAACATATCCTTCGGCACTGCCTTTTAAAACAAAAAATCGTTGCAGGATTTTGAGACACTTCCTTATTTGGGTTCCTATAAAACCTTTATCAGGTCTGTATAATATGGATGGATAATAGACTTTCTTCTTAGTGACCCAATCTTTTGCTGAATTTATTAATACATTCTCTATAGATTTATAAAAAATGTAAGCTCCTTGAGGGCTTAAAAACACAACAAACTTTGTATCTCCAGGACTTAACAGGTACTTGATACATACTAGGTTGATTAATAGACTGACAAACTTTTTTTTAACCAATACATAGGTACTGGTACTCAAATGATGAAAGAAATTTTCTGCAAGGAGGGAGTGAGAGGGAAAGAAAGTGAATTTTCATTGAAAAAATATATAACTTAATTTAAAAGAAAAAGAAAAAAATCCTGTATTTTATAATTAAGGATAGATTTAGAAAAAAAAAATAAAGTTTATCAAGGTACACATAATATACATTTTAATAAAAGTGTAGTGCCAATATTAGCAATCAAAAAATAAGGAAAAAAAAGAAAAAGGTGTGAGAGTGTTGGAGAAAAGGAAACATTGAATTTGGAGTCAGAGAATTTAACATCCCAACTCTATCCATTTATAGGGTGATCAGAACTAGTACCTCTGGTGTAAGGATTCCTGCCTCTACTCTAAATAGTTTAAAGACCAAGGAAAGAACCTATACCTGCAAAAATATTTATGGCAGCTCTTCACATAGCAGCCCTAAATTCAAAACAAAATAGTTGCCTATTTATTGGGGAATAATTAAACACATTATGATATGTGAATGTAATGGAATATTGCTGTCTTGCAAATAATGATAAAATTTCAGAGGAAAACTTAGAAAACCCATATGACTCAGAGTAAAGTGAGCAGAAGAGAACAATTTATATCATGATAACAGTACTAGAGAGAACAACTTAGAAAGGCTTTGGAACTTTGAACAATGCAATGGTAATCCACAAGTACAGAATATGAAGCATACCAATCACGTTTTCCTCATAGAGATAATGGATTTAAAATTCAGAATGAAACATGAATTTTTAAATATAAATTCCCACTTGGGAATTCACATTGGGAGAATTTTTAAAATTAGACTTTGAATATTATTTTTCATCTTTTTTCCCCATTGTTCAATGAGGTGAGGAATGACAATGTTATAGGAAGGATAAATAGTTATTGGGTTTTTTTAAAGTGTTTCAATCTAGAAGACCAAAGATGCTTGTAATTTACTTATTCCTTGGCAAAAATCTTGAGCACAAATGATAAAGAAGGTTCCTGAGTATTTTTATAATATTCATTAGTGACTTTCCCCCACACATTTGTTAGATCATTTCACTTGTGTCCAACTCTTCCTGACCCCATTTGTGATTTTTTTATTAATTTTATAATTATATATATTTTTTGACAGTACATATGCATGAGTAATTTTTTTATAACATTATCCCTTGTAT
Source organism: Sminthopsis crassicaudata (assembly GCF_048593235.1). Classification (NCBI taxonomy): domain Eukaryota; kingdom Metazoa; phylum Chordata; class Mammalia; order Dasyuromorphia; family Dasyuridae; genus Sminthopsis; species Sminthopsis crassicaudata. The sequence continues at coordinate 183,037,982 of NC_133617.1, read as the reverse complement.
TCATTTTTCCAGATTTTCCCCTCCCTCCTTCTACTCCCTCCCCTAGATGACAGGCAATCCCATACATTTTACATGTGTTACAGTACAACCTAGATACAATATATGTGTGTGAGTACCATTTTCTTGTTGCACATTAAGTATTAGATTCTGAAGGTATAAGTAACCTGGTAGAAAGACAGTAGTGCTAACAATTTACATTCACTTCCCAGTGTTCCTTCTCTGGGTATAGTTATTTCTGTCCATCATTGATCAGCTTTATGTTGAAAATGTGATTTTTGTTTTGCAAAGATACTAGAATAGTTTGCGATTTCCTTCTTTAGCTCATTTTACAGATAATAATACCGAGGCAAACAGGATTAAGAGACTTGTCCAAGGTTACATAGCTAGTAAGTATCCAAGGTTGGATTTGCATTCAGGGCCTCAACTCCAGAGACAGTTGTTTCTTACAGCACAATACTATTTCTTTATATTAATTTACCAAAATTAATTTAACCATTACCCAATCAGTAGATAGCAACTTTATTTCCATTCCTTCTGTACTTATAAATATTTTATTATGTATAGGGCTTTTGTTTTTAATTTACTTGGAGAATCAGTCTGTCAGTGGATTCACTTTCCTGTCCTTATATTTGCCTTCTGCTCTTGAATGTCTTCCTTCTTCACTTCTTGTTGCCTTCTTCTTATCATGTGAGCTTTCTCATTCACTGAATGATAGTTATGGCTCCTGTGATCATCTGCATATCACTTCAACTCTCTAGGTCTCAGTTTTCTCATATGTAAAATGAATGAATTGGACTAATTGGACCTCTGATCGGTTATGCTCTAAAGCCTATCATTCTAAGAGTTAATAATTCCTATGGTCTCATCTAATGTCAACTTTACATGTCTTACTATTGGCTATTTTTTCTGGTGTCCAATAAACTGCTTGTATAGTGGTATTTAAGAATAAGATACCAAACAGATGCTCTAGACATGCTTCATGAATGAGAGGAGCTACTAAATTTTCTGTTAAATTTTCTGTAGCCATGGTTGAATCAGTAGTGAACTCAAGGGATGAATTCATCAAAGGAAAAAAGAACTGATCCTTGCCTCCCCAGCCCCATCTTTGTGCAAGGTCCAAAATATAAATGCTGGGCTATTTTTGAGAAGTCCCTCCTTCCACTTCACCCACTTTCTGTTTCTGCTGTTTCAGAAATCTCTTTGCCTCTCCTAGGGGGTGTCAATTCACATCTTAATCACTTTGTGTGTAATCTCATTAGAGATAATCCCATTTACCAAATGTGTCAGTACCTTTCCTCACTGTAGAAGGGATTCCTAGCATCTGAGTTAGAAACCTGATGCTGCTAGTCTTTATAAATGAAATGGTTATAGTGAGGATTCATCCTTTGACTTTTGATGTAGGCATAGACATGTTTGAGAAGAAAGCTCTTTAAATCCGTCACACCAAATCCCCTTTAGACTTTCATTTAGGTGGGAGAAAGAATATATGATTTTTAAAAAGTTTAAATAACATAATCATTTTTTCCCCTTAAAAACAAACAAACAAACAAACACTGGGATGACTTGGCATTCTTAACCCAGTGATAATACTCTGCAGAAATTACCCAAGTTTTCCTTAAGAAACAGATGTAGTGTGAACTACTTTCAATGCTATCACTTGCCTTGTACTGACTCTTATCAATTAGACCGAATCCAGTTGAATCCCAGTCCATTCAGTGAGCCACATTTGCCCATTGGTGTGATGCTCAAGGGAGACCCAAGATAGAATTAAATTGGAAGCTGAATGAGATGCCCAGGGCCCAGTTTCACAGAAATGTCCACTCAAACAATAGAGTATTTCTCAGAACACACTTATCAGCACTCATTATCAGTGTTGTGTAGACAATTCTTGTTGTAACACTATTGCCCTCCTTGCTTCCCATCCCCCTACACAAAACAAATCCAAACTCATATTCTTAAAGGAATAAAAAAACACAGCAGTCATTCTCATGTGATGGTTTGAAAAAAGAAAAGATGTTTGTACCACTCACTGACTGGCTAATGAATAATCAGATTTCACAGCTTGAGTGCTGGGGTGGTAATTTGGTTGCACGCCATGCTCCAAATCCATGGAATAGTGCTTCATTAATGTGAAGACCTGTATAATCAAACAATTAGCAGTCTCTCTGCTACAAAAGCAGCTTTTCATCAGCATATATACTTCGTTGTAAGATGAGTCTCAAATTAGAGAATTTGACAGCAACTAGTCTTTTACTAACTCAGAGCAACAGCAGAGCAGAGTTTGAAGGCAGCATCTAGGTTCTGAACTTGTATGGCCACACCCTCATGTCAGTAGCTTATCTTTCCATCTCCCCATTCAGTGAAAGCAAGGCAATAGAAAATCAGAAAATAAAGATTTATCAGTCAACAGCATGCATTTACTAAGCTCCTACTATGTGTTAGATACAGTACTCATACTAGGAATCACAAGGATATAAATGAAACAATTTCCTGCTTTCAAGGCATTTCTATTGTAGTTTGATCAAAGATAGAATCTCTGATTTTATATTATTTAGGAGAATCTCAGCAGTTGTTAATTTGATGCACCTGATATGTCCTTTTCCCAGTTTAGGGAGTGGTGAAAATTGAGGAAAAAACACTTTTGAGTTTTCAAGAGGAAAGTGCAGTGCACATGTAGATGTAAAATGGAAAATACTCTAACTTGGCGTCAATTTCTTTTAGAACCTACTCAAACCTTCATTACAAATGGGAGGCTGTCCTTTTTTCCCCAATATATGTGAAAAGGTTTCGTGCCTTTCAGCCATTTCTTTAGTGTTCCATGTGTTGAATATACCTATATATTCACATATACATGTATGCATACACACATATAAATATATAAACATTATTGAAACCTCAAATTCTTCAATGAGAACAACAAAAAAAATCAATCAAGTCCAACCATGGGATCAGTGGCCTGAGGAAACGTGGGGGAGAGGTACCAACAAAGCATAAAATATGGGTAGGGGGGTACTAAGGAAGAATGCCTGGAAAGACAAAAGTATATATACACTCAGTCATATATGCACATCCATATACATACATATGCACATGACTGTATGCATATACATAAATTCACATAGAGTCCATTAAAGATAGCTAGAGATATCTATCAATACATCAATCTATTTATTTATTTATTCATATAATCTATCTACGTCATTGAAGCCAAGACTTCTGTGGTGTCTCCTCCAATAGTTCTTTCTTAGACTGTTAATTAGTTAGGAGGGGAAAAATTACGGATGTTTTTGGTGGAGAGATTTCTTAGTCTTCCATGTAGCTTGGCCTTTCCTGCAAAACTGTACCCTCTCTGACTTGGCTAAAATGATAAGTTCATTCCAAATGATCTTTTAAGGTTGACTGGCCACCAGATCATATTTGGAATCCTGAAGGCACCAATTATATGTATCTCTTTTAAAGAAGTAACAGCTATGATGAGATTATTTAAACATTTTGTTCAGCAGTCAGGAGAATGGAAAAAAGTCATTTAAAATTCTCTTTTTTCAGTAATAATGAGTGGGCTTCAGTGGATTCAATAATATGCTCAAAATTTGATGTTTATCAATTCCCTACTCCATCAAGATAGCACTATATAATTGTGGGCAAATTACAGAATCACAGAATGTCAGAGTTGGAAAGGAACTCAGATCCTACCTCTACCACTGAATATTTGTGTGATCATGGGTTAGGAATCTAATCTCTCTGAACCTCAATTTCCCCAGTTCAAAATGAGGATAATAATACCTACTCTCCCTTTATCATTAGGATTATCGTGAAGATTACATTAGATAATTTATAGAGAGAATTTAACAAACTTGAAAATAGTATCCTAGTTTCTATTTTTACCATTGTGATAATGGTTTTTCAATGAAGTTTTGCTGTCTGTTATGGTTCATTTGCTTTCATTCATGTCTGACTCTTTGAGATTTCATTTGGGTTTTTCTTGGCAAAAATCCTGGAGTGGTTTCTCGTGTCTTTCTCCAGCTCATTTTACAAACTGAGACAAAAATGGTTAAATGACTTGTTCAGGATTACAGTTACTAAGTATCTGAAACTAGATTTGATATCACCATATTAAGTCTTTCTGACTTCTGGCCTGGAGCTTCATCCACTACCACCACCTAACTGAGGTGATGAGAAACCAACAAAGCATAAAGTATGGGTGCCGGGGGGGGGTACTAAGGAAGAATGCCTTAGATGATGATAATAAAATGATAATAACTTAAAACTTTTTCTTAAAAACTTCCAGTAAGGATGAATTTCTCCCTCTCCCCCATACTCTACCATACAAATACAAACCTTCTGAGGAAATCCATTTCATTTTTTGAAATTCTAAATGTTAGGGAGTTATTTCTGACAAGTCCAAGTGTGGTTCTTCTATTCCAAACAGAATAAAACTAATCTCTCTTCTACGTAACAGCTCTTCAAATACTTGAAGACATCTATCATGTCTTCTATAAGTCTTCTTTCCTCTAATTCCTTCAGTATATCTTGGTATGATTGCCAGTCCTTTTACATTGTTCATTGGCTTTTTCCAGATATTTTCCATTATATCAATGTCCTTTCCAAAATGCAGTACTGGGAACTGAGTTCAACCCTCCAAATGTGCCCTGACCAGGACAATAAAACTTTTCATAATCTGGACACCATGCCTTTCTTATTGCAGATCTTATTATTTTCTTGGTTGCCTTAAGAATGGATTTCAATTCAATAAAGTGGTAACTATAAAACCTATGTATCTAAAGGTAGGGAACTGAATTACATGATCTTTGGAGGTCCCTAATATCTATAACCATTACTACAGAGTTCTTAGATTTCGGGGATTCCATGAATATGGATGAGAAAAAAAATTATGTTTTTATTAGCATTACTGCTAACTGAAATTTATCATTTTCTTCAATTATATAAAAACATGATCCTGAAAAGCGGTCCATTGACTGTTAGAATGAAAAAGGGTATATGATAATAAAAAGGGGTCAAGAACCCCAGTTATAGATAGATGCAGTTGATGCATTCTGAAAGGTCATTTAGAAGCATATCTTTGGCACATCACACAAAATATCATATGTGAGAACAACCCAGAAGCAAAAACTGGATTTCTTGTCTTCATGATGAATCCAGGCTATTGGCAGTCTTTCCCCAATAACTCCATTTGAAATTCTCCTAAATAATTTCCTTCTTTTTCTTTCTTCCATGACTCCCAGTTAAAATGTCTTAAATCTGTTTTTTTAATCCCAAAGACAAAAAAAGGATCCTCTCTTTCTTTCTCTCTCCATGGAACTATGCAGTGATACATTTAATGATTGATCAATTTAATCTTTGAATCTGTTCTTTGTATAAGAATAGTATGTTATTTTTGGATAAATAATGAAAACAGATAAAACCTTCAAATTTTATGTATGGGAACTATGGAAATTAATAGTAATAATCAATAGGAAATGTTAGCGATTTATTTGTGTGCATAATCATATCTTAGAGAAGAGAAATTTAAACCTCAAAAAGACTTAGCAATCATTTTAGTTCTCTTTTGAATGTTTTGTTGCATTATATTTTAAATTTGATATCATCTTTTAAAAACATTTTTAACCTCCAACCATATATCCCTCCCTTGTTTTCCCCTTTGCCATTCCTCCCACCTTATTTTTAATAGATTTTAGAAAGTGCAATATCTTTTATGGTATATATATATATATATATATATATATATATATATATATATATATATATATATATATATATATATATACCCATTCCCAATGTGAATAGGTTTTTGGAATTATGAAGCTTCTTTCCCCCTCTAATGCCTTTGTGTCTATTCTTCCTCTAGATCCCATTTGTATAAATCTTTCTTTTGAGCTACCCAATTGCTGATATCATTCTTAAAAACATATGGTATACATTTTTTTTGTGTAAAAAAATAATTTATTTATGTTGAGTTCCTTGGCATTAATCTTAGATATTGGCTCTTATATGTTTTATATTGAGTTTGGGTTTGGTTGAAAATCCTGAAAATCTGTAAGCTCATTCAATGTGCATTTTTTCAGTCAATATTATGGACAATTTTGCTGGGTATGATATTTTTGGCCACAGGTTCAGTTTTTTTTTTAATTAAAGCTGTTTGTTTTCAAAACATATGCATAAATTTTCAACATTTACCTTTGCAAAACTTTGTGTTTCAAATTTTTTTCCTTCCTTTCCACCCCCTACCCTAAAGGGTAAGTAATCCAATATGTTAAATATGTGCATTCTTCTATACCTATTTTCACAATTAATCATAGTACATAAGAAAATTGGATCAAAAAGGAAAAAAATGAGAAAGAAAACAAAATGCAATCAAACAACAATAAAAAAAGTGAAAACAATATCTTGTGATCCACACTCAGTCCCCACAGTCTGCCCTCTGGGTGCATATGACTCTCTTCATCACAAGACCATTAGAATTGTCCTGAATCATCTTGCTGTTCAAAAAAGCCAAGTCCATCAGAATTGATCATCATATAATCTTGCTATTGCTATGTACAATGTTCTCCTGGTTCTACTCATTTCACTTAGCAACAGTTCATGTTGCCTCTCTGAAATCATCCTGCTGATCATTTCTTATAGAACAATTATATTCCATAATATACATATACCGAAACTTATTCAGCCATTCTCTAACTGATGGGCAACCACTCACTTTCCAGTTCCTAGCCACTACAAAAAGGGCTGCTACAAACATTTTTGCACACATAGATCCTTCTTCCTTTTTTTATGATCTTTTTGGGATACAGGGTCAATAGAGACACTGCTGGATCAAAAGATATGAAGTTTGATAGCCCTATGGGCATAGTTCCAAATTGCTCTCTAGAATAGTTGGATCAGTTCATAACTCCACCAACAAAGTATTAGTGTCCCAGTTTTCCCACATCCTTTCCAACATTCATCATTATCTTTTCCTGTCATCTTACCCAATCTGAGAGGTGTGTAGTGATACAGTCTCTGAGGAGTTGTCTTAATTTGCATTTCTTGGATCAATAATGACTTAGAGCATTTTTTCATCTACCTATAAATGGTTTTAATTTCTTTACCTGAAAATTGTCTATTCATATCCTTTGACCATATATCAATTGAAAAATGACTTGAATTCTTATAAATTGGAGTCAATTCTCTATATATTTTAGAAATGAGGTATTTGCCAGAACCATCGGATGTAAATTTTCCTCCCAGTTTATTGATTCCCTTCTAATGTTGTCTCCATTGTTTTTGTTTGTACAAAAACCTTTTAACTTAATATAATCAGAGTTATTCATTTTGCATTCCCTAATGTACTCTAGTTCTTCTTTGGTGACAAACTCCTTCCTTTTCCACAGATATAAGAGATTGACTATCTTTGTTCTTCTAATTTGTTTCTAATATCATTCTTTATGTCTAAATCATGAATCCATTTCAACCTTATCTGGTAAAGGGTGTTAGGTCTGGGTCAATGCCTAGTTTCTGCCATACTAATTTCCAATTTTCCCAACAATTTTTGCCAAATTGTGAGTTCTTATCCCAGCGGTTGGGGTCTTTGGGTTTATCAAACACTAGATTACTATGGTCATTGATTAGTGTGTCTTGTATACCGAACCTATTTCACTGAATAATTACTTTGTTTCTTAGCCAGTACCAAGTGGTTTTGATGACCCACTGATTTATAATATAGTTTTAGGTCTGGTACAACTAGACCACTTTCATTTGCATTTTTTCCATTAATTCTCTTGAAATTCTTGACCTTTTTGTTCTTCCAGATGCACTTTGTTATTAATCCTTTTAGCTTTGTAAAATATTTTTTGGGGAGTTTGATTGGTATGGCATTGAATAAGTAGATTCATTTATGTAGTATTATAATTTTTATTATATTAGCTTGACCTACCCATGAGCAGTTGATATTTTTCCATTTGATAAGATCTGACTTTATTTGTGTGGAGAGTCTTTTGTATATGTGTTCACATAGTTCCTGACTTTGCCTTGGCAGGTAGATGCCCAAATATTTTATGTTATTTGCAGTTATTTTAAATGGAATTTCTCTTTGTATAACTTGCTGCTGGACTTTGTTGATAACATATGAAAATGCTGATGATTTGTATGGATTTATTTTGCTTCCTGCAACTTTGCTAAAGTTGTGAATTGTTTCTAGTAGTTTTTTTTAATTGATTCTCTAGGAATTTCTAGGAATAAGTGTACCATCATATCATCTGCAAAGAGTGATAATTTGGTTTCCTTATTACCTACTTTTTAAATTTGTTTTTCTTCTCATTGCTAAAGCTAACATTTGTATTACAATATTGAATAATAATGGTGATAGTGGGCAATCTTGTTTTACCCTTCATTTTATTGTGAGTGGTTCTAGTTTATCTCCATTACATATGATGCTTGCTGATAGTTTTAAATATATACTACTAATCATTTTAAGGAAAACTCCATTTATTCCTATACTCTCCAGTGTTTTCAATAGGAATGGATGTTGGATTTTGTCAAATACTTTTTCTGCATCTATTTAGATAATCTATGGCTTTAGTTAGTTTGGTTATTGATATAGTCAATTATGCTAATAGTTTTCCTAATATTGAACCAACCCTGCACTTCTAGACCAAATTCCACTGGGTCATGGTGTATTACCTTGGGGATGACTTGCTGTAATTTTTTTTTCTAATATTTTATTTAAGGAGCAGCGAGGTGGTGCAGTCCTGAATTCAGGAAGACCTGAGTTCAAATCTGATCTCAAACAGTTAACACTTCCTAGCTATGTGACAGTGGGCAAGTCACCTGCCAGTGGCTGATGGAGGTCTAAATCAGACCTGTAAAATGTATCTCTTCATCTGAGAGGATGGTGATGATACAAGGAGACTGAGAGGCAGTTGTGTTCTCTGACCTCACCACTGAGAGGCGGTTGAATTGTCTGACCTCTCTTCTCTTCCTTCTTGCCTCCAATTTATTTCATTCCCAATCCACAAGGAACATCTGTGTTAGTAAAAGCTGCTTTGCAACTCCTTAAAGTTTATGATTTACAGCTGTGGAGGCTCTCAGAGAATTGACCTGCCCCTTCACTTGGGCATGGTCCTTAACAATTCCTCATTTTTTGTTTTATGGAAGTGTGATTTTTTTTCCCCCCACAGCATATAATTAGTAAGTTTATGCATAGGCATAGTCCTTAACATATATATAGGCATGGTCATTCATTTAGGTAGTGTCTATATATATTCATTTAGGTAGTGTGTGTGTATATATATATATATATATATATATATATATATATATATATATATATATATATATATATATATATATATATGATTTTGGCATCCATATTCATTAGGGAAATTTATCTATAATTTTCTTTCTGTGTTTTGACCCTATCTGGTTTAGGTATCAGCACCATATCTGTATCATAAAAGGAATTTGGTAAAACTCCACAGATTTAATTCTCTTGATTGATGGTATATATAATTCCAAGACCTGGATTCTTTTATTGTGGCTGCTAATAAGTCCTGTATAATACAAGTATTTCTTGAAAAAAATTTTTTTTAATCTGGGAATTTCAAAATTTGGCAATTTTGGTTTTTCACAAAGGACCTTTTTAAGGTATTGATCAGGGAATTTTTTCTGTTTCTACTTTGCCCACGTGTTCTATCACTCCAGGACAATTTTTTCTTGGATTATTTCTTGCATTATTGTGTCAAAGTTGTTGTTGTTGTTGTTGTTGTTGTTGTTTTTGTCACAGCTTTTTGTTGATTCAATTATTCTTATATTTTCTTTTCTTGATTTATTCTCCAGAACCATTGTTTTTCTTATAAGATGTTGGGATCATCTTTTAGTGAACAAAAATCTATTTTTTTCTTTCTGTTCAGCTTCCTCCTACTCCCTATCTTGAAGACAAAGAAAAGAAAAAAACAAAATAATTCTAAGAAATACTAAAAGTCAAGTAAGAGTCATCCTTGCATTGACAATGTTGAAAAAAAAATTCTCAATCTGCACCCAGAGTCAATCATCTATCTGTAAGAAATGGAAGTTAAGAGCATGTTTTATCATGGTTCCTCTGGAATTATAACTAGTCATTGCCAATCTCAATTAAAAAAATATGGCCCAATATGACTCATGTGGAAATGTTTTTTAAATTATTGTACACGTATATAACTCATGTCAATTGGTTTGCTGTCTTGGGGAGGGGGGGGAATAAGAGAGGGAGAAAAAATGTAACTCAAAATCTTGCAAAAATGAATGTTGATATGCTCAAAAAGTTATCAAACTGTGCATACCCTTTGATCCATCAGTGTTACTATTGGATTTTAAAGAAGTGAAAAAGAACTGTTTGTGCAAGAATGTTTGTGGCAGCCCTCTTTGTAGTGGCCAGAAACCGGGAACTGAGTGGATGCCCATCATTTGGAGAATGGCTGAATAAATTGTGGTATATTAATATTATGTAATATTATTGTTCTGTAAGAAATGATCAACAGGATGATTTCAGAAAGGCCTGGAGATATTTACATGAACTGATGCTGAGTGAAATGAGCAGGACCAAGAGATCATTATATACTTCAACAACAATACTATATGATGATCAATTCTGATGGACGTGGCCATCTTCAACAATGAGATGAACCAAATCAGTTCCAATAAAGCAGTAACTCTGGGAGATGACTATGAACCACTAAATAGAATTCCCAATCCCTCTATTTTTGTCCACCCTGCATTTTTTATTTCCTTCACAGGCTAATTGTACACTATTTCAAAGTCTGATTTTTTTTTTTTGTACAGCAAAATAACTGTTTGGACATTTATACATATATTGTATTTAATTTATACTTTAACATTTAACATGTATTGGTCAACCTGCCATCTGAGGGAGGGAGTGGGGGGAAGGAGGGGAAAAATTTGAACAAAAGGTCTGGCAATTGTCAATGCTGTAAAATTACCCATGCATATATCTGGTAAATAAAAAAGCTATAATAATAAAAATAAAAAAGTTAGGGGAGGGAAAACTTAAGAGTAGAATATAGTTAGCCTTCATCTTAGAAAAAAATGAATGTTGAAAACCATTATTACTTTTACTTGGAAAAATAATATATTATCAAAATTTTAAAAATTTAAAAACAAAACAAAACAAATATAGCTCTTTCCTGGTCACACAGGTGTTTTTTGTCAGTGTCAGGGAAGGATATGGATAATTCTTCAAAAACTTTTGTATTCATCTAATACATGATTTAGATCATGTCTGGATTATTTTTTGCTGAACTCCAAAGAAGAATCAAAAAAAAAAAAAAAAAAGGAAGTCATTAAAGAATTATCTGACAAAAAATGATAATAGTAACTAGCATCCATTTAGAATTTTAAGGTTTGTTAAGAGCTTTAAAATTTTTTTTATTACATAGTTTTAGCTTGGTTAATACTCAAACAACCCTGTGGAATAGATGCTATTATTATTTTCATATTACAGACAGGGAAATAAAAATTAATAGAAATTAAATGACTTGTCCAGATTCATACAGCTAGTAAAGGTCAGAGGTAGGATTCAAACTTATATCTTCTTATTTCTAGTCTTTAGCTACTTAGCTTCCTAGATGCCTAGAAGCATATAGAAGATAGTTGTAAAATGATATAGCAATGTTATTTTAATTTTCATTTCGCTAATCAATAATTATTAGAACATTTTTCCATATGGCTATAAATAGTTTTGATTTCTTCATCTGAGAACTGTGTGATAAATAGAAGTATATATAGAAGGATTTTACACATATAATATTAATATTACATATTATGTGCATCACTATATACATATACATAGATATTAGTGTTTAATGATATCCATCTCTAGAGCAAGGGGGAGAGGAAAGCAAGGAGAAAAAGGAGAAAATAAATTTGTATGACAACTTTATTATATATTTAAAAGAAATATCTGTTTTACATAACAGATTTTCAGTTTCATGTGAAATTATCTTTTTTATTATATCATGTTATAGAAATGCCTTTTTAATTTTATAAATTAAAAACAAAATAAATAAAAAATTTAAAAAAGAAGCCAAGCTTCTTACGTGAAGGAAGTGAAGGATGACAAGTAGATAGTCAAAGGGGTCCAGTAGCACCTTCTCAATGTCAAGAGAAGACTACCAGTACATTGGGAAGACCCCCATGATCCACATTTGGAAGGATATAGCTGAGAATCATAGAAGATATGTAGGTATCCATAAATTGTAATGTGTATTGCTGGAAGGAACTCCTAAGTTGAGATCACAGATTCATTTCAGAATGTGAGGATATCCATTTCTGTGTAAATTTTGTCTTTTCCTTTCTCTTAATGAGGATTCCTTTTATAAATAGGTTGGATAAGATCTCTACTTCCAACTCTCAGATGTATGATTCTTGCCTATTAGGAACTTAACCATTTAATGATATATTTACAAAACATTTGTCACTAAATTGTGGAGAAAGGATAGAATAAGGGGTCATCTTTCTCCAACCCATGGAAAATTACCACTTAAACACAAAACTTAAAAGTCATCTTGGGAAAAAAGAAAATGATAGGAATAGCTTTCATGAATCTTTCTTTAATTTTCTTTTTTATAGTAGACATTTGATGAATCTAAAATAGTTGCATTTTTTTTCCCTTTTTTTTCAAGAATACTTTACAATAGTGTTACTTTTTTACATTATCTTGTTATTCTCACATGCAGGGAAGATGTCAGATAATGCTGACCTATGGTACAGGACAGTTGCAAAGACAAGAATTTGTCTGCAGTTAAGGAATGAATGAAGTAAATTAACAAGGATGCTTCCAAGGGAGAAGTCTGGGTATGTTGTAGAGAAATTTCTTGTTCAAGCAAGGGTCAGACTGGATGACTTAGATCCATTCCAACTTGGAATCTGTGATTCTGACATTTCAAGGACAAGAAAGTCAAATGATTTCTCCAGTGTTGCCCCAATAATACTAATAATATAGTGTCTACTAGAAGCTTTACAACTATTACCTTGTTTAATCCTCACAAGTATCCTGGGAGGTAGATGCTATTATTATTCCCATTTTTCTGATAAGGAAACTGAGATATGATCAAATGACTAGCTTGGGTCACACAGCTAGTAAATATCTGAGGCCATAATTGAACTTGGCTCCAGGCCCTGTGCTCTATTCATTGACCCACCTAGCTCTCTCATTGTACATTGAACAATTTGCATTCCATTCCAAATTTTGTGTTCTTTTCAGAGCTGGATGACTAAGACTTTTGTAGGTTCCAAAGCCTATTTCTGTTTTATAGTCTATTTGTTGTATATGCTTTTTTATATCTGGACTTAGTTTTATAATGAAAAATCCTGAAAAATATATGTTGTATTAAATTTACTTTAGTGGGGAGAAAGACAAACATTTGTATAATTCATTTTTTGTTGCTATCCTTGTGATATCACACACACACACACACACACACACACACACACACACACACACACACACACAGAGACAGGGAATAGTCTTTACCAATGCAGGTCAGCATCTTCTCTGTAATTTATTGTCAAAATTCCAAGATCACTAAATGATTTACCTGGGGTCATCAAGACAACAATTTGTCTTGAGATTGCACTTGAACCCAATTTTCTATTCACTTTTCCATTATTCCCTTTTTTATATCTATATCATTATATTGATGCACACACACACACACACACACAGACACATTATGCATATATTCAAAAAAGAGATCTTTGTAACAGTGTTTCATAATGCAAACTTTTAAAAAAATGATCATTTTTTTCATGAATCATTAAAGTTTCTTTGGCTTTTGAAACATTTCCTACTTTTTGTATTAGAAAATATGATACTAGTTCTTTCTACTTCCCTTGCAGTAATTGTGTGTAGGATTTGGTAGCTGTAGCAAAACAGAAAACTATATCTGTTGTTGCTATTATTATAAACAAATCCAGTTTCCCTTTCTCCTCTGTGCTATACCTCTGTTTCCTCTTCATGTCTTTACCTGTGACAACTGAAAAGAGAATAAACAATTATATAATACCTACGAGGCACTTTCCAAATAACCCCCTGAAGTCAGGTGTTATTATCTTTTTTATAATTAAGAAAACTGAGGGAAATAAAATTTAAATTATTTGCCCAGAGTAATATAGCTAGTGTTTTGAACTCAGATCTTCTTGACTCCAAGAGCAATGTTTTAGTCATTTGCCATCCAGATGCCTCAGAAGTAGTACTCCCTTTCAGTCCCAGCTACCATGAAAAGGCAGCTTTCGCAGCCCTGTTTGTAGAAGAGTTCAGTTGCTGTGTCTTCTGTGTAGTCCTGGATTTTACTTGTATTGACTTGTGTGAGAAAAACCCAGTAGAGCTGAGCCTCAGATGTTCTGGGGGAGAAGCCAGAGAACATGCCTACATCATGTTTTCTGGGTTTTTCTCCCTGCCACTTCCATCTTCAGACACAGCAGTGCATCTAGAATCTCAACCCCCTCCTGCTTTAACACCTCCTCCCTCCAGCACTTCCAGGCTTTCCTAATCCTACCCCTTTCCCTTATTTTTACATCCTTTCAGCTGCTGCAGGGTGGTAAAGAATTCAAGAATTGGCTGATGTACTTAGAACATTCTGGGAAACTGAATTATTCAAGTCTTCATAATTTGGCATAAAGAGGGATCCCACTGCAGAGGACAAGCCCCAAACTGAAGTCCTTAAACTGTCTGCTGCATCTTTCCTTGTGGTGGAAGGAGCATTTCACTGCCCAAATAAAATGACTTGCTTTTGTTATTATTGATTTCCAACAGGAGACAATGTAGATTCCAGCAAACAGCTTAGCTATTTGTTTTTAAAATACTCTAATGGAGAGATTAGATCCTTTAAATTAGTAGCCTTGTAATCCTATTAGAGAGTTGAACTGGTAGAGTAATTCTGCAATGTAATAGATGCTTCAAGGTGCCTTTGTGAACATGTCCATTATATAAAAACTTAGCTCCTAACATGAAGTTGAAAGTGGAATCCACCAAAAACAGAGGAAAGTCTGCAAATAAACAAATGGAACAACAAAAGAAAAGTGGATCTTGCAACAGGATGAATTCCTTCCCTTTCTGAGTCTCCACTTTAAGACAGGGTTCAATTTATTTCTAGAAGTACTCATTAGGGGAAGGTGTTATAAGTTCTCAAAGGCAAGATTGGCAAGGATTGGTTAGGAAAATATTTTTTTCCCTTAGAAATTTTTGTGTATTTTTAAAATGTGTTTTTCTTAAGAACACTCTCTCCCCAAGCTCTAAAACACACAGAGACTTAGCCTCACTAAATTTGCATGTTTTCATGTTTTATATTATTAGTAATGCAACTTCTGGAATAGGAACATACTTTTATATTAATCACAAATGGAATTATTTGAAATTAGTTGTGATCCACATGTAGTTTATAAATGTTAAAAATGGAGTTAGACCAAAATTGATATTTTGTCATTAATGCTCCCCACCTCCCAAAAACCAACTTGGGGAGGAGTCTCCTTTTTCCTTGTACAATCAAAAGCAATTTATACTTTTTGCAGAAAACTTGTGTTTTAACAAATTACTGCCATGAACTAACCCACATCTGAAGCTTGAAAATGCACTCAGCACTCTCTTTCTCTGTTCACATAGATTTGAAGTAAATTACATCAAATTGTATTTGAAACACCAAACTGGCATTAATGGAAGCTTTTTTTTTTTTTTTTTTTTTTTTTTTTTGCTCCAGGCACCATTTTAAAATAGATGAGCATAAAAATGCAGTCTGCATCATTAAGTTTATATGAAACTAGTGAGAATAAAAATCACCATGTAAGTTCTAATAAGATGTGTTTTTCATTCCAGTTTAATAACCCAAGACTATATTCATCTTCCAGTATAATAAATATACCAAGAGGAATGCATTCTTTGTAGGCTTAACATGTTGAGGGTTTTTTTTTTTTTTTTTTTTAAGATGTGAGTTTTCTGGAAGCTGGGTGAAGAAAATTCTTTAATATGGCAGTGTGGAGTATTATTATCATAAATAATTAATGTTCACAGCAGAAGAAAGCTGAGCTTCATTAATAATTCTTATTTTTAGTTGGCATAAGCTAGAGGTGCTGTATCTTCTTTCATCCCATCGATGTCAATTTTCTTGATTTTAATTTAATAGATGTTAAAATTTTTAAAGGTCCTTGTATATTTTGCAGTGGGTTTTTGTTTATGACTAAAGAACATCCTGATGCTAATCCTTACCTGCCAGGATATTTTTAGTAACAGGCTTACGGAAAGAGAGAGAGAAAAAAAAAAGCTACAAGAAAGCAAGGTAGAGTGGGCATCAACGTCAGCTCCTTTCATCCTCCATTTCCCTCTGGGACCAGTTAAGATGCTTCTTTGATTAGGACCTCAGGAAATATTAAGAAGCTCTGCCATGAATTGGAGCTCATCAAACTTGTCTGTTTATTTTTCAAATGCAGGGCTGATTCACCTCCCACATCCCCAAAGCACGGGGTCTCTCCAACACAACCTTGCATTTGTGATCAACTGCATCACTTGTCAAAACCACCCAATCTTGGATAACAGGCATTTGTGCATCATTAATTCTGTATCTGGGAAGGTGCAGTGCCTAAGTGTCTCTTATTAGCACAATTGCAGAAGGCAAGAGAATGCCATCTAGTGCATCAGGGTTATGCTTTACAAGGAAAGAACAAGGAATACAACCCCAAAGTCTGAAGGGATTGATATACAACCTATCAAACAAATGAGAAGGAAAACAATAGACATTGCTACATGGAGGAATAAAGGCAGCAAGGATAGGCAAGAGCCTCGAGCTTCAGAAAAAAGTAACTCCTTCGGGGAACAAACAATCCAATTGAATCTTTATACACACTTTAACTGCTCTTTCTAGCAGTCACTAGCAATGATGACTCTTTATTTAGAGACATGTACATTGACTTTGTGAGAGGTGCATCTGAAGTTGATTAGTGATGTGGTAGAAAGGGCAGGTAGGCAGCGAGGTTCCCAGTGGATGGAGTGCTTGGCTTAGAGTCAGGAAAACCTGCATTCAAATCTAGTTTCAGACACTTATCAGTTGTGTGACTCTGGGAAAGTCATTTAACGCTGTTTGTCTCAGTTTCCTCATCTGTAAAATGAGCTGGAGAAGGGAATGGCAAACCACGTCAGCATCTCTGCCAAAAAATCCCCAAATGGAGTCATGAAGAGTCAGGTATGATTGATCAACAAGAAGAAAGGATATGACATTTGAATTGGAGAAATTGAATTTGAATCCCAAAACTTCTACTTAAGAAGAACAACTCGTGTTTCTGAAGTATTTTAAGGCTGACAGAGTCCTAGCTTAATTCCATTAAATAGGTCACACAAGGATCATAATACTCATTTTATATATGAGGGGAATGGATCTCAGAGATGTAAAGTAACTTGCCCATGCTCATACAAATGGAACCGGAACAGGAATCTAAAACTCCAGTTCAGTGGTCCATCCATACCATCCAAAATGACTTTGGTCCAGTCACCTATCTTTCTGAGCCTCGGTTGACTACTCTATAAAATAAGTAGCTGGAATTAGACAATCTGTAAGGTCCTTTTTAGCTTCAATGTCTAGGCCTTAGGATTTTTCTGTCACCTCAGAATAGATAGACCAGGTCCTGAATTTCTCCCAATTCTATTATTTACTATTGGCAATTCATTGAATCTTTTTGAACTTCTTACTTCTCATCTTTATATTATTTTGTATCCTATTAAAGTAAGGCAAGGCAAAGAAACCACAAGGTCCTAGGAATTTTTTTACTTTGATTAAGGTTTTTAAAAAAAACAGCAACAAAATCTTCCAATGTGACAGTCATTCTACTCATACTACAGAATAGTTACACTGAACCTGTTTGCCAGACTTTGCCAGTCTGAGTCAGTTGCCAGTAGGAGTTAAATGCATTTAAATTATACGTGTACTTTGTTAGCTAGAGAAGCTTCATTATATCCAGATTTCCAGAGTGATCCAATTTGTCTTTCATCTTCTCACAGGCAAGGCTGGAATTTGGCTCCTACTCTAGAGATCCACCCAAACAAGCAATAGTCCAGTATGGAAGAAATTCCACTGGCTACTTAGAAAGGGATTTAACCTTTCCCAGAAAAGGGAGACTGGAAGGATTTTGAGTTTCTTCATGGCTACCTTCTTTCTGAGCCTGGGGTTCTCACTTGATTCAAGAGCCAAAGTTATATATTAATCTTTGCTCCATAGGTTGGATGCTATAAGTTGAGGTCTCTCCCACATGAACTGCTATGATTTTTGTGATTCCAAGTAAGTATTTACTAAAGTGAACTGTCAATTACCCACATGTCAATTATTTACTTGATAATGGGCTAGCAGAAAATTTTGAATTCCAAAATATCTGTCTCAACCATCCCTCTGATTGGTCTTTCACTGCCATAGTTTGGTATATGCACAGAGCACACAACTAACTTTAATATTAGCTTAAGAAAAAATATATACATTCAAGCAAAACCCATCATACACTCCAAAGTCATTAACATGGATCTTCTGGTAATCCTGATACCTCTACACATGTATCGACTAGAGGAGAAAGAATTTATTTACAGGCCTCTTAGTACCTCAGAAAAAAATCTATGGGTCCAGAGCTGCCCCATATCCACCAGAAATATAAAACATAAGAGAAACAAAAAAAAATTCTGTTTTTTAGGAAGAGAGCTCATCTCCAACATTGCATTCTCCATAGTACTGCTCCTATTGACACAATGCCTGGCAGTAGTAAATGCCTAATAAATACTTGATTCTATTTGACTCTCTGACTTCAAAGATCCAGACATTGCCTGCCAGACATAGCACATAGCACATGCTGTCCAGTTTCTGACTTTTTTGACTTGAGCTCTTACATAGGTCAAGTACTTGCTTGGTTCTGCAACTCTCTTTGGTGTGTCCAAAGGGACGCTAGATTTAGAGATAGAGAATCCAACCAATTTTGAATTCTAACTTTGTTCTTTACTACTTATGTGACTTTGAGCAAATGACTTCATCTTTTTAAGACTGATTTTTCTCATCTACAAAATGGGGACTAACAGACTGGCCTATTTGCCTTTCTTCATAAATGACCACTCCCTTCCACCTCTAGGTCTTCGCACAGGGTGCCCCCCCATCATGCCTAAATTGGTGTCTCATCACTTCTGCCTCTGAGAATCTCTAATTTACTTCAAAGTTTGGTCCCATCATTGCTTTCTCCATGAGGCTTTTTTTGATTCCCCTCAGCTGCTAATTCCTTTCCTTTTCAAATTACCATTATTTTATATGCACAAGTTGTGTCCCTGATAGAATATTAATTCCTTGAGGGCAGGGAATGTTCCCCTTTTCGTTTTGTATTTCCAGAAGTTGGCATAGTACTTGATACATATCAGGTGCTTAATATGTGCTTTTTGTTGGGTCTATTAATCTTTTCCAAGATCTCTTTATGCTCTAAGTCCTGTAAAGCTGTGTTCACTCCACCCCTTCCCACCCTAATCCTTGACCTATCCAGTCTTTGCTTTTAGATCCTTCCTGCCCCAAGAGTTTCTTGGTCCTGTCCCTTCCTCCCCAAGCCCAATTGACCCTTCCCTGATACCATCTCAGAAACTGTGGCATAAAATAAAAAATGAGTCAGGAGATCTCTAGTTTTGATGTATCCTCATCCCTAAAGTTTCTCCCTCTCTGTCTCTCTGTCTCTGTCTGAATTTTTCCATCCTCTCTCCCATCTCTATCTCCTACCTTTCTGAACTTCTTTCAAGTCCTGACCAAAATCCCACCTTGTACAAAAAGCCTTTTCCAATATCCTTTAATATTAATAATCTAAGATCATCTCCAATTTGTTATATATGTCTGTTTCATTGATTCATTCTATAAATATTAATCTCCTACTCAGTGTCAGGCACTGTGCTAAATGCTGGGAATAGAAAAAGAGGTATTTTTACACAGTTGTTTTGTTGCACGTTTCTCCCCCTTTAGACTAAGCTCCTTGAAAGCGGGGACTGTCTTTTGCCTTTCTTTGTTTTCTCAGTGCTTAGAAGCTAAAGCCATTGCCTGGTATTTGGTAGGTACTTAATACATGCTTCAGGACTGATTAACTGATTTTCTGATCATGCCCCTACTTTTCATGCTGTTGTGCAGATAATAATAAAATATGAATATATTGTCAGTTGCTGCTTGTTTAGCTCATCTGTTTTACATGGCTCTCTCCCCAGGCACCCTTTATTGGACTTACCTAATCCCCCCCGTTTGCTCTTGAAATGTTTCCCAGCACATTCTGTGCTCTGTTTCTCTTCAGAGCTCCTTTTGCCTCTTTCCCTATGATACAGTGAGGTTCCATTATTGTACATGGGTCACATCATGGTTATTTCCATGGCAAGGACTACAATAAAACAAACCCACCTGTGTTTTAATTGTGTGTTTGCTGTAGGAGCCACAAGAAAGAAAAGTTCGTATTTAATACACCCAGGGTCAGCAATCAGCAAAGGGGAAGAAATGATATAAGGGGTGAAAGTGCAGGCCATGGGGTCTTGGTATCTCATACTAAAAACATACCAGCCCTGTAGCTTGACTCCTTCCTCTCCCCTGTCTCCTTTGCTTTAGGCTTGATCCTTGTATAGTAGCACCTTTTATTAGGAAAGCCAACTCAAGGCTTGAAGTCAAGGAGTTAATCTGTGAGAGTGTTTTCAGAAAGTGTGAAAATCCTGATCTCACTCTCTTAATTATAAACGCATGGGAGTCCTGGAAGGAGTTTTATCCATGAACACTAAAACAAAAATGGAAAAAGAACATTTGGGGGATATTTTAATGAAATGTGCTGATGATACAATAAGCCCTCTGTTATTGTTGGAGGAATAGGTTGTTCTGCTAAATGACATGTTTGGCTAATTGAGAGTATGTACCACACGTGGGTCACCAATTTTCAAGGAATTGTAATATAATAAAAATGCACTTAGCACAAATGCTCTACTTAATACAACTAGATTTTTCTGGAATGACTCAAAAAACACTCCAGGATTTGTTGAATCCAGTATCATCATTATAACAGTGTTAGTTGGAGGGTCAATAGCTATGTGGACTGGGTATCATGGCTTGGTGGTGCCTAGAGTTTGGTCTCAGTCCTCCATTTTTGGAAGCTTGATGGTTAACTCATGCAAGGATGATCAGAAAACTGGCTCACAATCTCCAAACCCACATGAGGCTAATTTGTACCAAAAAGCCAATTTATTAATGTAGAGGGAGAAATATGATTGCTAAGCCAGCTGGAACGATCTTGTTGGCCCATCAGCTCTTTCTCTTCTCAGGAGGAAAGTTACTTTGGAAACCAAATGGTTATTTCTTTAACATATAAATCCTTATCCTCTAATTTGCTTTTGCTTTAGATGGTATTTTGACCTATACCTTATGAGGACCAAGGGAACAACCCTTTGATGTTTAGGATTTTTTTTCTTTAAATTGTAATAGTCCTGGTGAAGAGGAGAAGCAGTGCATAGTATCAACATTGCTAGGCTTGAAGTCAGAAGACCTGGTTTCATAGCCTGCCTCTAATTTTTGCTAGTTGTGTGACCACAGGCAAATCTTTGCATTCTAGTTTCATTTGTTTAGTGGCAAAAAAATAAACCTGGTATACCTATCTAATGGGGATGTGGGGAGGCTCAAATGAGATAATATTTGTAAACTCTTTTGCAAACTTTAAAGTGCTATATAAATGTCATTTACTATTCCCCTTCTTTGTTATAGGAATATATCTGCCAAGTAGACTGCATGAGTTCATTAAAAACACCCTCTCCCTTGGGTAGTGCTGGATAAACACTGACAGATTCATATTCTCTAATTCTCCTTTGTTTTAGACTACACTGACCTACATCTTCTGATTTCATTTATTATTATTGACATTACTCTTCATCACTTTAATATACAGAAGTTTTAGGATATGTGATGTATTCCAAGTTGAATGATTATAGAGAGGTGAATAGTGAAAGTGGGTACAAGTGGTACAAAGAAATGGTAACTATAACTAATAAGAAATTTGAAAAACAGGAATAAAAGGTATCATTGAGGAAAGGCATAATAATAAGATATAATAACATAATATGTAACATAATAAATTATAATAATACGGTATATGACAATATAATATATCATAATAAAATAGTTTAGTTACATGATAGATTTAATGTCCGGACTAACTCACT
The DNA here is from genome assembly GCF_048593235.1 of Sminthopsis crassicaudata. Lineage (NCBI taxonomy): Eukaryota > Metazoa > Chordata > Mammalia > Dasyuromorphia > Dasyuridae > Sminthopsis > Sminthopsis crassicaudata. Next base: position 183,015,766 of record NC_133617.1, on the reverse strand, counting down.
ATAGGATCTTGGTACCAGCCTGAGTCCTTAATCTTAGGAGATGAGTGAAGGGGTGGGACTCATGTGGATGGTCAATCATGGAGTCCATTTGTTCCAAATTCTCTCAGCCTTATATACCCTAATTCCTTACATAACTATAACACACTGCACATGCACTAAAGGACCACACAAACAACTTGCTATTGTGTGCACAACACAAGTTGTCATACCCCTTGACTTCTCAGGAAGGTTGAGAGCCCTTAGAGAGGGAAGGGGAGCCAAACCAGACACTGTCTATAGGGTTCCAGGGTCTTATACCTTGCCCAGAGTTCCCCACTATCTGTCGCCCTCTACAAATAGGACAGAAGATGACAAGTGGATAGCTGGAATATTTCACTGGGTAGTCTCATCATGTCAAAGTAATGTGAGGATGGTCTTTAGCACTGTGGAGAATTTGTGGGAAAAAACAGACAAGCCACCCAAGAAGGGCAGATATATATGGATTGTATAAGAAAGAATGATCCATGAATATATCATGGATCTATTTCAGTATTTAAGAACTTACTGATAGTCCCTTGGGAGATACTGTGACCTCATTAGCTAAATACTAGCAAATCAAATTGCTGCATATGTAACTTGTATGATTGTCTCCTTTGCAAACACATGTTACTGTCCCTCCTCTGATCTTTGTTTTCCTACTTTTCCCTAATTTCTAATTTCTTTCTTCAAGTTAGTCTTAACCTTGTTTGCATTACTACCTTCCTGATGACTGGAATAACTGATCCATCTATCCCTGTTATGTTATTTTACAGCTTTCCTTCTTTTTTTCTTTGTAAACTCCTTAAAGAAGCCATTTACATTCAGTGCTTCCACTTCCATTCTTCTCATCATCCTCAAAACCCTTTAGAGTTTGTTTTCTAACCTAATTATTTAGCATCATGAATTTCTTCAAAGTTATTTTCCAATTGTCAAATCAAATGGAATTTTTCTTAATTTCTGTTCTTCTTGAACTCTCTGTAGCCTTTGACACTGTCAACTTCATTCAAATTTCTTGTGACACTGCTCTCCTGGTTCTCCTACATGTCTGATCACTTCTTATCAGTCCCTTTACTGTATCTTCCTCCAGAGTCTTACCTGATAACCATTGGTTTTCCTCAAGATTCAGTCCTGGCCCTTTTCTCTTCTCCCTATAAACTATCCAACTTAATAATCTCATCAGTTCCCACGGGGTCAAAGATCATTTATATGGATATAACTGCCAGATATAAGTATCCGTTGCTAACCTCTTTCTCATATTTAGTTCATATTTAGTTCAGTCTCATATTTAGTTCAGCCTCTTATTTAGTTCTTGTCATCCAGTCATGTCCAATCCTTCATGACCTTATTGGAGGTCTGGAATAGCAGAGATACTGGAGTGATTTATTATTTCCTTCTCCAGTTCATTTTATAGATGAGGAACTGAGGCAAACAGGGTTAAGTAACTTGTCTAGGATCACAAAGCTAGTAAATATCTGAAACCAGATTTGAACTCAGGAAGACTTGTCTTCCTGACTTCAGTCCTGGCACTCTAGCCATAGTATCACCTAGCTGCCCTAACTGTCTGTTAGACAACCTGAGTTGGATATCCTACAAATATCTGCAACATTTTCAAAACAGAACTTGTTATTTTTCCAACCAAATCCTTCTCCCTTCATGAATTTTCTTGTGATTGTTGAGGATACCACCATTCTCCCACTTGGGCTTGCAACTTTAGTGTCATCCTCCACTTGTTACCATGCAAACCCCACATATCGACTTTATTGTCAGTACATCTTTTTTTGCCCCTTCAAAACATTGCTTGTGTGTCTCTTCTCCCTTAACCACTGCTATCATGATGCAGACCTTTATCACCTCCTACTTGCCTCAATTCTCTCTCCACTCCAGGCCATCCTGCATTTGGCTGCTAAAATGATCTTTCTAAGCTGCAGTTTTAATCATGTCATTTCCTAGTCAAGAAACCCCAATCAGAATAAAAGAAAAACTGTCCTTTTGCTGAGTTTGGCTATCTTTCTAGTCTTCTTGCATTTTCTTTCCTGTAGGTCCCCCGGATTTCCATTTTCTATGCTGAGTCTTTTCATTGACTGATCCCCATGTATGGAATGTTCTTTCCTTACTTGTACTTCCCCAATTCCTTGGTTCCCTTCAAGATTTACCCCAAATAATTTTTTCAATGCATTAAATATCTTTATTTAGTTACTGATATACAATTCTATCATTTCTGTAAGAAGTGATATAGCTAATGGCCAACAGCCAATTGTTCCCAAGTACATTTAAATCAATGTATTTCTTAAAGTCAACTGTGATCTTTTACATATTTTAAATTTAACAATGATTTCAAACTGATTCTAAATGATAACATGTTTTCTATACAGATTGTTGTTCAGTTTTTCCCAGTCATATCTGACTCTTCACGATCCCATTTAAGATTTTTGTTTTACTGGAGTAGCTCACCATTTCACTTCTTAGCTCTTTTTTATAGATTAGGAAACTGAGGCAAATAGAGCTAAGTGATTTGCCCAGGGTCACACAGCTAGGTGTCTAACACTAGGTCTGATTACTTATAGGGGAAAAAGAGGAAACAGATGGCTTGATTTTATACATTTGTTCAAAAGTTTGTCAGCTTTTGATAAAAATTGAAAGTGAATGTTCAGCCAGTTATTTTTAATGTAGAATTCTATTTTTTCAAAAGTTTTTCAAACTTTCTGTTTATATGGTAATTTTTACAATTGTGAGATTATGCACATGCATTATGAAGTTTTATGCATTCGGGTATTTTTCATGCTGTCCAAGGTTAATGAAAGTTGCAATGAAATAGATGTTATGATTATATTTATCTATTTATCTAAAAAGAATTGGAATTTTCTGTTCTGCACAGGCTAACTTGTCAGGAAGTAATTGCCTATCTTTAAGGATCTGGTTATACTCACTTTGATCAATTAATACATTCAATTGAGATGGTGAATAAAACTTCACAAGATGAATAGCAGTATATACTTCCCACTTACTTTGATCTGATCCTAAATTTTCCAGGTAAGGCTTCCCTTCTCAGTGACAGAAAACTGGATTGCAGATTGGAGAGAATGCAGACAGATTTCTATTTTCTGGAACTCTTCAAAGCACAAATCAGAGCTCTATGGCCTCCCATAGAATGATTCCAAATAGCCTCTGGGTTGGCTGGAAAATTGGTATTTATCATCTTGAGCATCTCCTCTATTATATAAAATTATATAAATATATTACTACATATTATTATATAAAAGTACATACTATAGTTGGTTTTCCAAAGTTCTTCAGTGGCATTTCCAGAAAGACCAGACCAAAATCCCAAAGGTCATCTTCTTCCTTAATATTGCCACCACATGGACAGGTGTCAAATCAAATGACAATGATGTCATGTTCTGCTGCAGTTTTTATGATAAAATTTTGTTCTGTGCAAGTTAAATCAGACAGCTAGTAAAATATAGGACATATCCCAGTCTCTGCCTTTGGTGGTAAGTAGACTCCAAATTTCATTTTACATTTTAGTTCCACATTGTCATGTTCATATACTTTCTGAAGTCCCTCAAAGCCATTGTTGCTGGAAAATTGTTGCAGTGATGGTTGTTTTTTGCTATTCAATTGCTACTGTTTTCCCACTCACTGCCACAAGGTGTTTGACAGGTGGTATATGATTCTCAGCCACAAGGCCTCTATTATTGAGAACAGATTTACAGTATCATCTCTGCCTTGACATCTGGCAAGGAAAGCCTGGAGTAGACCGTGGGGTCTGGAGACCTTTAAACCAGGTGGGAAGAGCTGGTGGTCCAGCAGTGGACAAAGCCAAACTACCATCGGCTGGTCTCAGTCCAAATTTTAACAAATCACTTGTCTCCCCTGAGCCTGTTTATTCATCAGCAAAATGAGAATAACAAGAGGCTTTTCTGGCTGCCCTCCCTCTCTTTCTCACTGCTAGTGTCTTCTTCTGAGATTGCCTTCATTGTACTTTGTAAAAATCTTGTTCTGTAGCTGTTTGCATGTTTTCTCTTTCATCAAAATGTGAGCTCCTTTGGGAACAGGGACAGCATTTTGCCTTTCTGTGTATCCCAGTACTTACCATAGTATGACTCTGTATACCATAGCAAACCAATACTAGAGTAGTTTGACATTTCTTTTTCCATTGGATTAAGAAAAACAGATTAAATTACCTTCCCAGGGTCATATAGCTGCTATGTATCTGATGCCAAATTTGAACTCAGGTTCCTGACTCAACCTATCTATGTACTCTATCTATGAGTCACCTAGCAGTCTTACTGGGTCCATAGAAAGTGTTGAATAAGTACTTCTTGACTCATGTACAGACTGACTGAATCCTTAAGAGCATCAATTGTTCTGATGATAGCAGAAGCCTTTCCTAACAGATTTCTGGTTGATTTATAAAATGCTACATAAGGCAACTTTTGCTCTGTTGAGCCAACAACGTCTCCCTGGGCTTCAATTTGTTCAATTATATGATGGCCTAGCATCACAAAGACCTGGATTTGAATCCTACCTCAAACTCTGATTAGCTATGTGAACCTGGGCAAATCCCTTTTCCCCTCTGAGTCTATTTTTCAGTAAAATTAACTTAGTAATAGCACCTGACTCATAGTGTCAAAGGAGATGGATTTGAAGACTGACTTGAAGATCTTAAAGTGTTATATACATATGACCTATTATCATCATCATCGTTGTCATTATTGTTATTGTAGGATTCAATATAGTAAATTTCCTCTAAGATAGAGGATCTTAGTTTTTTTTTAATATTGTGGACCCCACTGGCAGTTCAATATTTCAGAATATTGCTTAAAATATATAGTATTATCAAGGAAACCAATTAGATTGTGATATACACATACATATACATAAATATATATACATACAAATATACCTACATATATAATATACACTCATATATACATATTTAAACATACACATATAAAACTATACATACATATATATTTATATATCTATTAACATCTCTCTACACACATACACTGAAAAACAGTTTGACATTTCAGAATATTGCTTAAATTATATAGGATTATCAAGGAAACGAATTGGATTGAAATACACATATGGATATATACATCAATACATACATATACAGATATACCCTCCTCCCACATACATGCATACATACATACAACCATATACATATATACATTTCTAAATATACACATATAAACCTATATCTACATATCTATCAATATCTCTACACACACACACACACACACACACACACACACACACACAGAAAAACAAGGTCATAGGTGCCAAATTAAGAACTCCTGCTACTAGGTCAGGAGGGGAAAAAAATAACAGAACCCGAAAAGAGGCCTACAAAAGTACAAATTGGGAGTAGGAAGTTTTGCCTTGTACCCATTTTTATACGGCCCATCAATTTTCTATGTTATTGTTCCAGATAGTTCATAGCCTGGAAAGAACATTGCTGAAAATGTATTTTTTCACTCTCTGCACCTTGGAAAGTTTATTATTTTAATTGAAAAACACTCTTGAGAAATGATTAAAGAATTGATTAGAAGTCAGCAAAAAAAATTATAATGAGCTCATTTCAATAGGAACAGACTGGCTACCATGCTGGTTGTCAAAAACTTTTCAAAGCTGGTTTCTCTCCAGTAAGTAGAGTCCTGTAGGCTCTGTCCATCTGTCTTCAAGAAAAGAGCATTTTATATCCTATAGAAGAAAATAGCCTTAGGAAGAAAAGGAAAACTACCAGTAAGAAATACTGATCTTTTAGGCATTTGTGGCTCCTATCAGGGAACTAAAACAATAGATTCAACAACAGAACGCCAAAGCTAAGATCATTTTTACTACAAAAGGAGAGTAGATGGCCTAGGTTACTCAGTATAAAAGACCATCTTTCCTAAAGATGAAATATATTTTATTACCTTTCTGAGCCCTTTTCCTTTGTAAAGTTACTTTTTATTACTACTAAAGCTTCAAGATGATTAGGTCCCTGTCCTACATCAATTTATTAGGAAACATTTTTTAAAGATATCATATAATTCTTTTTATTTATTTATTCATCTGTTTACTTATTTGCTTATTTATGCATTAATTCATTTATTTGTACTATCTATCCAATCGAATCTATTTATCTTTCTTTCTATCTATCTACTATCTACTATGTATCTATCTATCCATCTATCTATCTACTATCTAGCTATCCATCTATCTATTGTCTATCTATTTTATCCAATCTGTAATTTCATCAGTGTAGATAGTCCCTTATGAGGAACTTCCTCTTCCAAAGAGTATTGGCATTTTTTTTCAGTTTAGAGTTTTAGAGATTTTCCTGGGGCACTGAGAGGTTAGTTGACTTGCCTAATGTGATAAATCAGAGGCAGAGCTTAATTCAAATCTTTTTGATTCTAAGAACTACTCTTTAGCAATGACAGCTTTTCATGGAGGGTAAAAGTGCAAAGGGAAGAAAAGGGAAGGAAAAAGAGAAGGAAGGAAAAAAGGAAGAAAGGAAGGAAGGAAGGGAGGGAGGGAGAAAGAAAGGAAAAGTCCCATGATTTTGTGCTCCTTCCCAGATGTATGCCTCTGTTCCCATGATTTCAGTTTCTTATAACCCATACTCTATATCTCTGAGCTTAATCTAAAGTTCTACTGCAAGGTATAGAGTTCAGTCATAATTTCCCAGTAATAAGAACACTGGAGAAGTGAAGCAAAACCCAAAGAAAGATCTGGTGCCTTGGATGCAGAAATTTTAAAATATTTTAATGAATTTTTTGAAATTTTAACATGAAAAAAAATTTCAAATTAAAAATTTAATTAATTTTAATTAATTAAAATTTTTAAAATTAAATTTCAAAAAGTTTCCCTTTTCATCTGATTTTTTTTTCAGACAGCATGACAAATATGAAAATATGTTTAGAAGAATTGCATGTTTAACCTATATCAGATTACTTGGTATTTTAGGGAGGCGGAAGAGGGAAGAGAGGGAGAAAAATTTGAAACACAAAGTTTTGCAAAGGTGAATGTTGAAAACTTTCTTTGCATGCATTTGGAAAAATAAAATGTTATTAAAATTTTAAAAACTAAGAAAAGTATTTGAATTTTTATAGATCACTCTAACTTCAGTTTTATACATTAGCATATAGCTTTTAAAGATGAAAGTTGACATAACAACAAAAAATTAAGAAAGGAAAACATTGATTTTTTTTAAATGGAAGATTTATGATTCTTTGGATTTCATTTAATTATTGTTGCTTTCATTCACTTTTATCCTTGTCCATCCATCTGCAGAGATATGTGTCAGGGAAATAAACTAAGGTAGACAACCTTTGCTCCATAACTTCTTTGAGTAATATAAAAAACATCTCTGCCAAAGATTTGCCATATTTGCTTAAAGTAAAATCTCTCACACACCTCTCTTTGGAGACCCATACCCTCTTCTTCTCTGGAATGCACAAGACTTGTCCAGGTGGGTAGAAGCCTTCTGAGTGGCCCAGGAATAGTCTTTAACTAGTAAGATGAGGCCCATATGCCTTCCCCCTATTTATTTCAATTTCAAGGCAATTGCATGTGAATGGAAGGGAGTTGGGAGGTAAACAGAAGTGATACCTCCATCAGGCACTGGGACATTTCCTGGGTGCTGCCATTGCCTTGACTAATTTGGGCTCTGTTTACCTCACCTGTTCAAAGACACTTTCATTGCCAGTGCTCCTCCCATTTAAGATGCTAATCTACCATGGAAAATAAAATGGGCATTACTCTCTGTGCAGCTGGGAGACTTATTAAAAAGAAAATCATTTAAAAAAGAGCAACACAACCACCATTACCCCAGACACTTAAACACACAACTCCTAACACATATAACTCATAGAGAGGAAAGAAGTACTTGTGTTTCCAAAAACTTTTCTTTTTCCTTTTATGCATAATGTGACTTTCTCCGCACTGTTTACTTGATGTAAATTTGTCTGTTAAGTATGAAAATTGACTTTAGAGGGACCCAGATAATGCTTGGGAGGTTGGTTGGGACTTGGGCAAGACTGGGGGTGGGGAGCAACTTCCAAGGCAGATCTATTCAACTCTGCTCAGTCATCTCCTATTTTTAATATTAAAAGGAATACTGAGTGAAGCAGGACAGAACACAGTGTTCTGGGAAACCAGTAATCAAATGGCCTAAAGCTAATGTTTACTTTCTGGAATGTTATACAGAGGCAATACTTGGAGATGTAAAAAAGAGAATGCCTAATAATAGCCTTTCAGCTACAGAAATAGAAAAGCGGCATAGACATGATAATTGAATTTGGTTTAGATGGTCAAAATCTGTGTTATTCTACAGCTGTATTTTCCAAACCATCTACTTGACTTTTAATATATGTTCTCTTGGGTTGGGTGGGGGAGGGAGGAGTGGGGTTGTTTCTTTTGCTCAGTACTGCCTTTGAGAATTGCTAATTACCCTTTTCATGAAATCACTGAAACTCTGAGTTGGAAGGGAGCTCTGAGATTCTCTTGTCCAGTCTCTACCTGGAAAGAAATATGTTCTATAATTGTTCCAATTTTCCTTCCAGTACTTTTCTCTAGTAATTACTCCCATACTTTCTTGAATCTTCAACCTCTCTCTCACCAGTGGCTTTTCCCAAAATGTTCACAAAGTGTATTCTAGGTTCCCCAATAGTAAAAAGAAAAAAAAAAATTAAATAAACATTTCCCTTTCTTTATTAAACTTCTTGAAAAAGTGACCTTCAAGTAGTGCTATCTCACCAAGCACTAGCTCATCATCAACTGGTAACCTGGCTTCTAATCCCCCATTCCTTGAAACTACTCCCAGAGAAGCCATAAATAATTATCTAGTCACTGAATCTTGTGACCCTTTAAAAATCCTCATCCTTCTCTTCTCTCCAGTATTTTCTCCTACTGAGATTTCTTCTTCTATTGCAATTTAATTTTCCCTATTGGGTGACCAAGAATAAATTACTTAACTCTTTTTGTCTCAGTTTCTTCTTCCATAAAATGAGCTGGAGAAGGAAATGACAAACCATTTTAGTATTTTTGCCCCCCCCAAAAAAAAATCCCAAACGGGGACATGAAGAGTCAGACATAACTCAACAACAACAGTGGACATGGAGATTAATCAAGCAAAACATTTGTATGGATAATTGTTGTTTAGTTGTTTAAGTTGTGTCTAATGGAAACAACATGAAATTGATAAGTGTCTGAGGATGGATTTTAAGTCAAATCTTCCTGACTCTAGATATGGTACTCTATTCACTGTATCACTAAGCCACCCACACATCTAATTTCCATCAAAGCAAGTAAACAAAGGATTTCGTAGATTTTTGGCTAAGGATAATTGTAAAAAAAAAAAAATCAAACGGATTTGTCCACTCCCAGAAGTATTAAACTCATGTGCCTTGACCCATTTGTCCTTTCATTTACATTATTCAATATGGTACAAGTTATTAGCTAATGAAAAGAAAAGCTGATTTTTGTTTGTACTTCAGGATTAAGTGCCATATTTACTATGGGGCCAGGGTGTCAGAGCAGTTGTGAAATTTTAACTTATGAAATCTGAGTCCTGATTATGTTCAGAAGAAATATTTGTCTCAAAAACCACTTCAGAAATGTCCAAAAGAGGACTATCTGATCCTGATAACGGTAGTGTCTAAATATAGTCAGAAAGCGATAGAGAAATGAACATGAGAATTGTGAATACGCTGCTGCAGCACATTATAAACAAGATATTAGGAGGGGGCTCTAGTCTAGAGTATAAAACATTATCAATAAAACATATTAGCAAAAAAAGAAGATGGTTTGGTTATATAGTGATAGCAACAATTAAAAGTTAAAATGATAGTTTATGTTCTACATTGGAATCCTTATGATGTCAAGAGAAATTGAGGAAGGCCCCAGTACATATGGTAGACCAACTGTGGAGAATTTAGAAGCAAATGTGGGCATACATATATGAGGCTGTTAACATTATCATTTCAGTGAAAGTTTATGTCATTGAAATCAATTATTCCTTTGAACATTTGAGTAAACTCTTGCCCCGACTAGACTTGTGATGACTCTATTATCTCACAAGATTATCTCCAATATTCCTTCACATAAAATAAGAGAGAACAAATTCAGAAACAAAAGAAAAACAAAACAACAACAACAAAAAAAAAAACCAACCCCCCCCAAACAGAAACCAAACAAAAAATAAATCCTAGAGGCCTGCATTCATAAGTAAGTGTGGTAACAGGTGGAGAGATTAAAATCTAATGTTTCTCTCTATATATTCAAGAGCTTAAAACAGCATATTTTACTACCTTTTTGTCCCCCCCATTTTCCCATTTATGCCATTCTTAAGATCATAGCTCAAGTTAACTGGTTGGATATTCACTGAAAGCAGAGTACATAGAAACATTCTTCTCTTATGGAAGCTTTTATAACTAACTCCCTCCTAGAAATGAAGGGAGAACTTAACTCAATATTGGAAAACTTTTTGTGCAGCTTAATAGTAAAAGAAAGTTCCTGTTCTGTATGAAGTGGATTTTTGGAACAGTGATCTTTGGAACAGACGTCTATAATAAGTAGTTTGTTGCAAGGAGGAAGACTTCAGACATACAATGATTTTTCAATTGTACTCAAAGACAATGTTTTCATTCTAAAGTTAGCAAAGGGAGTTTAGAGTAGTGTTGAGTTGAGCAGGGATGAGGAGGGGTAAATTTACTTGTTATGAACCTATGAGTAAACCAAATGTAATGCTGAGTGATCAGTACTGGATTGAGAGTTGGATGTCCTGGGCTTGAATTCAGAATTGTGTGATCTTGACAAATGATTTCATCTTTCTGGACTCTAGTCTTCTCATCTTTAAAAGGAGAGGATTGATTAGGTCCTGATTGATTCTGTGTTCTTACAAAATTGGTGCAATTTTTTGCACTTAATAGTATTTCCCCCCAATTACCTGTAAAGATAGTTTTCAACATTGATGTTTGTAACATATTGAGTTTCAAATTTTTCTCTCTCTCTTCCTTCCCTCTCCCATCTCCAGGACCACAGGCAATACAATATAGGTTTTATATGTGTAATCATGTTGCACATATTTCATATTAGTCATACTGTGAAAGAGGTCAGAACAAAAAGGAAAAATCACACGAAAGAAAAACAAAAAGAAAATGGTATGCTTCCAGACTCCATAGTTCTTCCTCTGTGGATGACATCTTCATCACAAGTCTTTTGGAATCATCTTGGATCATTATATAGCTGAGAAGACCTAAGTCTATCACAGTCAATTACCACACAATGTTGTTGTGATTCTATACAATACTCTCCTGGTTCTGAGCACCAAAAACTAGTGATATTTCACTGAAAAACTGCCTTGTATATGGGAAGGGGGGATGGTGATAGAAGAGGGGATATATTGGAAGAAGGAGTGGTCAGTAGCATAATACTTTTGAGGAGGCTTAGAGTGAAAGGAGAGAGAGAAGTGAATAAATGAGGGAAATACCATTAGTAACAGTAATTTTTTAAAGGAAATGCTAAATTTTATTAAAGATCAATGAAAATTAAGATGATTTTTTAACCAAAATTAACAGACTCCCCCTTTAAATCTATTCATGACCTCCTTGAAGTGAATTTATAAATTTAATGTTTTCCCCAGTTACATTCAAAACAATTTTTTACATTTGTTTTTAAGATTTTTGAGTTCAATGAAAAAAAAGTCAGAGGAAGGTGGTCTAAGTGTACCTGATGTAAAGCTATATTATATAGCAGCAGTCAACCAAAACCATTTGGTACTGGCTAAGAAATAGACCGGTAGATCAGTGGAACAGATTAGATACAAAGGACAAAAAAGGGTACATCTATAGCAATCTAATCTTTGACAAACCCAAAGATACCAACATTAGGGACAAAAATTCATTATTCAGAAAAAACTGTTGGGAAAACTGGAAATTAGTATGGCAGAAATTAGATATGGATCCACACTTAACACCATATACCAAGATAAGATCAAAATGGGTCCATGATTTAGGCATAAAGAATGAGATAATAAATAGATTAGAGGAACAGAGGATAATCTACCTCTCAGACCTGTGGAGGAGGAAGGGTTTTATGCCCAGAGGAGAACTAGAGATCATTATTGATCACAAAATAGAAGATTTTGATTACATCAAACTAAAAAGTTTCTGTACAAACAATACTAATGCAAACAAGATTAGAAGGGAAGTAACAAATTGGGAAAATATTTTTAAAAGTAAAGGTTCTGACAAAGGTCTCATTTCCAAAATATATAGAGAACTGACCCTAATTTATAGGAAACCAAACCATTCTCCAATTGATAAATGGTCAAGGGATATGAACAGATAATTCTCAGATGATGAAATTGAAACTATTTCCACTCATATAAATGTTCCAAATCACTACTGATCAGAGAAATGCAAATTAAGACAACTCTGAGATACCACTACACACCTGTCAGATTGGCTAAAATGACACGAACAAATAATGATGAATGTTGGAGGGGATGTGGGAAAACTGAGACACTGATACATTGTTGGTGGAGTTGTGAAAGAATCCAGCCATTCTGGAGAGCAATTTGGAACTATGCCCAAAAAGCTATCAAACTGTGCATACCCTTTGACCCAGCATTGCTGTTATTGGGATTATATCCCAAAGAAATACTAAAGAGCAGAAAGGGACCTGTATGTGCCAAAATGTTTGTGGCAGCTCTTTTTATTGTAGCTAGAAACTGGAAGTTGAATGCATGTCCATCAATTGGAGAATGGTTGGGTAAATTATGGTATATGAAGGTTATGGAATATTATTGCTCTGTAAGAAATGACCAGCAGGAGGAATACAGAGAGGCTTGGAGAGACTTACATCAACTGATGCTGAGTGAAAAGAACAGAACCAGAAGATCGCTGTACACTTCAATGCTGTATGAAGAGGTATTCTGATGGAAGTGGATATTTTCAACATAAAGAAGATCCAACTCACTTCCAGTTGATCAATGATGGACAGAAATAACTACACCCAGAGAAGGAACACTGGGAAGTGAATGTAAATTGTTAGCACTACTGTCTATCTACCCAGGTTACTTATATCTTCGGAAGCTAATAATTAATGTGCAACAAGAAAATGGTATTTACACACATATATTGTATCTAAGTTATATTGTAACACATGTAAAATGTATGGGATTACCTGTCATCAGGGGGAGGGAGTGGAGGGAGGGAGGGGATAATTTGGAAAAATGAATTAAAAAAAAAAAAGATTTTTGAGTTCTAGTTTCTCTCCCTTATTTCCACCTGCAATTAAGAAACCGCATGTGAAGTTATACAAAATATTTCCCTAAAAGTCAACTTGTGAAAGAAAACATAGATCTCCCACCCTATTGAAAATAAAAACCTTCAAGAAAAACTAAGTTTAAAATAAAGAAATAGAGAGAGTAATAGAGAATGTTTTGATCTACATTCAGACTCAAGCAGTTCCTTTTCTTCAGAATAGGTGTGAATATATAACAGTCATTTATAGTTGGTATATTTCACTTTAGCAATAGTAATTGTACTAATAGTAATTGTAAAAAAAATTAGCAATAGTAATTGTAAAATTGTAAAAAGAGTAAACAGAGTTTTCAAGCAAGTTTTCTCTGAGAAGGCTCCATTTCTCAAACATCGAGGGAACGGAGTCAAATTTATAAGAACCATGCCTTAACTGATAAATAATCAAAAGATATGAACTATGTCTAAAGGGCTATAAAATCATGCATATCATTTAATCTAACAATACCACTTTGGGGCATGAATCCCCAAAAGATTTTTTTAAAAGGAAAAGTACCTATATGTACAAAATTATTTATAATAGCTTTTTTCTCAGGGCAAAAAATATAGAAATTGAGAGAATGTCCATCAATTGGGGAATGACTCACAAATTGTACTATGGTACTATAATAGAATATTATTGTTCTTTGGGAGATGATGAGCAGGATACTCTCAGAAAATCCTGGAAAGTCCTCTAAGAACTTAAGCAAAATGAAATGTGAAACGTACAAAGTAATAGCAATGTTCTGGGATGATCAACTGTGAATGACTTTGCTATTCTCAGCAGTACAATGATCCCCCATTACTCTGAAGGACTTATGATGAAAAATCCTATCTATAACTAGAGAAGGAACTGATTGTGTCTAAATACAGATCTAAGTGCTTTCTCCCCCCCTCCCCTTTATTTTTCTTGAGGGTTTTTTTAGGTGGGGAGAGAGTTTTCTGTCACAACATGACTTTTATAGAAATATTTTATATAAATTCACATGTACTTTTTAATGGGGGTTGGGGTGGGGATGAGGGAGAGGATCTGGAAATTTGTTTTAAAAACAAATGCAAAAATTGTTTTAACTGTAATGGGAAAATATTAAATAAATAAATTTTTAATATTAGAATGGATAATACAGAAGCCATGGACTTGATACAACAACAAGAAATATTAAAATAAAGTCTAAAGTTTGAAAAATGGAATAAAATTTAAGTTATCAGAGCAAATCCAAATGACCTGAAAAAGATTCAGGAGAAAAAAATTAAGAATCACTGGACTTCATGAATGCCATGATCAAAAAAAGAATCTATACATTATATTTCAAGAAAACTTTCCAGATATTTTACAACCATAGGCAAAGTAGTTCTATCTTTCATGACTATACAGTCATACAACTTTTCAAACATTGATTTACAAATTATTTTTAAAGTAAAATAAACTATTCTTATAACAACTTGGAAAAAAAAGGAAACAAAAAACTGCCTTGTAGTGAACAATATAATTGGCAAATATCCTGCCCAGAAGAGCAGATCTCAGCATCTCCAAGATAACTCTGGTCTCCAAATTCTATTGCTGAGAGACTGTAATCAAGTGAAAATATATGTCATCCAAAGATGTGAGGTGCTAAGGAAATGATCAAATGGAACATTTTGCTCCGAATGATATTGATCTTTAATGAGTCATACATTGATTTTCTTCCTTTCTTCCCAGGTATAGAAAGCCCTAATACTTCTATCTACTTTCTCTTATTTTCCAAATAATCATTCTATGCATCCTGTCAAATTAGGGTCATAGCACCAAACCAGATATCTCAGAATTCTTCCCTTTGTGAAATGCCTGCTGACTGTAACTTCCTCATCTGTCTTGGGACTCCATCGATGGGAAGCTACTCAAATTACAGGATGTGTTATTTTTATATCTATTGTTTAGTAATAATATGGACAAATCTAGTCTCCTCTCAATGCCCCTTTGCTCCAGAACAAGAGAGAAATATGCTCTGGTTCATCAGATGTTTTCTTTTGTTGAGAAATGATTTCATTTGCCATTATAGCACCCAAGAGTCCTCTTCTCTGGCTGGCCAGGAAGGAATGATTCCATATGATTTATTACTTTTATAGAGAAAAGGAAACTGCATTAAATCAAGAATCAAATTAAACACTGGTGCCGAAAATGGGTAGCTTTGCATGATAACTATTCTTTGTCAAATGTAGTTGAGGGCTACAAGACTGAAAAATAGCCTACAATACAATGGTGTTTTATCAACAAATCCTTGAAGGTTAGGACTGGATTGAACCTTGGTAAATCACTTGGTTTATAGATTAAAATAATGATCACAGGATCACAGATTTAGTAGAGATGGAAGGGATTTTAGAGATCAGTTAGCTATGGAATATATGAATTGTATTTTCTACAACTCTCTCTATATCTCCATCCTTTGGTCAGAAGCTCAAGTAGACCTAACATATCATTGTGTCAATTGGATGCGTGTCACACATCCCTGCCTACTCTGCCATTTCAAGTAAATATAGGGAACACTATCTTTCTGTTATTGATGGGTTGGCGAAGGCAGAGCTGGAAGAGTCTTCAAAGAGTAGTCCAATTTCTTCATTTTTTTTAAGAAAGGAGGAATCTGAGCCCCCCCCCAAAATTTTTGACTTCCTCAAGGTCATATAGATGGTAGATAGAAGAATTGGGACTCAAATCCAGATCCTTTGAATTCAGATTTAATACCCACTATATTCCTTGCCATAGGACCATCTCCAGTCACCCTTCTATATTTTGCCACTGAACCCAGATAGCTTTAATGGAGAAAGTGAAGCTGATGACCACACAACCCTCCCTAACTTAAATCCAATTCACTCGAAAGCCATGGCATCACTTTCCTGATGTCAGGGTCTTCTTCACTTTCAAATCATGGCATCATGGTAATCTTCAAGAACAATGGACAAACAATTCTCTCCCAAGATATTGAAGCAATCTTAATTTCAAAGCAGTCCAAGCATTCCCCACTTGTCTTTGATCACCTATTCCCGAGTTAAACAGTCCTCTCAATTACAAGAAAAATTCTCAAATTTATCTGAATCTTTTTTTTTTCGTTATTTTTTCTCTGATAGGTATGTTATGAATGAAATAAAGTTGGTGAGTTTTGTGTATGGGGATTGAGGGAGATATAGTATGGGAGGAAGAGTCAGCTGTGATTTGGTGATCAGGTTTGGTGACCTATATTATCAAGAATCTTGTTGTCTTATGGAACTTGACATCACCAAAACCCCTCTTTATGTACCACAATGAACTCTCCTAAGGATGCTTTTCAAATCTGAGTGATTCATAGGATTATATACATAGAGTTGAAAGAGATTTTCCAATCCTCAAGTCCAAGCTTTTCATTTTACAGTTCAGGAAAAGAATTAAGTTTAGAAAGGTTCAGTGACTTGCTAATAGCTAGACTGTAATTGTTTGAGGTGGGTCTTCCTGACCATAAGACCAAGCTAATATGCCATGCTTTCCTCTGAAACAAAAAGTCTATAGAGGTTGGCATTACTAGGAGGTGTCCCATCCAAATTTTAATCAGATGCCAGATCTTGCTTAGATTCCCAAAGTCACATAAAATTGACTATGTCTGGGATCATATGATTTTAGACAATTTCTCCACACTCTTTAAGTCCAAGGAGACCTGTCATGTCATTGTTTCAATTGGTCACACACCCCTGCCCACCCTGCTAGTTCAAGTAAGTACAGAAAGGCTCAACAAGGGAACACTACCTTCCTGTTAATGATGGTTTGGCAAGTCCCGGGACAGTGTTTTGTTCTGTTCCCTACAACTCTTTCTTCCAAACACTGACTCACCCCTGCAAAATGCTTGCTGATTGTTGATGAATGCACGATCTTAGATAATTCCCTTCACTTCTTTAGAAAAAAAGGAAGCTAGATTAGACATCTAAAGTCCTTTTGCTCTAGGTATCCTATTTTTTAAAATTGAATTCTCATCTTTGATCTCTATCAGTCCTTTAGGTCCATTCAATTCCATTTCATTAAAGAAACATTTAAACATTTTTTAATACTGAAGATACTATTCTAGGCATTGGGATACAGAAACATAAATCAATGCTTGCTTTCAGGAAGGCTACATTTTGTTGAGGAGAAGAATTGGGTAAGGGAGGATGAGCGATCTATATGGATACATAAATTCAATTTTTTTTTCTGATTATGTACTTTAAATACAGGATTTGATGGTTCAGTGATATCCACCCTCCCCAAGTATTAAAACACATTAGTTCAACTAGCTATATTGCACTTTGGTGCAATGTGTAAAGTACTAGGTTTGGAGTCAGGAAGACTCATTTTCCTGAGTTCAAATGTGGCCTCAGATATTTACCACCTGTATGACCAGAGCAAGTCACTCTGTTTACCTCAGTTTCTTCATCTGTAAAGTGATCTGGAAAAGAAAATGGCAAATCACTCCCAGTATCTTGGCCAAGAAAATCTCAAATGGAGTCATGAAGAACAGTAGGACACAACTGAAAAAATCACTGAAAAAACCACATCAAAATAAGATAAAAAAGCCCCACTCTAAATGTTCCCCAAACCATTTTTCTTTAGCCTTGTATCATCAGTGAGACCAAGCATTGCTTAGGAGTCTCAAAACATTGAAACAGTAAGAGAAAGCTAGCTAGAGATATAGCCTATTCTAAGGAGGAGGATTGAAATCATGAAAAAGAAGTGTTTTGGAGCCAGACCTGGGTTCAAATCTTGCTTTTCTGCAATACTTAACTACCTGTAATGTATGTTCTTGGACTCTTAAGTCCACATGATGCTGTCCCTCATTTTTTCCCAAGCTTTATTCTGGCCCTCTCTACCACACCTTAGCTCTTAATCCTGAGATCTCCAATGCTGAAATTGAAACATTAGAAGTAAACTTTACCTCTAAAGATTTTTTTTTCTGATTGGATTAGACTCTCTTTTTTAGAATCTCCATTTAAGAAGGGTGCCTAAACAAGTCCTCCTCCTCCTCTTCCTCCTCCTCCTCCTCCTCCTCCTCCTCCTCCTCCTCCTCCTCCTCCTCCTCCTCCTCCTCCTCCTCTTCCTCCTCCTCCTCCTCCTCCTCCTCCTCCTCCTCCTCCTCCTCCTCCTCCTCCTCCTCCTCCTCCTCCTCCTCTTCTTCTTCTTCTTCTTCTTCTTCTTCTTCTTCTTCTTCTTCTTCTTCTTCTTCTTCTTCTTCTTCTTCTTCTTCTTCTTCTTCTTCTTCTTCTTCTTCTTCTTCCTTCCTTCCTTCCTTCCTTCCTTCCTTCCTTTCTCAGTTTGTTCTTTCACTGACTGAATAAAAAGAAAAAGGAAATTTACAAAGTGTTCTGAGATGTTTAAGGGGGAAGGAAGAAGACAGGGACTTTCTGTTGATGAAACTTCTATAGAGGAAAGATTTCAAAAGGCAGAGATGGGAAACATCTATCTATGAGAGATAGAATGATCCAAGCATGAAGGCAGAAAAAGGGCAGAACATGAACAGAGAATGATGAAAAAACTAAATTGGGCATAATGTGAAATAATGTAAGATAAGGTAAGAAGATTGACTAGAGTCAGATAGAGGATGAAAGTGAAATGGCAGGCTAAGGGACAAATTGGGGCAAATAGAATGGGATACTGATTTTGAGTAAGATTGCCATAATTAGAAGTGTTTTAAGAAAAACAGTTAGAAATGGGAAAGACAGATTAGAAAAATAGAGAACCTGGTGGCAGGAAGCCTAGCAAGATGAGTCTATTACAAAAGGAAGGGGTGGAATGGTAGTTAAAGTGTTGAAGCTTACATCAAGGAAACCTGGAGTCACATCTGCCTCTTAATCTTTCTAGCTGGGTGACCATGGACAAACCATTTAAGCTTTCTGATCCTGAGTTTATCAGTAAAATGGAGATAATAAAACCTGTGTTAATATGATTGGATTCTTACAAGATTTACATAAGATAATATATGCAGAATGCTTTGCTAATGTTACACATATATATTCACTATATAAATTCCAAATATTATTATTACAGATTGTCAATAGAGCCAATTCTTGAAGTCAAGGAAGATGAAATGATAAATGTACCATTGGATTTGCCTTTAAGGGGATTATTAGTAGCTTTGGAAATAGAAGATAAGGTATAAAAGAGTTTGAGGAGTGTGTAGGAGAAGTGAGAACAAACTCTTCTTTTTAGAACTTTGACAGCAAATGGAGGAAAAAGAAAAAGAATGATACCTTAAGGGGATATCAGGATCAAAGGAAGATTTCCTTTGAAAAATCCTAAGGATAAGAAAACTGAGCAAGCCTGAGACGTGGTATTGACTATCTCCTTCATTTAATCAGTTACTAAATTCTCTCATTTCTATCTCTGCAATCAATATTACATTTTTTCTTACCTTTTCCCTTCTACTTTAACCACCCTCAGTCAGGTCTTCATCCTATCTTGTCTAAATTATTATAAATAATAATGATAATTAATAAATAATAAATAAAGGAGTCTTCTTGTTCCCAGGCTCTCCCAATCTTCACAGCATTGTTTAAGTAATTTTCCCAAGGTGCTACTCTAAACATATCGCTTAACTGATGAGTAGCCATCCTATTTCTTCCTGTTCTCAAATGCCTGCCAA
Source organism: Sminthopsis crassicaudata (assembly GCF_048593235.1). Classification (NCBI taxonomy): domain Eukaryota; kingdom Metazoa; phylum Chordata; class Mammalia; order Dasyuromorphia; family Dasyuridae; genus Sminthopsis; species Sminthopsis crassicaudata. The sequence goes on along the minus strand of NC_133617.1, from coordinate 182,995,833 downwards.
ATCAGCTCCCTATTTTAGTATTTAACTCCATCCACAATCTGGTTCCAATCTACCTTTCCAACCTCCCTTCTCCCTCTTGCCATTCTAGCTAAACAAGTCACAATCCCCTGTTTTTGTCATTTCTTCTCCTGTCTCAGAGGGTCAGCATGGTCTTTGGGAAATTTTAAGTCAGTCCCAGGCTTAGATCAAAGTCCCAATACTTACTGTGTGACCTCAGGAAAGTGTCCTCATCTCTCTCATCCTCAGTCAACTTATCTGTGGAGGGAAAATAAAAATTGTATTATCTAATTCATTGGGATTGTTGTAACAAGTAGTTAATTAATCATAATATAAATTATCAATATAAGCTACTAAAATTTCATTCTTTATTCCCTTTTGGGAAAAATAAATAAATGTTTATTATAGAAAAGTATAAGTGTATATCTGTGTATATATAAATTTAGCTCTATTGGTATGAATTGGTATGAATATCAATGATATTGATGCTGATGGTGATAGTTATAGATATAGATAAATAGATAGGTAGAAATAAAGATTTGGATAGTTATAGCTTGCATTCAGGTATGTGTAAACATGCAGTATCCCCTAGAATGTAAATTTCTTGAGGGTAATATCTACAAACATGTACATTCCCTAATAGAATATAAATTCCTTGAGGTCAGAGATTATCTCTTTTACAAAACCAAGCACTATGCCTAGATCATGTCTAGTGCCTACTAAGTGCTTGTTGATTAATAGAATAAAATAGCCACTGTTAAAGAGAGAGAAACTGAGTCAAACTATGTTTTTTATACAATAAGGCCCCTAATAAACATTTGTTGAATTGAATTGGAAAATTGTATACTGAAATAAAAATGAAAAGAGAATGTTGGACTGAAAGTTTATAGCATGAGGAATGAATGCATCCTAGAAGATAGAGAGCAAACTGGCATGAAGCTGAATTAAAACCCTCCCACCAGCTGGAGTTAGTTTGGCTCCCTTTGTTGCTATTATTTGGGCATTCCCAGAGGAAGCTAATGAACAGAACACAAAAGCTAACAAAGAGCTCCTTTTGGTTCTGTAGAGGACAGAGCCAGACAACTTGCAGGCCTTAGAAGCAAATTATTGGCTTAGTGAATCCCTCATCTAAGATGAGTAGCATTTATAGCTATAAAGCCTCATTGGCACAAAAGGAGTTATGACTTCATAATGTGGATAGGCCCTGGAAAGAATAAAGGGGAGGAAAGGTAATTTAGGTATCAGACTTCTTGAATTTATTATCAGAAAAACAAATAGATTCTTTAATCAAAGGAATTGTTTTCTAAAGTAATATTTCAGAGCAATTAGTGCAAAATATAAAACTGTCCACACCTATGACGTCAAAGGCCAGACAAGGCTTAAAAAGATCTAAAACAATATCTGAGGTAGTTCCCTCATCTTTCTTTTAAATTTCAGGACAATCTATGGTAGTGGCAGTGGTGGTGATGGTGAGGGTGAGGATGGGATATTTGGTGAACATGTAGTCCAGTCCAGTGGTCCCCTAAGTTGTCCTAAATTCAATACCACAGACATGTGTATGGTAGACATATGCCACACAGCTTCGGAGTGATTTTTGAAGGTCCAGTAATCTGCAACCTTATACAGTTATTTAACTACAAGTCAAGGGGTTCTGATGTTTTAGTGAGTTCCTAGAGAAAGCATTATTACCTAAGCAAGTTTCAAATTTACATTTTAGAAAGATTTCCACATGTTGAGATGATCCACGTGGCCCCACATGAGGGAAACCTAAGAATTTCTAGTTTGAGTTATTTTCTTTAATCTAGAGGTTACTTCTCCATCCTGTGGAGGAAGGGAAAACCCAACTGGCTCAGAGTTTACCTGAGTTTATCAACTAACTCTATTGAGATCTGTTTCCCTTCTATGCTACTTTTGTTATTCTGAAGAAACTAGGTCAGCTTTTCATAGTGGAAATGTCAGAGGAATAAAGAGACTTCCTTTTAAAGGATCTTTTCCACCACAGAGGGGAAAATCTCACTGTGTCCCCTGAATGGCGACATATAGCATGACACTCCTGCTTCCGACCCAAAGAATGAACAGAGATTGAAGAACACTGGGCAACATTTACACTCACTCCCCTTGCTAGTGAGACAGCTGGGCTGTGGGTTTGTCATCACAACCAGTGAATTAAGGGAACGGAAACATCAACTCTGTGGAATCTTTTGGAAAGCCAATGACTAAACTGCGCCTCGGACAAAAGAAGGCTTTCAGAAAGGGTTTGACATTTTAAAGGGAAGCATGCTTACACCACAAGGCTGCTGTCCAGAGAAGCCAAGGAGAATCCATTTCTCTCAAGGAGCTGGCTCTTTCCAGGGCACAGTTAGGTCCTGCAGGCTTTATTGATGACTGGCAGGGCCTGGTGAAGTGCGGCACAGGATGCTTCCAACAACCCATTAAGTCTTTCAGAAGGAAGCCACACAAAATTAACCAGTTCCACTATATTTGACACTCCCAGATCAACTCACTCTCCGACTCCTTCATCTCCCTACCAGTTGTCCGCCCAACTTGTGATGACTCATTGCTGAAAGACTCTCTCCTGATTGGTCAATTGCTTGACTGGGACTTCCCTTTCTCAGGGGGATCCTATCATAAACTTCACTTTCAGCTCAATTTACTCCAAAATAATCTATCTCCTACTTGCCCCTCTTTCCAATTCTTCTTTCTTTCTTCTTCCCCGTTAGCATTGATACTTCTTAAGACTAGGGACTATATTGTATTTGTTTTTGATTATCTGTTTTTGTTTTTTATGTATTTATAAGCCCAGTCTTAAGCAGATAAGTGCTAAATAAATGTTTTCTTTCTTTCTCAGGTTCTGTTTTTCTTTTTGTCACTCATTGTTTCTCTCTCTATTTCTTTCTGCCTTTGTCTCTGTCTCTATGGTTGTTTTTTGCCTGTCTCTCTCCCCTTTCTGGATATATCTCTCTGTGTCTCTGTCTCTCCTTTTTTTTCTCTCTACACATTTTAGCCAGGATACTCTTTACCAAAGTTTTTCACATCATCAATGCGTATCTAGCACTTAGCTGGGGGGCATGGTGCTGCAAACCCACTGTAGAAAGCAAGAGCTGTACTTACAGGGACCCCATGATAACCAAACATAATACAACACACAAGTGATAATTGTATCACTTAGACTTAGATTGAAGAAGGAAATGGCAAATAACTCCAATATATTTGCCAAGAAAATCCGATGGACAACATGATGAGCTGTGGTCCACAGGGTCACAAAGAATTGGATGCAATTGTATAACTGAACAAAAATAACAAAGATTTAGGTGTTCCATTGTCAGGAGTTCTGCTAGCATTGCCAGTCACCAGTCATGGAACATATAATGACTGAATCTTTATCTTTAACAGTAAAAAGAAGTATCAAATTAGATCATGGATTCAAAGCAGTCTAAGCAACTTATTCTTTATATACTAATACATGTTGTCTCTTCCTATAGAATGTAATTAATGTTCTTGAAGACAGAGGATTACATTTTTATTTTGTACAATACCTGGGCAATATACTTGCTATTGGTTGAAATTTTTGTTGTAATTTTTCAGTTATGTCTAACTCTTTATGACCCCATTTGGGGTTTTCTTGGTCAAAATACTGGAGTGATTTTCCATTTCCTCATCCAGCTCATCTTAGAGGATAGAAAACACCACCAGGGTTAAGTGATAAGCCAAGGGTCACATAGCTAATAAATGTTTGATACCAGCTTTGGACATGAAGATGAATCTTCCTGATTCCAGGACTGGTAAACAGGGTTAAACAACTTCCCTGAGGTCATAGAGCTGGTAAGTATCTAAGGCTGGATTTAAACTCATGAAGAATAGTCCTTCTTTCTCCTGGCCCAACACTCTGTCCATTGAGCCACTTGGTGACCCTGGCTGATTGAAATGCTCAAAAGCAGAAGAATAGCAAGTGGCAGAGCTAAGATTCAAATCCAGGTTCACTGAATATAAAGCCTAGCATGCTTTCCACTGTACCAGATTGATCTTTAAGATCTTTCCTACCACTAACATTTTATTTGTTGAATAGTTTTCATTTTTGAGCAGCCCACTGTAAATTATTATCTGAGATGAGAATGTGAAACCTGGAAAGGTCATCTAGCTAACATTTTCCATTCAATGAAACAAATATTCATTAAACATCTACTATGGGAAAAGCATTTTAGGATACAATGACAAAAATGAAACAGTTTCTTTCCTCTTTTCTGATACTATGTAAGTTCCTTGAGGGAAGTGGTTGTTTTAGTTTTATCTTTCTGCTTCCAGGGACGATTCCAGTACTTTGTTCAGAGCAACTACTTTAAATGCTTGTGGAAGTAATTTCTTGTAGCCTTTTTTGATGAGGAGGAAAGAAATAAGTTTATGAAAAGTACTTTTCTGCCCCTTTGCCATACTGCTGCAATTTTCTGAGCATAACAATTATTTTTCAGAGACAGTTTTCAATAGGAAGTTTTCAGATAGTTCTCTCTTAGCTACAAAATCTTTTCTGTTTTTGGATTGCCTGCACTGAAGTTACAATGCTAACATCACCACGGGACTTGTTATGAGTTTTAATACTTTTCAGTATGTAGGACAGTCCTGACCCAAAGAAACTGGACTTTTCCCAAGTCAGTCTTTTCTGTTTCTTGGATAAGTATCATTTATAGAATTTCTCCCAGGCTTTGGTAATATGTACTGGTAGTTCAGTCTGTAAAAGCCCTGCCCACCTCAACTTCAGCTTGTCATCTCCTTCAGGAGAAAGTGCTGTTTCCTTATTGTTGTCAACAGGAAAAAAATTCTTTGAGTAACCAAATTTGCCTCTGATTTCATGAAAAGTTAAAAGAGAGAAGTCTAGTGAAGGAGGGACTGTTTGGTGGCTATGCATTTTCAAATTTATTAGTATTTTTCTGACCCTGATACAGTCACCTCACAGTGGAGGCTTGTTGTGGAGGGACAGATCATACTCGTGCTCCGGATTTATCAGGAAGGTGACAGGTGTTGAGGAAACAGCCTTGTTGCCATCTACTTGCACAGAATTACTGGAGAGCAAAGAGGAGCAGGAGTTATGGTTTCATGCAGCTACCAATGAGTGCCATGATGGTCACTGGCGCAGAAAATATAAGCTAAGCTGCTACTTGATTTCAATTTAGAAAGCTCTAGGGTACATGACCAATGGCCATCTGCCAGTGTTTGCACTAGAAGGTCAGTGTATGCTGACATTGAGCAAATTGATATTATATATGCTATGGCTCTTTTATGAGATTTTGCTCCATTCTTGCCATGTGAACCCAAAAGACTACTACACCTTTACCACTGATGCATCATGCAAAGTACATGATACTATATACTTTTCTTTTTTTCTTTTTTGCTATTAGAACCAATCCCTTTATGTCCCATTAACTTAAAAGCTCCATGTTATTGCATATTCTTTTTCAAGATTGCACATTTTTCTTGTTTTTAATTATACAAGTCATAAAAAGTAAAGGTGGTTTACTATTCATAAAGAAAATAACTTTATGATGTAGTTCAATCTAGTTGGACCAGAATTCTGATTAATGGTTGATGCAGAATGAAGGGTCATTCAGTAAAAGAGGGAAGCAAAGAGAACTTTGAATCATAAAATTTAATGAGAAGAAAGTCAATAGATTGTATATCTTACCTTTGTATACCTTAGCTTTGATGAACTCTATATTAATTTCTTTATTAGACTTAAACTTCATTCAATATGAACAACTGCTGTAGATTTAAAGGTAAAAAAATTCCTTGATCATGAAGATAGTGTTACATACTTAATATTTTTTTAGCAATTTTGTTGTTTTTCTTCCTTTTCTTAATATAAGATGCTTAGGTCTTATTAACCATCTCCATTGTCATCATCATCACCATCACCATCAAGAATTCATGAGTACAAAAAAAAAAGAATTCATGAATATATAATAGATAGAAAATATTTTGTTTAGATGTGTTGAAGAAATCCTAATGGATATAATAAGACACACAAATGTGTAATATACAATATAATTATATATTAATATTACAATTATTATTATAATAATACAATAATTACAATGCTTAATCATTGTCCTGAAAGATAATTCCTAAGGCCCAATTGCCACTTGTTGGGCAGACAAACCAGCCTAGAGGAAATATATGTGTGTGTGTGTGTGTGTGTGTGTGTGTGTGTGTGTGTGTGTGTGTGTATTGACCTTGAAGGTAGTGGGAAAACCTTGGCTACTGTCTTCTGATATATTCTAACTAGTTTTCATTTTGCTGTTTTTAGATCTATCATTATTCACTTCAAGCCCCATCACTTACTTGAGATGTACTCTAGAAATTAAACAGAAGATCATGACAGGAGAAAGATGAAAAAAACTTTATTGCAGAAACAAATACCGAACAATATATTGGTGCAAGTAGTCTAAATACAGTCTTTTGCTGGTAACAGAGATAAGATGATATCCTGAAAGAAAAGGCAGAGAATTAGAGTGGTATAGCTAAAGAGAGCTGAACAGGAAACAGGTTTGAACTTTGTTAAATTCTATTAACTACAAATTAACTGGCTCTTTGCAAATCACTCAGCAATAAACCTCAGTTTCCAACTACATAAAATGGAGATAATAGTACTTAACCTATCTGCTTCCCAGAACTGTTGTGAGGAAAAACTTTGTAAGTCATAAAATATTATAATATATCTAGCCTTGATCAGAAGCCTGAAGATAGAAGTTGTGAATAGGGCATGCTAAAAGGGAAACACTTATGAGGAGGACATTTTGCACTATGTATAAATCTTGTTTCAGTACTATTTACAGTTTTCAGGAGCAGGATAACATCCTGTATTGATTTGAAAGTAAAAAAAGCCTTGAGGAGTTGAAATGGCAGCCCTCCAAGGGTTTGATCCAAAGTAAGTATCTGCTGAGTTTGGAGAAGGTTTGGTGGTGTGTGTGTGTGTGTGTGTGTGTGTGTGTGTGTGTGTGTGTGTGTGTGTGTGAGAGAGAGAGAGAGAGAGAGAGAGAGAGAGAGAGAGAGAGAGAGAGAGAGAGAGAGAGAGAGAGAGAGAGATAACCTTGACCATTTCTTTGATTATTTGCTTCTTACATTAATTTATTTTGACTCCTACTCAGTCTCTATTTGCTTCCTACACTGTCAGGGGTTTCCTATCACCTCTTCCTTTAACAACTAAAAATCTCTGTATTTTATCTCAAAATGGCTCCATATTCTCTACATTCCTATTATATAAAGTTGGGGATAGCAGCAGTAGTGGTGGACATCTCTCAAAAGCCTCTTATCATGAATGCAGTCTCTCTCCTTTTTCTGTCTGTTTTAGAAGGCTGGTGCTATCTCACTTTGATTAGAAAGAAATTATTTACATTAGCAGTCTTGCAGCCGGAACACAAGGCAGGGAGCAAATGTCATTTGTACCACGGAAATTAATTCGGCATTATTTTGAAGATTCCCAGCCTGCTAACCATTGTTCAGGGTGTCATCATCTGCCTTGGCTCCTGGGGACGTATTTCAGCCCACATTTGGGCCTTGGCAGGTTTTGGGCATGGCCCGGCACACAAGGGAACCAAACATCATCTGCATGGCTCACTGCTTATCAGGAGTGAGCACTGACTGCCATACTGTAGGGCAGCAAACGAAAACAAAACAACAATAAAGGGAGGCCTTTGTAGTGGATTAAAAGGGTTTAGAAACATCTGAGCCATGCAGTTTTCAAACAGTGACACTGCCAATGACTTCTTGACTGAAAGCTAGAAAATGTGCTTAGTGGGTGAGATAGTTTTTTTCTGGGGCCGCCAACACTAGTGTTTTGTTAAAGGTTTTTTATTTATATTCTGTTTGTGGTGTGTGTGTGTGTGTGTGTGTGTGTGTGTGTGTGTGTGTGTGTATGTGTGTATGTGTGTATGTATTCCTTCACCAGCATCCTGAAGCTTGGGTCATGGATAAAGTGACCTTTTGCCAAGTCAGATGAATCACATTAATATCATTATCCTCTACTTGTGATTATAGTTCAGGATCATCCTCAGAATAATCCCTTTAGTCTTCATTCTCTCTCTTCACCTCCAGTAACCAATCAATTGTTCTAAGTAGTCTGCCCCATCTTCACATCATCCATTGAATACACCTGCTTTTCTGAAGTTACTTGATCACCAGCTTATTTCAGATACCCCTCTCCTCTTACTGAAAAGTAAGAAGACTACTACTGAAGGACATACTCCCTCCTTGTATATTCACCTCTCTCCTTCCCCTTTGAAAGGGTAATATACTCAGAACACATCCAAACTATTATTGAATTACATTGCTTGAAGAAATGAGATTCAGCAACTCTTTTCCTTCTGGTGAGGTGGAGGACCATCAGACTTCACCATCTGCCCTGAATCTATGTTCTTCAGATCTTTGGCATTATCATCTAGATAGATGATTCTTCTGAATGAGGAATCTATAAAGGATCTTTATTGATAGTCAAAATTTCTCCCATTCCTCGTGGTAGACCATACCTTTTAAATATGGTGGACTCAAATATTTTCTAGGTTCATTTTCTTATCAGATTCATAGTAGCATTAAAAGGAGGAGGGTATATGGCATAACACTCAAAGTCTAGATAGTGTAAATTAAAAAATGATAGGAAGGTTTCCCCATTAATAACTTAAATGCTATCATCAATGATTCATTCTTCAGTTTGCTTAAATGCTACCATCAATGATTTATTCTTCCTTGCTTTCTACTAAAATGCAAATGATCTAATTTTCTCTTTTATCTCATTGGTTGGTTTGTCTTTGAGTCTGGGTTAGGAAAATTAATGGATCTAGTAGATAGAGTGCAAAGGAAGACCTAGGCTTGACTTCTATTGTAGTCAACTACTAGCTGTGTGATCTCAAGTAAGTCACCTAACTAATGTCTCTCAGACTCATTTTTTGTATCTGCTAAATTACAAGATAAGGATGATATTCCTTGTAATGACTATTTTATAGAATAGGGTTGCTTTTTTCTTTGGGACAAGACTTGAAATTTCATGCATGTAAGGAACTCCATGTGAGAACATGCCCTTTAACAGTATAGATCAGCACTTGCTCTAATTTACACTGTGGTTGTAGACACTTGCCAGGATGTCCCAGGGGTTGTGGATACCAATAGATTATAAGCAACATGGTTCTTATAAGATCAAAAGAGATATTGTTATGTAGAGTTCTATGCAAACTGAAAAGCCCTATATAAATCCTAGCTAGAATTATTAGTTGGCAGATTTATCAAGTGAGAAGGTCTTTTTTTATTGGCTCTTGTCTGTAATGTTTGGGCTAGCTTTCTGGAGGTTCTTGGGATGGGCCTTGGTCTCAGCAGGATAGACACCACAAGAATGGTCAAGAATAGAGTCTAGATTCTTTATTCTGGCCCAGTCTTGATCTTAGTGCAGGAGACAAGAGGGCCACTACGAGGCTGATCAAAGATAGAATGTCTATTTTCCAGTCCTTATTAGCCCTTATATACCTTATTGTAATTACATCATTGCAACACACTGATTATATGTGAACTTAGAGAACCGTTACATCACAATACTAAGTACTAAGTACATATGTGAACTAGAGAACCATCATCTCATTAATTCCAATGAGTTAACACCTTGTTTCAAGTATATTTCTCCAGAGTTCCAGCTCTCTGCACTTGTCTTTTAAGTCAACCTAGAAAAAGTATAGGATTTTTAAAGTGGAAAAATCTTCCCTTTTTTTGAATTCAAGAACAAAGTTCAAATTTCAGCTCTGTTATAAATTGGTCTGTGTGTCTTAGAACAAAAAATCACTTCACCTAAATTTCAATTTTCTCATAAATCTCATATCTAAATAAATGAGAACTAGATGATTTCTTTGGTCTCTCATAGATATAAATTTATGACGTGATAATCAAATGAAGGAAAGTAGGCCCAGATGCTTGAGAGTAGACAGAAGTCAAATCTGATTTCTAAAATGATCTTGGAAGATGGAAAATATTTAATTCCTATTCCTAAAATGACTTGGAAGATAGAGCATATTCAACTTCCAAGTTGATATAATCCACCAGTCACTACTGAAATGCTAGAGGTATTTCACAGAGGGTGGAGGACCATCCTATTGGATTATTACTTTGATCAAGTTTAAGACTGTCTAGAAAAAATAGTTTGGTTTTTTTTTATGATTGTTACTGACTGTCATATGTAAATTCTGGTTTCTTGAGAAAGACTTCAAAAATGGGCCAAATGACAGATGGAACGTGTCTGATGCTAGAGGATCAGTCTCACCATGTTCCAAATGATTCCTTGTCAATCTATAACATGCTTAGTTTTCAGTCACAGTAATTCTCAATACTTCAATGATAAATGCAAGAAAGATTGCAATCTGCATGGAAGAAACATGCAGAGAGGCAAGGGAACAAACATTTCTTAAGTGTCTGCTATGTGTCAGACTTTGTGCTAAGGACTTTGGAATGTTATCACATTTAGTAATTATGCCCATTTTATAGCTAAGAAAACTAAGACAGACAGCAATTAAGTGATTTGCCCAGGGTCATCCAGCTAATAAATATCTAAGACTGGATCTGAACATTGGTCTTCCTAATTTCATATTGAGAGCTCTATTATATGATCTAATTAGCCCTAATAATAATAATTTATATAGCAATTCAAGGTTTAGAAAGCATATATGTATATATAATATATATATATATATACACACATATATATCTATACAAAGATATATGTATATATATATATGTATACAATGTGTAAACATATATGTGTATGTTTATACATATGTGCTTGTTCATTTTTAAATTTATTATTCAAAATGCCATGCTCTTATTATTCTCATGAAGTGAGATTAAGAGTCACCCAGAGTCTGCTCAGAGTCACAGAACTAGCGATACATTTGAGGCAAGAATCAACTAAAGTCTTTTGACTCCCATTCTGGTGCTTTATCTACTACATCACCATAATGAGGTATGTAAATATACTTGACAGAATATTAAAACACTGTAATATATGATATTATAATATTTAATATTACAACTAAATCTTGATTTATTCTTGTCTATATTCCTTAGGCTTTGGGAACCAGGAGGAATAAAGTATTATGTAAATATTATTGTAAGGTAAGACAATCTATAAAGTCTAGAATATTTTAGTGGGCCTGAGTTTATACCAATGGTGTCACTCAACTAGAAATGGGAATCACTAAAACATATAAAAGGAGCTCTGCAGGTTACATATTGATTTAGAAACCCACAAATCACCATTATCTATGTTCTATTATATTTTTATTTATTTTGTTAATTATCTAAATATATTCCAATTATGTTTTTTCTGATTACCCCAGAGTGTTTGATACCTCTGATTTAGACTACCTGCTTCTGGACAGGATATCATCTAGCAGATGAGTATTGGGGGGAAGGGGGAAGGAAGCTGACAAAGGAGAGAGGATCTAGAAAAGCCTGAGGTGATAAGGACACTGAAAACAAACCTGATACTTTTTTTCAGGCTAATTTCACAATCTGTGTTTTGCTAAATATAATCATAAATATGATGCAGAGAGGGACTTTGGGGTTTCAGAATTTTCCAATGTGCCTATAGTGAAACTAATTCTAATAGAAACTGGATATGCATATTTCAAACTACATGAGAACTATATGGCAGAAAGTTTAAGCGAAAAATATGATTTCTGGAAGTGTCGTCATCAGAATGTGCTTCCTACTTCCCTAAGACCCTGAAGAACTTATTTCAATTTCAACATACCAAAGCTAAATTCTGAACAGGATTTTCTTGTATAGTTAAAATTATGTTTTAAAAAATTATCAGTATCTTTTAACTTTATATTACCTTCTTTTTTGGAATATATCCCATACCTTCCTCTAATCAGCCTTCATCCCTGGTAACAAAAAAAGAAAAAAAAAAAGAAAGAGAAAAAGCATTTCAGTAAATTGACATATCAGTTGATCTTGATGTATATTTGATGCCCCATGAACATAGTTGCTAACCTCTTTGAAAAAAGTAGAGAGAACTTTAAAAAATATCTTCTCTAGTGTCCTACATGATCATTTTAATCCCAAAGCATTTGAGTTCTTTTTTGTTCTTATTGTTCTTTCTATCTACACTCTTGTAGTAACTATGATTTTCTAGATTCTACTTATTTCAGTCTATATCAGTTCATATGAGTTTTATAATACTTTCAGAATAATTTATATTTATAATTTATATCAGTATTCCATGTGCCACAATTTGTTTAATCACTCCCCATAAATATAATCATATTTTAAGTAATTGATAGACATCAATTTATTCCAATCTTAAGTAAAATTAATTAGTAGAAGACTATTAACTCAATCAGTTGTAATATTAGTTGATTGTTAATATGTCACCATTAGAGTCTCAAAAGTCATGTAATCTTATACTTACTCAAATTATGTATTACAGCTAGAATATCCCAACAAAGGATCATCAGATCTCTGCTTGACAACTTCTAGTGACTAATTCCCAAATAATTTTTGGACAGGTTTGTAACAGAGTTTTGTTGTTGCATTTTTCTTATAGTGAACTGAAATATATCTCTCTACACTTTTGTTTCTCTCTCCAGTGGATTTAGAACTAAAAGGAAGCCATATAGAGACTTCCAGGGTTAGAGTCAAGATGGTAGAGTAAAGTCAGGAAGCTTCTTGAGCTATGCTAGTTTCCCTCAAAAACCACATGAAACCAAGGATCTAAACAGTGTGATAGAATGAAACCATCCTCCAGCTCAAGATAGATTGGAAAAATTTCAAGAAAGATCAGTCTCACTGGGTTGAAAAGGAGTGTTCAGCTAACCTCAGACAGAGTCTGAGAAAACCAATGAGAGTATCTTAATCATAGCAGATCAGCAACTGAAACTCTTGATCCTGGGTTAGTAGTGAAACAAACCAGTGGGGCAGCCTCCAGTCCCAACTCAGAAGGTAAATCTTGTAAACCAGAATGTTTCCTAGAAAGAACAGATACAGCTACCCCATAGAAATACAAAGGGTCTCTATGCTCAAAGCCAAGGCTAAAAGCTTCACAGGGAACTTGGAACAGCACCCTCCATACACCAGGAGCAGAGCTTGACTATAAAAATTTTAAAAAGAGGAAATTCCAAAAGAAAAGAAAAGAAAATGAGCAAGAAACAGAAAGGAAGCTTGACCATAGGAAGCTACTATGGTGACAAGGAAGACCAAAACACCAATTCAGAAGAGGACAAAATGCCCACAGAGGAAATCACAACGAGTGATATGAATTGATTGCAAGTCCATAGAGGCTTCTTGGAAGTGCTCATAAAAAGACTTTAAAAAGCAAATAAGAGAGGTAAAAGAAAAAATGAGAATAGAAATGAGAAGTATGCAGGAGAGAAAATCAATAACTTTGAAAAGGAAAGAAATTCCTTAAAAAAATACAATTGACCTAATGAAAAAAAAAATCCATTGAAGAAAACAGCACCTTAAAAAGTAAAATTAATCAAATGGGAAAAAAAATAAAAAATTAATTGAAGAAGATCCCACATTAAAAACTAGAATAGGGCAAGTGGAAGGTAATGACTCTATAAGACATCAAGAATCAGTTAAACAAATTAAAAAGATGAAAAAAATAAAAGAAAATGTAAAATACCTCATTGCAAAAACAGCAGGCCTGGAAAATAGACACAGGTGAAACAATTTAAAAATCATTGGTCTAGCTAAAGACTATTATCAAAAAAAGAAGAATCTGGATACCTTTCTTCAAGAGATCATCAAGGAAAACTGCCCTGATATTATAGAAACAGAATGGGAAATAGTTATTGAAAAAATATATTCATTACCTCCAGAAAGACATTCCACAAGGAAAACTCCAAGGAATGTTGTTGTAAAACTCCTGAACTATAATCTTAAGGGAAAAAATACTGCAAACTGCCAGATAAAAGCCTTTCAAATAAGAAAGGAGCAACAGTCAGGATTACCCAGGATCTGATAGTGTCTACAATAAAGTATCTGAGGACCTGAAATACCATTTTACAGAAGGCAAAGGACCATGAATTAACTACTCAGCAAGACCAAGAATCATCTTTCAGGGGAGGAGATGGATCTTCAATAAAGTAAGAGATTTTCAATTGTTTATATTAAAAAACACAGAACTAAATAGAAAATTTAATCTACAATCATAGAACTCAAGAGAAGCATAGAAAAGTAAACTGGGGAAAATAGATATTGTTTAAAGGTTAAACTGTTTACATCCCTAGATGGGAAAATAGTATCTATAACTCGTGAAAACTGTATCTATTATTGGGACAGGTAAAGAGGGGCAACAGAGATGGAGTGTGTGGTGTGAATGGATTCTGATGTGATGGTATCAAACTAAAAGACATTAAGGGGTAGAAAAAGAATTCCAATGGGAAAAGAAGAAAGGGCAGGTATAATGGGACAAATTAGGACATACGTACATGCATACATACAGTACATACATACATATATATATATATGTATGTATATATTACTGACAAAGCCCAGCAGCAAGAGATAGAAAGAGAAATTTCATTTAAAATAACTGTAGACAAAATAAAATATTTGGGCATGTATCTGCCAAGACAAACCCAGGAACTATATGAATACAATTATAAAACACTTCTCACACAAATCAAATCAGATCAAAACAAATGGGAAAATATCAATTGCTCATTGGTAGGCTGAGCTAATATAATAAATTCTGCCTAAATTGGTCTAATTATTCAATGTCATACCAATCAAACTTCCAAAAATTATTTTACAGAGCTAGAAAAAAATAACAAAATTCATCTGGAAGAACAAAAGGATAAGAATATCAAGGGAATTAATTTTTAAAAATAGAAAGGATAGTGGCTTAGCAGTAGCAGACCTAAAACTATATTATAAAGCAGCAGCCATCAAATGCATTTGGAACTGGGTAAGAAATAGAATGGTGGACAAGTAAAATAAGTTAGACGCACATGGCACAATAATTGACGACTATAATAATATAGTATTTGATAACCCCCCAAATTTCAGCTTTTGGCATAAGAACTCACTGTTTCACAAAAATTGCTGGAGAAACTAGAAAATAATGTGTCAGAAATTTGGCATAGACCTACATCTCACACTTCAAAGCAAAATAAGGTTAAAATGGGTACATGATTTGAGCATAAAAGATGATACCATAAGCAAATTAGGAGAGCAAGGGATAATTTACTTATCAAATCTTTGGAGAAGGGAGGAATTTGTGACCAAAGAAGAACTGGAGAACATTATGAAAGGCAAAATGGACAACTGATTACATTAAATTAAAAAGGTTTTGCACAAACAAAACCAACAGAAACAAGATTAAAAGGTAAGTACCAAGCTGGGATTTTTTTTTTTTTTTTACTGCCAGTGCTTTTGAGAAAGGCCTCATTTCTAAAATATATAAAGACATGTGGCAAATTTATAAAAATATAAGTCATTCCCCAGTTGAAAAATGATCAAAGGATATGAACAGAGAATTGTCAGATGATGAAATGAAAGCCACCCATAGTCACATGAAAAAATGCACTAAATCATTCTTGATTAGAGAAATGCAAATTAAAACAACTCTGAGATACCACCTCATACCCCTCAGATTGGTTAAGATGACAGGAAAAGATAATGATAAGTGGTGGAGGGGATGTAGGAAAACTGAGATACTAATGTATTGTTGGTAAAGTTGTAAACTGATCCAACCATTCTGGAGAGAAATTTGGAACTATGTCCAAAGGCCTACAAAACTGTGCATCCCTTTAATCCGGAAATGCCAATACTGCATCTGTATCTCAAGGAAATCATAAAAGAAGGAAAAGGATCTACATGTACAAAAATGTTTGTAGCAGCTCTTTTCGTGGTAACAAGGAATTGGAAAATGAATAGATGCCCATCAATTGGGGAATGGCTGAATAAATTATGGTTTATGAAGGTAATGGAATATTGTTGTTGTGTAAAAATGATGAACTAGCTGATTTTAGAAAGGCCTGGAAAGATTTACATGAACTGAGTGAAACAACAGCAAGAATGTGAAATGATCAACTATGAAAGACTTAGTTCTTCTCAGTGATTCTGTGATGCAAGACAATCCCAATGAACTTTGGATGAAAAATGCCATCTGCATCCAGAAAGAGAAGTATGGAGATTGAATGTAGATCAATATATGCTATGTTAGCTTCTTTTTTCTGTTTTTTTTCCTCTCCTCTGTTTTTTTTTTTCTCTTTTGTTCAAATTTTTATTTCAACATGATTCATAAATAAATGTGTATTTAAAAAGTCAATATACATGTATAATTAGAATAAATAAATAAAGGATAAAATGAACTAAAAGGAAGCTTAAAGATTATTTTTCTAGACTTCCCATTTTACAGATCAATAAACTGAATCTCAATGAAGGTAAATGACAAGTCCAAGGAACACAGGAAATAAGTAGTAGAAATGGATCCTCTGACTTTAAAGCCAGTGCTAATTTCATTGTATCAGTTGCTTTTTAGCCAAAATTCCTTTCTAAGGCCAAGTAGAAAATAATTAATCTTTTTTCCACTCAACAAATCTTTAAATATTTGACAATTGCTGTCATGTCCCTAAAAGCATTCTTTTCTCCTGGATAAATATTCTCAGTTTCTTCAAGTCAACTTCCTATGCCATGATTTCCATTTCCCTTATCATCCTGGAAACTACTACAATAAGACTATACTCATCTAGTTTAATTGTGACTTTAAATTACTTCTACTAATTTGGCCTAAGGTTGATTAAGTCTTTATACTGCCTTGGAACTTGCTAACTGATACACTTGCATTATAGTAAAACCTTATAGGTTGATGCACACACACACACACACACACACCACATTTTCATGTCTGTATCCTCTTTTGTGTCATTGATTTTCTGTATCTAAGATTTAGCATGTATCACTATTAAATATTATCTTCTTAGCTTTAGTCCACCATTCCTGCCTGTTGAGATGCTTTTACATCCCAATCCTTCTGTACATTATGTTAGTGGTATTTCTTGGATTTTCTTTTGCTATGAATGAAAGAATGAATGAAAAAGAATTTAAGCACTTAAAGTGGGTCTAAAACATTGTGTCTTAGCATAGTGATGCAAATAAACAAAAATACAAATCTAAAATAGATACACAGAGATATAAATAGAAATATAAGACAATTTTGATTCTCAAGGAGCTCAAATTCCAAATAAGAGGAGACAAAACATATAGGAGTTTTCAGCTGTAAGTCATCTGGAAAGACCCTCCTGGTCCTTAGGATACAGCAGTAGAGCAGATACTAGAATATCTTTTTTTGTATGTCCTTTTCACTGATAAAAACATGTCCATTTCTCTTGTTAGGCTTTTTGGTAATGCTAAAGACTTTGATGGTGGAGGTTTTCTTTTCTGTACCTTCGGTAGCTAAGACTGCAAAAGGCAGCAAGGGTTTTAGCACCAGATTTACTGGGTGATAGCTAGATCATATCTATCTATGCCTTTAAGTAAATTATAAAAATGTTTGAAAAAGCAGTGTTGAGTACCAACTTGACACTAGTCGAGTAGTTTTCCCACTTTTTGGGGTCAGTGATCCAACTATTTTGGAATCTATCCAAGTGTATGGTCAAGCAGGCAATGTCTTTCTCAATCTTTTCCCATAAGAATTTCTTCTCCAAATGCTTGCTCCTACTGTATCCATGACAGGCCATTTGAACTATTATTCTAATAATAGTGTGAAAAAAATGTGGTTAATCTGGCAAAAGAAACACAGCCTATTTTCAATTATTCACATTAATGATCATTGGCACAGAAATCAAAAGCTGTCAGTAATCTGTCCCACATGGCCATAGTCTCATTCCTTGCAACAGAAACCTAAGGCAACTGAGTGTCAAGGAATGATAACTAATGTTTGTGGACACTACACAATGTGAATAAACATACAGATCTTTATAAACTGATGATGCCAAGATATGACAAGACAGTCACTGAGTCAATGACTTTCCTCATCCAAGGGAGAATGTGTTTCACTTTATGAAATATGTGCTACCTTTAGAGAAAACCTAACAAACCACAGTTTTATTAGTAAAGTTTAACCTAATTCATCAACTTAGTAAGTTTATATAAAACAGCAATCTACCATACAATTCTCTTTCTTGAGATTCCTCATATAGGTTCATAACTTTCTCATAATATTTCTTTTTTATTCTCTCCTGATTAAATTGTAAGATCCTTGAGGACAAGCTGGTTGTTTTCCTTTCTGGATCTCTATGATGTAGTATAGCACCTTATATACAATAGACATTTAATAAATGTGCATTTTATATGCCAAATGAAATTGAATGTTGCTCAAATTTTGCCAATGCTAATGTATAGCATATTCTCTGCTGATTTTGTTAAGTCTCTTAGACCCCTACAAGACTGTGTAATAGCTGAAATATTTGCAAAATCTGTATTTCTGGAAAGACCTAGTTCCTTGCCCTATTAAAAATATGTTACACACATCATTCAGAAAGGTCTATTTCCAGCTTCAAGAGGAGTAAAGCTTGCATTGACACTGCTGATGTCTCATCATGATGTGCAGAAGAGTCTCGATCATCAAAAATTCTCAAATGCAATGCCAGAAGAATATAGTCTTTGCCAAATCCTCAGCTGAAAAAAAGTCTTAAAAACAGCCAGTATCTTTTGACTAAGGTCTGATAAACCTAGCTAACTATAAAGAGATTTGTCACTTACAGTCTGGCCACAGGTTCTTAAATCATGACATGATTTAACTCGAATCCAATAAAGATTAAAAGTATCTCTTAGTCCTGTGGGAGTACCTTTCCACTTATGTAATGATAATGGGAGAGTATAGGAAAAGAGGCTAGATGATATGAAGTCTTATAGAATTTGTTTAAATTAAATTAAATTTTCTTGTCTAATGTGCCAATACTTTGGCAAAGATATTGGAGTGGTTTTCCATTTCATTTTCCAGCTCATTTGACAGATGAGTAAACTGAGGCTAACAGAATTAAATGACTTGGCCAACATCTCATAGATATTAAATGTCTGAAGACAGATTTGAATTCATGAAGATGAATCTTTCTGACTTCAGACCCAGTATCATACAATCAAGTGGTCCTTCACAGAGTTTAGTCTCTCTGTAGACCTTAACAATTACTACTCTATGTTATCTCAGTAATATCTTTGTGTTGTGCTTGAGGAATTAACTGAACCATACTAATAAAGACATTCTTGCTATAAATGAAACCAGAGGATATAAGGATATTATAGACAAATGGAAATATGATTCCTTGATTCACTTTGGAAGGGCAATAAAAAGGGTTGGTTTCTTTGTGTACTCCAAAGAAATAAGAAATTTATTTCATTGAATCTTATTTTGCAGTACTTCTCATGAGAAAAGTAAAATGATTCATAAGAATAAAACTAGAGCCTATGTATCAATGTCTTTTCTGTTAGAGAGAATAAAGAGGTAAAAAAAGCCTATGAAGGACTTAACAAGATCCATCAAAAAAGTGCACTTATATTAACAGATGTCTAGAGTATCCCTATAGCCTTCTGGTTCATCTATATTGTCTCTTCTCAATCCAATTTATCTTCCATTCAACCACCAAAATGATTTTCATAAAACAAAAGTCTGACCATATCGCACACAGACACACACAGACATGCCCTCAACAAAATTCAGTAGTTCTCGATTGCCCCCAGGATCAAATTTAAAAAAATGCTTTATTTGACATTGAAAGCACTTCACAACCCAATTCCAACTTTCTTACATATTTATATTCTAGATACTTTGGAAGATTTGTAATTTCTTTACAACATTCAGTCTACTGATTGTGCATTTGCTCAATCTGCCTCTCTTTGCTTGGGATATTCTGCACCCTCATCTCTGTTTCTTGAATTCCCTTGTCTTATTCAAGATTCAACCAAAAATATTCTGCAAAATACCTTTCCTACTCTCTTAATTTTAATATTTCCTTTTCTGTGACATTTTTTACTATTTGCACTAAATAAAGGACATACATAGCTATTTACATGCTATTTCTCTTTCTAGAATATGGGCTCTTTGAAGACAGGAACTTGTTTTTAATTGACAAAATACTAAATGAGAAAAATGAAACTTCCAACCATTCTGGAGAGCAATTTGGAACTATGCTCAAAAATTTATCAAACTGTGCATACCCTTTGATCTAGCAGTTATTACTGGATTTATAACCTAAAGAGATCTTAAAGAAGGGAAAGGTCTAGAAGCTAGAAATTGAATAGATACCCACCAATTGAGGAATGGCTGAATAAATTGTGGTATATGAATGTTATGGAATATTATTGTTCTGTAAGAAATGACCAACAGGATGATTTCAGAAAGGCCTGGAAAGACTTACATGAACTGATGCTGAGTGAAATGAGCAGGACCAGGAGATCATTGTATACTTCAACAACAATACTATATGATGATCAATTCTGATGGACATGGCCATCTTCAACAATGAGATAAACCAAATCCAATAGAGCAGTAATGAACTGAACCAGCTACACCCAGCAAAAGAACTCTGGGAGATGACTATGAACCACTGCATAGAATTCCCAATCCCTTTATTTTTGTCCACTTGCATTTTTTATTTCCTTCACAGTCTAATGGTACACTATTTCAAAGTCCGATTCTTATTTAAAAACAAAATAATTGTTTGGACATGTATACATATACTGTATTTAATTTATACTTTAACATATTGAACATGTATTGGTCAACCTGCCATCTGGGGGGGGGGCAGGAGGGGAAAAATTGGAACAAAAGGTTTGGCAATTGTCAATGCTGTAAAATTACCCATTCATATATCTGGTAAATAAAAAGCTATAATAAAAAAATACTATATGATTATCAATTCTGATGGACGTAGCTCTCTTCAACAATGAGATGATCCAAATCACGTCCAATTGTTCAGTGATGAAGAGAACCAACTATACCCTGCAAAAGAACACTGGAAAATGAATGTGGACCACAACATAGCATTTCCAGTCTTTCTGTTATTGTTTGCTTGCATTTTTGTTTTCCTTCTGAGTCTATTTTTACCTTATTTCTAAATCCGATTTTTCTTGTGCAGCAAGATAATTGTATAAATATGTATAGATATATTGTATTTAACATATACTTTAACATATTTAATATTGAACTACCTGCCATCTAGGGGAAGGGGTGGGGAGAAGGAGGGGAAAAGTTGGAGCAGAAGGTTTTGCAAGGGTCAGTGTTGAAAAATTACCCATTCATATGTTTTGTAAATAAAAATCTATAATAAAAAAAGAAAATGAAACTTAGAACTAATATGATAGTCATTTCTGAATCACCTATTTATGTACAGACAATTGACTGAAGACACCATGTGAAATTATGTCAGCTCTAATCTGACCAATTCTAACAAACTAATGATTTTGCAAATTAAGAAAGTAATAAGGAAAAAAGACATCAACACAATCACTATTTCCTACAGAAATTTAAGGGGAATGTATCAAAAGAATCCCTCAATTCATGGAGTTCCTAATTTTTCCTGATGAGATTATACAGTGTAGGGTTTTATTTGGAGGCATCTGCTAGGCACTCTCATGTTTTTTAGGCTATACAAGCTGGGACTTTCTGAAAGAGGGGTTGGCAAACTGAAGATCAGGATAATCAATGGTTGCTTGAGAAGCTGCTCTCTTTCTCCTTTTCTCCATGCTAGTGTACCCTCTTTAAATTATTCCTGATGAGAATAAGGTTTTAGTACCACCCATCCTCCCCACTACTAACTTCTTTTGTATCTGTTTTTTTCCTTTGTATGAGGTAATTAATCCTTTTTATCTCTTCCTACATAGTTTTATTTTTTTAGAACCACTCTATCAAACTCAGCTCAGTCCAAGCTTTTCTTTCAAACTACCTAAATAAAAATGACAGTCATAAAGGAACTGATAATATTTCATTTATAAGCAGTAAGCAATTTGATCTTATTGAGTCCCTTATAATTCATCCTTAATGTTTATTTTTATTTTATATTTCCACTTTATTTTATATGTCAAATTTCCCCTTAAGTTCTGCTGCTTTTGTCTCAAATGTCAAAAAGTCTTTCAGATTGTTAAATGTCCATTTTTCCCCATTCAGAATTATACTTAACTTTGATGCATAAATTATCCTTGTTTGAAATCCCAGATCTTTTTCTTTATGTAATGCAATATTACAAAACCCACAATTCTTCATTGTAATAGCAGCCAGGTTCTGTATAGCTCCATGATATTTAAATTGTTTTTTCATTGTTGCTAACAATATTTTTTCCTTAAGTTTTTTTGGTTTTCTCTTTCAAATAGCTTGACTTTATTTTCATCTTTTCTTGATTTCCTTAGATTGTTTGTTTGTTTATTTATTTCTCATTTTTCCCTAGATCTATCATTTAATTTTATAAAGTTTTTCTAAGAAATTTTTCTATGCTTGGTACCTTTCTCAAATAAAAAGGGGTGCCTTTTTAAAGCTCCATTATCTTCCTCTGAATATGAACCTGATTTTCTCTATTCCTATAATAACTATAGTTGAATTCTTTCTTCTTTGCTTACTCATTTTAATTATTTTTTCTTATTTTTTAAAGCAACTATTAGGTGTTTTTAGGAGAGCAACTGCTTTGCCCTGCCTTTTGTTTATTTCTGCTATTCTAACTTTGAGGAAATGTACTCTTTTTGGTTTTTTCCCCTGTGGATAAAATTTACAAAGAAAAAAATTTTCTGTACTATTCTTCTGTCTTTCCAGAATCCTTTCTCAAATATAAGTTATAATTTTACCTTTAGGACTGATTATTCATATCAATGAAATTCAGGTCCACTGATGTAGTGGAATATGAAAATGGATAAATGGAATGAATTATATTTTTAAAATTCAATTTTATTTTATTTTCAAAGCCAAATTTTCTCCTTTCTACATTCCCCCTCACTCTCACTTTGAGAAATTAAGAAAAACAAAATCCAATATAAACATAAATAGTTAAGCAAAATTTTTTCCTACATTAGTCATATTTAAAAAGTGCCTCAGATAATACTGAATCTATTATGCCTGTCAGGATATGAGTAGCATGCTCTATCATGAGTCCGCTGACACTGAGGCTGGTTTCTATTTTGATCAATGCTTAAAGTCTTTCAAAGTTGTTTATCTTTACAATATTGCTATTATTGTATATTCTCCTGATTCTGTGTACTTCATTCTGCATCAATTCACCAAAGTCTTTCTAGGTTTCTCTGAAACTATTCCTTTTATCATTTCTTACAGCCCAATAGTGTTTCCTTACATTTATGTACTGACTTGTTCAGGCATTCTACAACTGAAGGGCACTTATTTGGTTTTTGCTACTACAATAAAATTATTTGGTCTTTGCTAGTACAATAAAAGTTGTGATAAATATTTTCACACATATGAGATCTTTTCCTCTTTTTTTTGATATCCTTTGATATAAGCCCCTTAGCAGTATTACTAGATCAAAGTCCATACAGAATTTAATTACTTTGGAGGCATAGTTCAAAATGAATTGACTAGTTTACAATTCTACCACTAGCGCATTAATGTATCTGCTTTCTCATATTTGTCATTTTCTGTTTTTGTCAACTTTGCCACTCTGAAATGTATGAGGTGAGGCTCTAGAATCATTTAATATGTATTTCTCCAATTAATTGTGACTTAAAGCATTTCTATGTGGCTATTGTTAACTAGAATTTCTTCCTCTGAAAACTGCCTATTCATATACTTTGACCATTGGAGAATGACTCTTATTCTTAAAAATTTCAATCAGTTTCCTATACATCATAGAAATGAACCTTTTTCAGAAAAAAATTGCTACAAAGATTTTCCCCTGGTTTTCTGCATTTCTTATTAATTCTAGTTGAATTGGCTTTCCCTATGTATATGTTTTAAATTTTATATAATTAAAACTGAATATTTTAACTCCTAGGATCCTCTTTATCTCCTGTTTGATCATCAGTTCTTCCTTATCCATAAATCTAATTGGTAATTTTTTTTTTATACTCCTTTATCATGCTTTAAATTGAAATCATGTTTCCATTTTTAAATGTGTCTTGGTATATGGTATGATGTTTTGGTCTACATCTAATTTCTGCTTTTGAGTTTTCTAAACAGTTTTTATAAAAAAAAAATACGTTAAAACCTGATAGGATTCTGAGGTTTATCAAACACTAGGCTGCTATTCTTGTCTGCTTTTGTATATTGTGTACCCAGTTTCTTCCACAGATTAATCTCTATTTCTTAACTAGTGCCAATTTAAAAAAATGATTGTCATTGTATTATATTTTGAGACTTGACATGGCTAGATTCTCTCCCTTTTCTAAATTAATTTTCTTGACTTTTTTCTTTCAGATGAATTTTAATTGTTCTTTATAAAGTAATATTTTGGTAGTTTGATATTATGACATTGAATTGGTATCTTAATTTGAATAGTAGTATGTTTTTATTATGTTGACTTGACCCACCCATAAGCAATAAATGTTTCTTGATATTAACAATCAGAATCATAATTCATTTATACATGATTAAGAATTAATATTTCTCATATATTTGTCTTTTTTAAAGAACGTTTTGAAATTATGTTCATATAGTTCTTAAGTGTGTCTTGGTAGTTACTCTTCCATCATTTTATTTTATGTGGTGGTTTTAGATGAATATTTTTCCTTTCTCTGCCTATTGGATTTTATTGATAATATAAAGAAATTATGATTTGTGAATTTATTTCATATTCTACAACTTTGCTAAAATTATTGAGTGTTTTGATTTTTTGTTGTTGTTGACTCTATCGAATTCTCTGAGTAAGCTATCCTATTATCTACCAAGTGATTATTTCCATTTTTGCCTATGCTTGCTGCCTCAATCTTTTTCTTGTCATACTTCTATTGCTAGCATTTTTAACATTGTACCAAATGGTAATGGGATGATAGATATTTTTGCTGTGCTCTTGTTCTAAGTGTAAAGATCTTTAGCTTTTCCCCATCATAAACAGTGTTGGTTCTTGGTTTTAAAGAGATAATACTTTTCATATTAAAGAAAGTTCATTTATTCATATAATTTCTAGTGAAGTTTATTTTGGTAAATGTGAATGAATGCTGTATACTTTTCTGTTATATTTATATAATCACATCATTTTATTATTTTTGTCATTTATAACTTTCTTAATATTGAACTAGCTCCTCGTATAAAAATGAATTTTGTTTCTGTACCAGAATCAGACATTTATAGCTAGAACTGTGTCTACATTTACTGATTTGGATGATTCAGCTTTAAAAAAAATGAATCTTTGATTTCATTTATTTGGAAGCTCCCTACAATGATGAAGATCATAACCAGTTTGTGTGTCTGTCTATATATATATATATATATATATATATATATATATATATATATATATATATATATATATATATATATATATATATATATATATATATATATATATATATATATATATACACACACACACATGTGTATGCATGTAGTTATTGTTCAGCAACAAAGGGTAGTTAAGTGGTTCAGCAGAGAGAGAACTAAGCCTGGAGTCAGAAAAACTGTCCTTCCTGAATTGAAAACTGGCCTCAGACACTTGTTAGCTTATAATCCTGGGCAAATCATTTAACCCTGTTTGCTCCACTTGCCTCATCTATAAAATGAGCTGGAGAAGAAAATGGCAAATCTCTCCAGTATCTTTGCCAAGAAATTCCAAATAGAATCATGAACACACACATTATATACTTATACACATACATGTATAGATAAAAGAATGAATAAATATAGATGGCATACATATACATACGTGTTTATGTGTACATATTTTATGTGTTTGTATAAATTTTCCCTCAATCAAAATATCATTGCACCTTAGTCTTCTTAAGTTCATTTTGAAAAAATATAATCATTTCCTAATTTTAGTGATAAACTTCACCAAAATGAATTAGGTTTGACTTTAGGTGATATTCAAATCATCATTGGACACACAGTTAAATACTTTCTAGCTGGTTATAGTGTTTGTGTTTTGATAGAATAGCCTTAAGCAACTTAAAATCACCTCTGCACTATAGTCAGGATTCAATAGTATATATATATATATATATATATATATATAAATATATAAAGTATCCATGAAGAGAGAGAGAAGGAGGAAGAGACAGGGGGGAGAGGGGAGGGAGAGGGAGAGGAGAAAAGAGAGAAGGGAGAGGGAGAAACGACAGGAACAGAGACAGGGAGAAAGGGAGAAGGGGGAGAGAGAGAGGGAGAAACATAATAGAGGAGTTATAGAAAGCTTGTATTAGAGTTCTCACTAGAACATTTCTGTACTGATGAAATCCCAGGGCTGCCTCTGCCACAAAAAGCCACACTTGTAATAAATATGGAGAGAGCACAAAACAGTAAAGAGCTCTTACAATACAAAACTCTCCATAAATTCAACATTTTTTTCAGCTTCAGATGAAAACAGTTGGAACAAGAAAACCATCTTTGCTGACTAGCAAATCCTAACCAAAATGATTATATTGTTAAGCTGTCCCTAGTGACTACAAAGAAAGAAAAAAAAGATAAAGGAAGTGTTGAGTACTAGGATCTCAGGAAGAAAACCTCTCATGAATGCAGCAAAGCAGCAAAAGTCCTATATAGGAAACACACCCTCAGTTTCTCCCACAGATCTTTGAGCACTGGATCAGACCCTTTTTCCAGATCAGGTCATAATCCTAATCACTTAAAAAAAACCAAAAACCAAAAAAACCTTATATAGTACTTTATAACAATGGCCTTAAACAAAAAGAAAAAGATATTTTTGGGCAGCATATTGATGAGAATATCACAAATCAACATTATTTGTATTGTATTATATTTTATTTATTTTGTCAAACATTTCCCAATTCCAATTTAATCTGTCTAGAGCTCACTAAGGAGTTTTGCCAATAGTAAGTCTCTAATTTAGTATTTGCAGTGTTCAGCACATATTTTCTCTTTCTGAGCTACATAACAATGTTGTGTGGTGAGAACTTCAAGGATTCTTATCCCCACTTTAGGGGGAGGAAACTGTAGTTATTATTTATGCAGTTATATGATATCAAAATTAGGATTTGAACTACAAGTTTGCCAGAGATTCTAGGACACATCTTTTTAAAATTTTATTTTTAATAAGACATATTAGTAGTATTTAATTTTTCCAATTACACACAAAAATAATTTTCAACATTCTTTTTTTAAAAAGGATTTTGAGTTCCAAATTTTCTCTCTCTAGCCCTTTCCTCCTCCATTTCCAATTTTAGTAGGACATATCTTAATATCTCAAAACACATTGATAACTTGTGTCTTATTTTCAGAGTTTGGATTTTTTTAAGAAAAAAAATTGTCATCAACTTAAAAAATTAGATTTAGTTTTTTTGATTTGTTTGATGAATAAAATAATTATCTTTTACTAAGTATTCAACAAATAATTAGATAATTCTTGAGTACACACCCAAAAGTACTGTGCTTTGCATGTTTATTAATTTCTGAAAGGTTGTCCTGACTTCAAACTCACCTCTCCACTATCTAATATTGCCTACTTTTATACTATAGGAATATTTCAGATTCAACTTTAAAACTGTACAAAATATTATAAACACTAAAACCAAAGGCTTTGAATCAAGACTTTGGCCAGATGACCTTGAGTTTCCTGCTGGAGGAACAGAACTTTTTTTTTCTGTTTCTTTGCTTTTGGGGGGATGGAAAGGTGATATTGCTTCTGGAGACTTGGATGAGGACATATATCCCATCAACTTATCACAGTACATATGCATTATGGAAGCAGAAATAACTCATTGCATTATATTAAATAAGACATTAAATCCATCATTCTCCTTGACCTTTCTGCCTGCTATTCCTCTCAACAGCTAGAAGATATTTGTGAAGCTTGGCAGAAGATTCACTTAGCTGTTGTGTTGGTGTTTGCAGATTGTCCATCTGCTCTCCTAATGTAGTAGGCTCATTTTAGAGTAGCATTTGTAAAGATTTACTATTTTAGGCCATTCTAGGATTGACATAAGGATTGTGGTGTCCATTATCAGCAGAAGGATATACATCAGCTTTAGGGTGTCATGTTAACATGGGTAGCCTGGTCACATTCTGTCTTATACATCACGGTTCAACGATAGATATCTGAGCTCTCTGTAGCTTTTGAAAGAGAAAGGGGGAAGGGAAAGGATGCGATAAGGGGATCTAGACCATAGAACATAAATGACAGTGAGATACAGACAGTATGAAATATCTTAGAGGGAAATCACACATGGTCTTAAAACTGTATTCTTTTGCACCCAAGGTAGCCAAAATGACACATAGTATTTTTTAAAGAAAAATTCAATAATCAATTTTTTTTAAAAATTAGGTATGATTTCATATTTGTGGTGGTAGACAAATTATGGTAATGGTTTATTTCATTCCCTGCAACAAATCCCCCAAAAGCTTGAGAGTGTTTCCAAATTTCTTTCTCTTTTAAAATGATTTGTTTTTTTAATTGTGAGGTTGACAGTTATCAATAAATATAAACATTTCAACATACATAAAAGAAAGATGCCTGTGTAAGAAAGCACCAAATAGGATTAGACTAATATTTTACATTCTCTATCATAATAAACTCAAAAAGGATATATGACCTAAATATGCATTTTTAAATGCACACAAAAATTAGAGAAGGGAAAGAGATATCTTCTACAATGATGACTAAGAGAAGAATTCTTACCAAAACAATGGATAGAGGTGAATATAAAAGATAAAGTAGACAATTTCAAGTATATAAAAGTGAAAAATACTGCACAGGGTAAATGAGTTTTTACAATTTATGTCTATGATCTATGATCTCTCTGAACTTTTTCTGTAGAATGAGAGATTGAACTAGATAGCAGCTAGGGTCCTTTTCAGCTCTGTCCATGATTCTATGATCATATGACTGACCTTGCTGGATCTTAATTTCCTCAGCTATGAAATGGACAATTGGACTAGATGATTTCTCAGATGTTTGATAATTTAATAGTAAATATTAAACATGGAGACACCCATGCAAGAGGAGACATCTTTCTTTCTCCTTCTATGTGGATTGAAGCCCTCTCTTTCTGTTGATTACATATTTAAAATGAACAGATTAGGATAGTTTCTTTCTCTTTTTCTGGCATTCTCCAAGGAAGTGAAAGTCCTTTTTATCCACAGAAACAATACCATGAATTAAGCTGAGGGGAAAGATTATATGTCCCTATACTCTCTCTTAGGCTCTGTGGTGCTTAGAATAGAGTTTGAGACTCTAGTATATTATAGAAAAAGAATAATAGAGGAATGACTAGTCTCTGCTTGGTTTCAACACCATGGAAGATGACATCCTTCCTAGGATAAACTGATCACTTCTCATTTTAACAACATGCAGCTAACTCAGGCTCTCCCTTAGCCTCTTCTCCCCTCTATAGGAGGACTAGAGGGGAGAGCACTAAACTCCTCTCAAAACTTTCAGCTAACTCCACTTTGGTTTTTGTCTGTTTGTTTTTGTTGTTCAAAGAACCTTAGAAATCTTCTAGCACTTTAGTTGCTATCTAGTTTTACACCTTATTTCAGAGATGAGGAAACTGAGGGCCAGAAGGGTTGCATAAGTACTAAATTACAGAGCTGAGATTTGAACAGTCTAACACAGTGATGACTCTACTTTCTACCCACAATTCTGCTTAATTTCAACAACATGAAACAAGGTGCCCTCTCTCACCAGGTACACTCTGGTCTCACTTTCTGCCCCTGCTTCCAACTTGCTTTTTGTGTGTTGTTTTCTCTTACTAGATTATAAGTTTCTTGAGGATAGAGACTGCCTTTCTTTTTTTTATTTGCATCCTCAGCTATTAGCACAGTATCTGGTAGATAATAGGCACTTAATAAATGTTTATTGAATTAAATATTGAACTGTACAATAGCAAAAAAGATTGTAAGTTTAGAGCATGAAACATGGCTCTCCTAACCTGGATTATTACAAGAATGTTTGTAGATGGAAGTGTAAAGAAGATAATAAATAGACATGAAATGAAACAGATTTGCCAATGTTTCCATAGTGATTTATTTTCTATAGTGATCATTAAGAATAGTAGAATCTCTACATTTGTAGTTCCCCACCTCAGTACTTATTGTGCTTTAGATAAAGTGAAAATGTTAATGACCAAATACATACAAAAAAGCTATTTCTGAAGAAAACATAATGTTAAAGTTACTCAAAGATCTATTTTTTAATATATAAAATAGGGGAAGATTCCAAAAGAACAGAAAAGATGGCATTATCATCCCCAAAAAGGTTACTAAGAAGAAATTAATACCTACTATTTCATTATCTACTCTTTAATCTCTACAAATCTTTGTTAAAATTGTCTATGCATAAATATATCCTTAATGAAAATGAGAAGAAAACAAATGAGGTTTTTTGTTTTTGTTTTTGTTTTTGTTTTTTTTTGGTAAATGATTTTTGGTAGTACAGCATAGACACACAATGAACTGAGAGGTGCAAGTTCCTACTGGATTTATCCTTTAATACAGGAAAAAAGTAGTTTAATAGGCTACCTTCCAAGTGTTCCATTATCTCAAATGAATATCTCAAGAGATTCCCTGATTGAAATAACTGAAGAGGTAACTGTTCAGTGATCCTTTGAGTCTTACCATTGAGTGAGTATGAAACAAGGTAAGTAAGGTGTGGTTTGGCAGTGTCATGGGAAGTGTCCTGAAAAAAAAAGGAAATACATAAATAGGAGAGACTTTCTTACAGATCGTGAGATAAGTTAGATGCCTTTGGTGACAATATTGACTCTAACTACATGAAGCCTTAGAATGCTGAAGAACATCTTACTGAGGTCGATGAACATACAACCCAAAAAGAAAAAAAGCAAAAGAAAAATGATTGATCAATATATATTTTAAAATATCATTCAATTCAATCCAAAAAGCCTTTTTAATATACATACATACATATAATACACTATATTAGGTGCTGGGGATAAGACAAACTCAAAAGAATCTTAAACCATCATCAGAAGCTTGTACATAATGCACAGAGATAAATATGTACAATGGAATTTAAGGACAGATAAAGGACTAACAATTTGATATATCTGAAAAAATATCCAATAGGAGATTGTACTTGCATTGAGTTGAAGGATACCAAGGGTTCTAAAACTTAAAGTAGTGAGTATATTTGAAAACAGGAAGACAGCCTATGCAGAGATATGAAGATGGAGATGAAATGCCATGATTGTGCAATAGGAAATAATCCAACTTGGTTTGAATGTAAAGTGCACAGAGGAAAAGAATTTGAAATTAACCCAGATATACGAATATTATGGAATATTGTTGTTCTGTAAGAAATGACCAGCAGGATGAATACAGAGAGGCTTGGAGAGACTTACATGAACTGATGCTGAGTGAAATGAGCAGAACCAGAAGACCATTGTACACTTGAACAACAATACTATATGATGATCAACTCTGATGGGCGTGGCCCTCTCCAACAATGATATGAACCAAATCAGTTCCAATAGAGCAGTAACGAACTGAACCAGCTACACCCAGAGAAAGAACTCTGGGAGATGACCATGAACCACTACATAGAATTCCCAATCCCTATATTTTTGCCTGTCTATATTTTAAATTTCCTTCACAGGCTAATTGTACACTTTCAAAGTCTGATTCTTTTTGTGCAGCAAAACAACTGCCTGGACATGTATACATATATTTAATTTAACATATTTTAACATATTTTACATGTATTGGTCAACCTGCCTTCTGGGGGAGGGAGTGGGGGAAAGGAGGGGGAAAGTTGGAACAAAAGGTTTTGCAAGGGTCAATGCTGAAAAATTACCTATCTTGTAAATAAAAAGGTATACTAAAAAATACAAAAAAAAATAAAGAAAAAATAAAGAAATTAACCCAGTGGCAGATCGTGAAGAGCTTATATGTCAAGCTGAAGAACTCATATTTTCCATTAGAGACAATAGAGAATCACTTAAAAAAAAAACCTTAACCAGAGAATTAATGTGGTCAAATTTGTGCATTAGGAACACTACTTTGGCAGCTTTTTGAAAGATAGATTGAAAAAGAAAGAAGAATGAAAGCCATTTAAGGTTCCATCAAAATAATCCAGACAAAAGATAAAATGAAGTTCTAGAACAGAATAATATAATTGTTATAGAAAGAAGGGGACAGATGCAAGACATATTGGTGAAATAGAATTGACAAGTCTTAAAAACTAATTGGATAGATAAGATGTGGAAGATGAAGAACTGAAGATGACTCTGAGGCAGGATTACAGTAGAGCTAGGGAGCAGAAAGGATGGTAGTTCTTAGAACAGAAATG
Organism: Sminthopsis crassicaudata; assembly: GCF_048593235.1. Taxonomy (NCBI): domain Eukaryota; kingdom Metazoa; phylum Chordata; class Mammalia; order Dasyuromorphia; family Dasyuridae; genus Sminthopsis; species Sminthopsis crassicaudata. The sequence goes on along the minus strand of NC_133617.1, from coordinate 182,963,455 downwards.
ATGAAATGAGATAATTGCAAAATGCTTATGCCTGCTTGGCACATAGAACTGTATAAATGTTAGTTACTATTAGTTATTAAGTAAACATGTTGGTAAGTAGCTCAGAAGGAGATTTATTGAGTTCTGTTTTGGTCATATTCAGTTTGAGATGCCTACAGGATATTCAAATGGAAATTTCCATCAGGGTAGCTGATGATATGAGCAAGCAGAGAGGAATTTGGGGAACTCATAAAAGTGAATAAAATAATGATGGTATATGTAGGAATAGCCACATTGCTTGAGTGCTATAATGTACGGTTGGTAAAAAGAAAAAAAAAAAAAAAAGATTTTTTTATAGAGAACTCACTTGGTTGGCAAGCATGTCGGGTCATCAGAAAATATGATACAAGAACATTCTCAAGGTCACTTTGATGAATTTGAGAATTGATTTTATGACACAGGAGACATTGGTACAGAATCTCCCAGTGTGGTGTGCCCTTATAAGAGAAGATGTTGTACTCCCTGGGTAAAGCAGAACTTCAGAAGAAACATGAGATACACAAAGTTATAGCAGACGCCCAAATATTTATAGGAACTATTTGTGCCTGACTTGTGCAGAGCATTCCAAGTTCATATTGGTCTGATCACAGCCATACACAGACACACTGTAAATCAACTCTAACATAGTGATGTCATTTTGGTTCTCTTTGAGAACAAAGGACAAAAATCACCAACCATAAGAGATTAAATCTTTTGGGACATTCACACTAAAGGAAGTAGATATAGATAATAATCTAATAAAAGAGTATGAAGACTAGTTAGTTAGAAGAATAACCAAGAGAGAAAAAATATTACAAAATCTGAAGGATAAAAGAATATCCTGAGGGAGTGGATAGTCAATATTCTAAAAATCTGCAGAGAGGTCAGGAAGGATAAGCTTGAAAAAAAGGTCATCATATTTAGCAGTTAAATTATCAATTGTAGTTTTGGAGAGAGGAAATTCTACTTGGGTGTTTGAGTTGGAAACTAAATTACAAAGGGCTAAGAAGTGAGAGGTGGGAAGGTGAGAAAATGAAAACAAGTGCAGAAAAAAGTGTTTCAAAGAGATGGTTAAAGGGGTGGCCCATAGAGTTGTTCTCTTGGAATACATATATTGGAATGTCAATGTGGGAGGACAAGTGGACAAAAACTATTGATTCTAGTATCAGGGAACTCAAATTAGAATCTTGCCTCTGTCACTATCCTTTTAATCCCAGGGAAATCATTTCTCCTCAGTTTCTTAATCCCCCAAAAAATATAAATAAAGAGGCTTGACTAGAAAACCTCCAAATATTCCTTTAGTTCTAAATATAAGATTCTATCCTATGACCATCATATGAAGCTCCAAAATTTATATAAAGAGAATGGACTGGACTATATTTCAGAGATTGGGTAATATTTTCAATAATCTCAAACTATTCCCTGTTGGAAAATTTAATCATTTTGTAATGTTTCTGCTAATGCTATTTATCTCTGAATCATAAAAAATCACGACCTCAGAAGAATAAAAATTTTAGGGAGTCAAATCAATCAACTGACAAACATTGAGTGCCCACTATGCACCAGCATGCAAAGCACTGGGGATTGTCATTGAGTTGTTTCACTCATGTCTAACTCTTTGTGATCCCATTGGAGGTTTTCTTGGCAGAGATACTAGAGTGGTTTGACATTTCCCTCTCTAGCTCATTTGACAGATGAGGAAATTGAGGCAAACAGAATGAAGTGACTTGCCCAGGATCATAAAGCTAGAAAATGTCTGAAGGCAGATTTGAATGAGGAAGATGAGTCTACTTGACTCCAGGGCCAGCACTCTGTGCACTATGACACCACCTAGCTGTCTACACTGGGTTGCAGGTAAAATTGAAATAGTTTTTGTCTTGTAGAGCTTATATTCTAATGGAAGACTGTATCTACATAAAAAAAAGGTTGTTGGGGAGGGATAGCACTAGTTTCTGCAGGGTTTAGGAAGCTATGGCTTAAGCCATTTTTTTGAAGGAAACTAGAGATTTCAAGAAATGGGGTTGAAGAGGGATAGTATTTCAGGCACTGAAATATGGAGACATTTTGAGTTTTCCTTTTACCTATCAGATTGGAGAGACTGAAAAAAAATAAGAATTTTTTTTTTGTAGTGGCAAAAAAACCCCTCCTTGAAGCAAAGGAAATGGTCATAAATTGATGAACTACTGAATAATTTGTAGTTTGTGAACATGATGGAATACTTTATACTATGAAAAATGAAGAAATAGATTATTTCAAAGAGATATGGAGATTTGTATGAACTTATGCATAGTGAAATGAAAAGAATCATAAAAAGAATTTATGCTATAGGAACAATTTAATAAAATGAACAATTTTGAAGACATAAATTGATGTCACAATTTGGACAATGGTCATTCTCAGTCACTTTGAGGTTTCTATTATTTATTTATTTGTATGGTTTTAGCTGAATGATTAGGCTAACTTCTTTTCTCCTGTTTTACCAAGAAATATTTTTCTTGTTATCTTTACATTAAATAATTCCATTTTTCCAAATTTTCCAATTTACACAGCTGTATTTTTTGTTCCTTTGTAGGAACAAAATTGGACAAAGTACTGTACTAAAAATATTGTACTAAAATTGGACAAAATATGTACAAAATTGCACAAAATACTATGAAAGTTACCTGGCCTATGTTGAGTTAATTGTCTGCTCAAAAATAGCACATACAATGCTCAATATTATGGAAAATGAAAATTAGTGGAGAAACCATCAAATTGAAAAAGCTAAAGGAATGGTCACTTGGGTAAGGGTTGGAAGCAAGGTACCATGAGGTGAAACTTTCAAGTAGAAGTTTCTTGAATCCTTCTCCTCCTGTCCAAATTTAATTATCATGTGCTCCATTCCCTCAGGATTTTGAGTGTCAGGAGATACTTTGTCATTGTCTCTCAGTGGCTTAGTAAGCTTAAAAAGTTGCATTTTAATAATTATGCAAAGGGTTAATTAAAATGGCCAAGCAATGAGAGAAATAGGATGGGGATGGGTTGGCTCAGCAAGAATGGAGTGTGTACTTGAAACATGAGATTGCTTAGGCCATTAAAATTTTTTCAGGTTCAGCAGGGTGGAACAGAGATTGACAAAGGGAGACCCACTGTTAAAAGTTCTTGAGAATTGTGCCAAAGGTCTTTTAGAAATCAAGTTATTGTCATTGTAGAGAGTATTTTGTAGATAAGATAGATTATTTCAATTTTACAAGCATTTATTAAGGGATGACTACAAACAAGGTACTATAGTTGGTCCTGGCCATACAAAGACCAAATATGATACATATGATCCATCATAGATAATATAATGCTTCAAGGTTTGCATATGTGCTTTACATATGTTATCTCTTTTGATCCTCACAACAACCCTGGGAAGTTGGTGATAGAATTATTCTGATTTTATTTATAAGGAAACTGAGAGAAGTTGAACTTCAGTTATTTATTGGTTTTACACAGCCAGTAAGGGTGTATTTTGAAATTTAGATCTTCCTGATTCTAAGTTCAGCATTACTGCATACATCATGCCCCTTAACTGTTCTCAAGGTTCTTACTTTCAATTGGAGTGCACATTCTTCTAACATAATGAGCCTATATACCCTTTTTCTAGATGTAGGATCCTAGATTTTTAGTTTGAAGGAACCTTAGAAATTAACTTATCCCAACCTTCTCATTTTACCAATGAGGAAACCAAGGCCCACCAGTTAAATGAATTGTCTAAGTCAAAGTAAACATGAGATTTAATGCCAGGTCATCTGATTCCTTCATGTTTATTAACCCCAATTTCTTTTTATTCCTTGACTCATCCCTTATCATGGTTTTCTTGGCTTTTGTAGTAGGCATGAAGTCTATTGATTTATCTTCAAATGATCTGGAGATTTTGTAACATTCCCACCTTGGTAAAAACCTCTTACAGAGTATCTCTTACAGTTATTTTTACAAATTTTTCAAAGGATGAGACCTGAAAGGATCCTTAGAGACTATGAAATCCATGGTCTTTCATTTTAAAAATGAGGAAGCCAAGACTCAGCATCATGGAGGTTAATTAATAGTAGAGCTGGGATTTGAACTCTTAGCCTTGTATTCCAGATATATATATATGTGTATACACACACACACACACACACACACACACACACACACACATATATATATATATACAGAGAGAGAGAGAGAGAGAGAGAGAGAGAGAGAGAGAGAGAGAGAGAGAGAGAGAGAGACAGCAAGTTCTAATGAAAAAATCCTGTGCTTGAGGTTTGCAAAAAATTCAGCTACAATTCCATCCTTATCACTGGCTGTGGAACCACAGTATATATACATCTACTCAATAATATATAAAGAAAATGGGCCAGAGACAAGAAAAAATTTTCTTATACTCTAAATATTACATATATATGTATACAGATAGCTAATAGATATATATATATACATACACATATATGTTATGTGTATAATATATATAATACACATATATAAATATATAAAAATGTAAATACACTATTTCTTCTTCAAATAGGATATGAAGACACAAAATATAAAGATTAGTTCATCTAGTACAACCTTCTTATTTTATGGATGAGAAAACCAAAACCAAAGGTCCTTAAGAGATTTTTTTCTGTTTATAAATAGCAGACATGGGATTCAATTCCAAGTCCTCTCACTCCCAATGAAGTACCCTTTCCCCTCTATCATTCTGTTTCCATGTGTACCACATGTGCAGGTATCTAAATTTGGGTGAATTATATATTTTTAAAGAAATGACAGATAAGAAATGAAATTGTGCTGATCATTTAAAAAGATTGCCTCCCACAGAGTGGGCAGAATGAGCTTCCAGAGAGCCAGGGAAGAGGGACATAATATCTTTCTGTGATATGTGATCAAAGAATTTATCTTCTCACACTCTTCTCTCTGCCCTTTGCTTCCTCTTCTTCCTGAAAATTCAACTTCTGAGCTAAAATTCAGTTGGGGACAGGGTTCAAGATTTGAGATAAAGCACAAGGAAGTAGAAATTTTAATTTAATTTCACCTCTACTAAGAAATTTAAAAAAATAGATCCCATGCCTACAGAAACTAGTGTCTCCCCACCTTCTTCTCGTCTTCTCCTTTTTCTTCTCCCCATTTCCAATTAATCTTCCTTTTCTTTCCCTGCATGCTCCATTCATTCATTCAGCACATATTTATTGCATGCCTATTAAAACATGAAATGGTAGGGAATAATCTAGGGCTGATAGTGAATTGTAGGGAATATCCCAGGTAGGTCAGGACTAGACAAAAGGCAAGGTAAACTGAATGATATTCCTTAATTGTATTTGCCTTTTCAAACTCTGAAGTAACCAATATTAAAGAATATCCAGAATTCAATTCATAAAAGCAAAAGAAATGAAAGGGAAATATGAGTCTCTGAAAGTTATACAGTGCTTCAAGGAATATTTTGGGTCAGTGTCTATTAAAACAACAAATTATAATCCCTTGTCTGATACTTCTATAAAATCAGAAGTTAGAATATCCCAGGTAGGTCAGGACTAGACAAAAGGCAAGGTAAACTGAATGATATTCCTTAATTGTATTTGCCTTTTCAAACTCTGAAGTAACCAATATTAAAGAATATCCCAGAATTCAATTCATAAAAGCAAAAGAAATGAAAGGGAAATATGAGTCTCTGAAAGTTATACAGTGCTTCAAGGAATATTTTGGGTCAGTGTCTATTAAAACAACAAATTATAATCCCTTGTCTGATACTTCTATAAAATCAGAAGTTAGATTTTCAGGTCTAAACAAAGGCATTTAATTAATCAGAATTGCAAAGAGATAATATGAAAATTCTCATTTATCTATGGTCACTACCCCATACTCAGAGATATATTATCTGATACTATAAGTAGGAAATAGAGCATGGATATCCCAGATAGCTCAAATTCCTAGTGTTTTGTCTGAATAGAAAACCTATACATCTCCAAATCTGCCGCTGGCCACTTCCTTGAAAAGTTATTACTATCATCTGCTAGTTTATGGTACTGCCATTTTCTGGGTTTCCATTGAACTAGTACTGACCCCTGGTGGTTCATCACTGAATTGCAGGTAGTATGTAGCTTTCCCCATAGGGGAATTCTGATGGACTTTGGTTAGATAGTCCAGAGTCCCAGAGTGATTTCAGCTCTTTTGTGAATCAGATCAACAGCTCTACCCAGACAGACACAAAAAAATCTGAACTTCATTTGCTTCTTTATATAGCAAATATCTTTAGGACTAACTGAAATTTACTTTGGAATGAATAAATTTCTTTCAACTACCATCAGGGATCTGGCCACTATCTATAAAAATAATTCTGGAAGTTCTCTTAATAAAGTAAAAGGTAGAGTGGGAAGAGGTTAGGGATCCTTGTGCACATGCATCCAAATCATTCCTTTCACCCACATAGGAAAGGCATGAGAGACTGTAATGTGCCAAAGTGGGATTCTCAAACCCATACTCTCCACTCTCAGTGTGCTCTTATCTTAGGCAAGATTTAGATTTTGTGTGAACTGAAGGAACAGGGTTAATATTTTCCAATCACCATTTAATGATTCATAGACTGACATTTGGCTTTAAATTATAATAGAACAGTTCTTTATTCTATACAGAATTTTCAGCTAAATAAAGAAAGACAAAATGAGACTGTTCACCTCTTTTTGTGTGTGAGGTAATTGGAGTTAAGTGACTTGCCAAGGGTCATACAATTAATAAATGGCCTCAAATTCTGAGGCCGAATTTGAATTCAGATCCTCCTGACTTCAGGGCTAGTGCTCTATCTACTGCACCATCCAGCTGCCCCTATCCACCTCTTTTCTATCCTTTAAAAAAAACAACTTTTCCCCTTTATCAAGTTTTCCCTCATCACTCTTCCCTGGTTCTTTAAAGATATACCACACTCATTCTTACCTTCAACTACAAGGCTTTATGGAATGTGTAACTTATACCCCTTGTTTTTTCTGTTTCCTTTCCAACTCCTTAAGCTCTGGGCAGTTCTGCTTCTTTTGCCATCACTCTAACCTGTTCTCATATATGACATTAATAATCATATCCAATGACCTTTTCCTAGTCATTCTCTTTAACTGATAAACTGTATAGAGCATATTTCCTCCTTCTGAATTTTCTCTCCATCCTTAACTTTTGATTTGTTATGTTCTCTTAATTATTCTTCTTTTGTTGTTGTTCAGTTGTTCTAGTAATATCCGACTCTAAGACCCTTCTCAATATTATTTTTCATTTCATTTTCTGATTTCTTTTCCCTTTTTCAGTCTTGAACTTTTTTTTCTTTCCCTCTTTATTGTCAAACTCTCTCATCTCTCTTTCTTCAAATCTCACCTCTATGCATTTGATTCTCAAATCAAGCCTTCTATCCCTGATCTTTCTTTTGAGTTTCTTTTCTATAGGTCATAGTCTCCTACATATTCTACTGATATCTCAAATTCAATCAAGGGCTTAGTTTCCTCATATGTAAAATTCAGAATTTGGCCTAGATGATCTTTAAATTTCCTCCTACCTTCACTCCTCAGCCTACATGTTGAATATTTAGCTACATTTCAAATGATACATCCTTCACAGTACCTTCCATGGTCTTTCCTATTGATAATGATACATCATTACTCCTGCTTTTCAGTATCATGTTTGCACCTTTCTTGTCATGTACTTTTTTTGTATTATAATTATTTGGATTTATGTCTTACCCTCCTCCTACTGGGCCTAACTCCAAGCTCTCCATTCATTTGATTAAAAGAACAATTCTAACTATTAAAGGTAGAAATAGAATTTCATATTGAAAAGAGTTTTCACACTCATATTAGTAATTCTTTATAACCATGATGTTCAAGTAAGACCAAAATCAACTGTGGAAGAACTTGGGGAATGCTATGGCTTGCTTAAATTCCAAATCCTCTTATTCTTTCTGCTTAACAAATTTTACCTTTAAGTAAATGGTAGAAAATAGAAGGAAGTTGTTATAAATTAAAATTTCATGCACATGAAACTGATATGATATATCATAAGCTTGATAGGCCTTGGATGTTTATAAGTGGGCAACAATAAAAGTCTCTATGGGCAGCTAGGTGGCTCAGTGGATTAGAGTTCCAGGCCTGGAGTCAGGGAGTCTCACCTTTCTGAGTTCAAATTTGACCTCAGACACTTACTAGCTATGTGACCCTGAGCAAATCACTTAACCCTGTTTGCCTCAATTTCCTCATCTATACAATGAGCTGGAGAAGGAAATGGCAAACTGCTCCAATATCTTTGCCAAGAAAACCCCAAAATGAGGTCCCAAAGAGTCAGATATGACTGAAATGAGTGAACAATAACATCCATAGAAATATTATCACAAAATAAGTCCATTCTTTTGAAATGGGAAATTCATGTTGTTCTTTAGGTAATTTGAAGTAAAAATGTCCATCCTTCAATTATCCTGAGACAACAGGAGAAAAAATACCTAGCTCTGAATTCTCTAGCTAAAATCACTTCTATTCTTCATTTCGCTTTGCTAGTATCATCCTGACTGTAAAGAAGCTGATCTTTTCTGCAGCAGCAAAGCCATTTACAATTTTTATGGAAATCGTGCTATAAAAAAATAAATTTTCAGCAGGGCAAGGCCGCCTGTTTAATAGGGCTCTCAAAACGTGCACACGCGTGCACATGGATGCCTTGCTGTGGAAAAGAAGCCTTATTTTATCTATAGCCTTGCACTGTTTCCTTCACCTCGCGTCAGGATTCTGCATAATATAACCATAGATCATGTTTATGATCAGCTAATTTTGCCTCTGTTCTGTGGCCTCCCCCCTCCCCTAGTTCCTTCCCCTTTTCCCTCTGACTCTCTCTGCTGTTCAGTGCTTCCTAAAGCAGGGCTGAAGACTATCTGAAGTGCCCGGGCTGTACCTCCGGTAAGTTGGCGCTCCGGTATGAGCTCACAATACCCACCATGTGAGCCCTGTTCAGTAATCTGCTTGTAAAAGCTGCTCCTCTCTTACTTCCCCATCCTCATTCCAGGAGCCTATTAAATTAATGAGATAGAAGGCAGTGCTACAGCAGTCAACATGTTATTGGTGTATAGTGCTGGTGCTATTACAATGTGCCTGTTTTTTCTCCTGGGACATTTAATTTCCGCTTCTCAAATGAGCTGCAAAGCCGTGAAGCCTCGCAGTGTTCTTTCTAGACACTCTGTGATGCAGATAATGAGGGTACTGATAGGTGCCTAGGAGACTGTGATGGCTCTAAGCACAGCTATGGTCTGATAATGCTTTATGCCAACAGTGTCACAGCGGAACCACTATCATCCCTCAAGGAATGGTTCATCTTTATATGTAATACAGCAGCTGTCACCTAAATGGCTAATGGGAAGCAGAGTAGAACCTTAGTGCTAGTAATCTTTGTCACTTAATAATTTTAAAGGTATCCGACTTCAGCAGCTCCTGCAAGTTCTAATAAGAGTGTGCTTGCCGGGTTTATGTTGTTGGTGGCGAATTAAATGTAAATTGAGAAATCCATGATGCTGCTCTGTGCAAATCTAATTTAGTATAATTTGAATAGCCAAGTAATTAAAATGTATTATAGGTAGAAGATGCTGAGATGGTGGAGTGCCTGCATTTAAGAGGAAGATTTATTGGGCTCACTGCATCCACAGTGAACCTTCTACAACCACATTAGCTAACATCTGTTGGAAAACGCCAAGATGCAGGGCAGGGGACATGCACGCAGAATATATGCTTGCATGTGTTGGAACAACAGACCAGAGACCTGGGGGGAAAGGGGGCGGGGCAGGGAGGAATGTGCTTGCAGGTTAAGCTAATTAGTAACATGGCTTGTGCGTCCAAGTGTGCACACATGCAAATGCTTAAATGATAGGTGGGTGTGCACCATGTGTATCTGTGTGTGTGTACACACACAGATACACATTCTTTCTAATTAATGTCCGTCCCCCGCAGTGCTGGAATTACAGTTTGATTGGATTTAGGGAGCTAGGTAATAATAATAGGACAGTTGATACAAACAATGTCTGTGTTGACACGGCACCATTAATGTTTCCTGGCAGATTATTTTGTTTGCTTTGCCTAAGTGCCCAAGATTATAGGTGGTGATTTAGTAGGCTAGGGCACAGGATTCTGAAGAGAAGCCAACCTAATTTCAATCACACCTTCAACCAGACTGTTAATCTTTAGGGATTCAATGCACCTGGGCTGGCAGAAGTTAAGAGGAAAGAGATTCTGAAATGCACAAGTCCAGCGATTGTCCTGGGAAAGGGATAGTGATATATTTGGACCACAATTCTCTTTGGGGATAAATCACAAGATGTCTCTGGAAATTTGGAAAATATGGTTGAAGTTGAATGAAAGATATATAGTTTCCACACAAACATGGAGAGCATGCTTTGAAGAAATATTGGTCAGGAGGCAGCAAAAGAGGCAAGAGGGCTGGCTACCACAGCAGTAGGAGTCATACACCATTCACAGTAGCGATTCATAACCCATTGCCTTTTCATTTTGTCATTGGGATGTTTGAGAATAATTTGGCAAAGATAAGTCCCTTGATAGAAGAGATATCTTGGTGACATGTGTATGTCTGTGTTTAGAGCAGAGGTGGAAGATAGTAGGGGTCCTGCAGGCATCCTATGGATATGGCAACCAGTCAATACAACTCCGTTTTTCAAATAACTGGGTTATCCCAGTCCTTAGGCTCTTAGTCAAATATGGAACAAAGATGAATGTTTATTTTTATGACATGCTCAATTCACCTCAGACTCAACTAAAGACAGGCCTTGTCCTTGGTGATTCCAAAAGAGACTCTTTGCCTATTGCTATAAACGCTCAGTGTAGTAACCCCAAAGCCCCTTTATTTCTAGAGTGTCTCAAAGGGTGCATCATTGATCACTGAGTGTTATGAATGAAAAATGTAGATATTAAATAATGTTTTAAAAGCACCCTCTGGTTTGTGGCATGTGAGCCAAGAACAGGTATTGACACAAGAAGTTGGAAGCATTTAGCAGCACCTGCAGTCTATCTCCTCCGTCATGTGTCTCTGCAAGCAAAGGATGGAACAAGGATATAGCAAAGGGCCCCAAAGAAAATAGAATGATTAGGAAATACAATGAGAAAAGTGTATTCCTCTCTCTCTCCTCAAGATAATGACAACATGACATTCACAGTTCATGAAAATCATTAACATTTAATTTAGAGTTCATTGGAAAATCATTAATAATGAGATACTGTTTTGATATCTTTGTGTATATAATTCACAAACTTCATGTGAATTCATCAGTGTTCTTCTCGAGGGTGGCAAGCAGTGGATTTCTGGTCTAAAAGATATCTAAAAGCCCCCACAAGCTTTTCCACAATAATACTTTTAAAGTCAATATTGTCAACAAAAATATCTATGTATATATATCTATATATCTATATATATTATATGAATGGGACACATCACTGAACATTAGACTATGTTCCTTATTTCTTCTGTCTCTCCTTCCTTCTCTCCTTTTTATTCAGACTAAAGGCTTTACTTCAAAAATAGTTCTGGGCTAATAACATCACATCTGTTGCCATAATACAGTGAACACTGGTAAGAAATGACTAAATGCAATTCAATAAAGTATATTTAGCATATTTTCATTGCACCAACTATCAGCTGATCCACCTCTTATTAGTATAAATGACATAGATTAGTGTCAGGCATTTTCAACAGTGAAGAAATTACAGGAGTCTATATGGCTCATTAGGCTCTGGTTGCATGTTAAAAGGGGGCCAGGCCTTATTAATAATAAAAGAGAAAGATAAAATTGTACTTGTGATTTAAGAAGGGAAAGAGAAAATATTGTAGTCCCTTAAAATTTTTATCTCTGAAGAGGGAGAAAATTTTTACATGTATGTTTCTACTCTTAGCCTAAGTTTCTTAGGGAGTTGGGAAGGTATCATGTTTTTTTTTTTTTTAATTTAACGTTCTATTTAGGAAGAATGTTTAAGAATTACTTAATTTAGGCAAAAGTCCAGATATGAGAGATATCTGGATTTTCAAAGATGTATGTTTTTCTTATAAAAGTTTGTTTCTAAATAAGTTTTCTGGGCCTCAATTCAGATTTTGAATAATTCATGATATAAGGGGAAATGACCGTGTTTTTTTGGTTTTGGTTTTTGTTTTTGTTTTTTTCCTGATAGAATGTAAGTTCCTTGGGAGCAATTTTTGAAACACAATGCCTTTTATTGCTGTTCAGTTGGTTAGTTCTGTTCAACTCTTCATAAGTAGACTTCAGCAAACCAAGCCCTTCTTTCTTCCACTATCTCTTGAAGTCTGTCCACCAAACTCATGTTCATGGCTTCCATGGCACCATCTACCCATCTCATGCTCTGCCATCTGTTCCTTGTTTTGCCTTCAATCTTTCCCAGCATCTGACTCTTTTGCACTGAGTCCTGTCTTCTCATTATGTGGCCAAAGTATTTAAGCTTCAGCTTCAGTGTTTGTCCTTCCAATAAATATTCAACAGCCTGGCACCAAGGAGATGCTCAATAAATTCTTGTTAATTCATCTTAATGACCAGAAGAGATTCTACCATTCTTTATCTTCTTAGCTTTCATACTTCACCATGTCTATACATCTGGCTTATTGTTAACCCTACAATTCAGTCTAGTGCTAGAAATGAGAGTAAAAAAAGAGGCACTAAATAGTCACCTGTAATCTAATGGCATTAAGAGCATTTAGAAGACCTGAGAATGCTAATTCTGAAGAGGAGTGTAGTGAATTTTGTTTTAAAAATATTTTCATGTGATAAACGTTCTTAATACAGAGACATTAATCAATAAAAAGCAATAATCTAGAAACAGGGAAGGGAAAAAGTCATTAATTATATAACTAGGACATGGTAAAGAAAAATAATAAATAAAAGCCCAAGCAGATGCTAAAATCAAAATAATACAAAAAGTAAAAATCAGAAAACCAAGGAAAATTGTCAAGACTCAAGGCATTTAGTCACAAATTAATAGTAAAGGAAAACCAAAAATATGATATTTGACTTTGGTTTTTTTCAATTTTTAATGGAGCATTTTTAAAAGCAACATTTCTGTATTTTGAAGTAGCAACAGAATATATATAAATGATCTGGTTTTTATGTGATAATTAAAATCCCTCATATTTTGCATTAGTAAAACCTTTCAGCTAAGAGCCATTCAATATGACTATTAGAATAAGTAGGAATAGAAAGAGAAGCTTTACATTAAAGGGAAACAAGTACTAGAAAGAAATGGAATCTATTGTTAAGAAATCATCAGTAACTCATTCTCGGTCCTGGGCTGCTTTCCTTGTGCTCTGCATGACTTATAATATTCATCTAAAAGCTTAAAAATTGCATTTCTTTCACGTCTCTTCCCCCTCCCCCACATTGATTTCACCCACTGTGTTCCTAATCAAAAGGAAATTAACATGACTGTTGTGGATTACTTTCTTGCTTGTAAACGTGTGTTATCAGTAGCATCACTCTGGTTGCAGAATACTGTATCATTTGGCAGATAAAGACTGTATAAATGTGAGAGGATATTCACAGAAATCAGCCCCAAGTCTGTAGTTGTTTATGTATGTGTGTTCTTTTGAGGGAATCAAATTGTTTCCCAATGCTGAACAAAGTAGCATAATGAGTCAATTTTTTGGATATTTACAATCAAAGATTTCTTTTGATTCTTTCTCTCTCTGTCTCTCTCTCTCTCTGTCTCTCTCTCTCTCTGTCTCTCTCTCTCTCTCTCTCTCTCTCTCTCTCTCTCTCTCTCTCTCTCCTTATTTTCACTGTTTGTCTTTTTGACTATCTCTCTATTTCTATTTCTATCTTTCTGTCTTGTTCTTGCCTTTGCTCAAAATATCCAGAAAACTGGGGCAAAGTGATCTATTTAATTATGAGTTTTAAATTTGTCTTCCTGTAAAATTGTTTCTATTCTCAACTCCACTATATGTGCAATCAATTATTAGTTTGAGAGAGAACATATCATAGGTAGTATTGATTCTATAATCATAGTCTCATTTATAAGGTATCTTAAAGTTTTCAAAGAACTTCTCAATGGCCATGTGAGCACAGATATACCATTTTACAGATGCAGAAACTGAGGTTGAGAGAGGTTAAGCATTTCACCAAAAAACTAGGGTGTCATAATTCTATCCAACTCTTTTAAATCTTAGGTTGTATTATTACCCCTGAACAAGACTATCAGACTCATTAAAAGCATTTTCCCTGTAGTGAGTGTATACATATGCCATTTTTGGTTTTTTTTGTTTGTTTGTTTTGTTTTGCTTTTTGTACTTCCACCAAGATCTGTGATTTTATTGGTGGGAATCCAGATAGCGCTTTACTAGCAAATTTTTAAAAATAGTATAGATTTTCAAAAAAGCAAAGAGAATAGAGGTTACACACTTTAGTCAATTAAGCTTGACTTTGATTCCTGAGAAAAGTCTAGAATGGGTCATTAAAGAAATGATTAGTGAACATCTAGAAAGGGAAGTGATGATTACCAAGAGTCAGCATGGTTTTATCTAAAATAAGTCATGTCAGATTAACTTCATTTCCTTTTTTTTTTGACAGGATTCGTAAATTAGCAGACAAATGGAGCACTGGAATACAGTTTATCCAGATTTTAGTGAAGCTTTTGATAAAGTTATCTCAGAAGTTTTTTGTGGAGAAGATTGAGAGATATGGACTAGAGGATAATATGATTAGATGAATTCAACACTGCTCAACTGGCTAGATTTAATGAGTAGTTGTTAATAGTTCAATGTCAATCTGACAGGAGGTCATCCAGAAATCTGTTCTGGTATCAGTGTGGTTTAACATTTTTATCAATGACTTGAATAAAAGTTTCACTAGTATACTCATCAAATTTGTCAATGACAAAAACTAAGAGGAATAGTTGACACACTGGATAATAGAATCAAAATCCAAAAAGATCTTGATAGGCTCAAGCACTGAATGATATCTAATAAGAATTTCAATAGAGATAAATGTAAAAATCCTTCATTTTGGAAAAGGTTACATTCAAAAGTATAAAATGAATAGAATATAATTAGGCAGAAATTATTCTGAAAAAGTTCTGGAGATTTTAATGGATTGAAAACAGTAGTATTACTTATGGGTTAGTAAAATAAACCAATGTGATTTTGGGCTTCAGTAAGAGAAGGCAGAGGAAGTATAACTTCTATTAACATATAAAGGATTGCCCTTTGTACCTTACTCTACTTAAACCTCAATTATAATGTCAATCATAGGTGCCACAGTTTTAAAAGTACATCAACAATTTGAAGAGTGTCTAAGAAGATGCAACCAAGATGTTGAAGGGACTTGAATTAATGTAATTTGAGGATCATCTGAAGAAACTGGACATGTATATTTCTGAAAAGGGAGGCAGTGAAGGATACACATGATTACGTTTTTCTGAAATATTTGAAAAGCTGTCATATGGGATAGGGATTACAATTTTTTTTCTGTTTTGGCACAGAAGGTAGAATCAGGAGCAATGGATGGAAGATAGAATTAGGTAAATATAAGCACAATATCAAGAAAAAAATTTCCTAACAATTAGAGCCATACTAAAGTGAAATGAGTTCAGAGATGGAATCCACGTCCTTTTTGGAGTCTTCAAGCAGAGAAGAGACTGGATCACCACTTACCAATCATGTTAAATTAATGATTTCTTTCATACATAGGTAAAATGAGTTGGGAGATAAGGTCCTTTCCTCTCCTTCCAACTCTTACATTCTCTGATTCTAGGAGAGTTACCTGGGGCATGGAGACATTGAACGACAGGGAGATCACACAAATCTTTTATGTATTAGAGGTAGAATATGAATATAGGTATTCTTCATTACAAGACCAGTTTCCTTCCTTCCCACTAGGAAAAAACTGTCTCATACCCATACAGATTTTTTACATACATAATAAAGACATGGATCTGGGCATTAACAATTTATTTCTATACCCTTCTTTCCATTCAATCTTTCTTGGGGGATGAGGGGCTCAGATTTTCAGCAAAACCTGTTTGAATGTATTCATTTAAATGTTGTACAGAGACCTCCAAACAACTTGTCTTTAGAAATGCCAAGAGAATGATTACTATTCTTGTGGCTTCCTCATTGCAGAGAGTTTTCTTACACAATCTCCAAGGACTCCCTCCCATCTCTGTTCAATTTTTTTTTCTTTTCAAGACCCAAGAATGTTGGGTTGTAGACATCATAGGGTCTTCATTTTATGGCATGATGATGAAACTAGAATCAAGCTCATAAAATCCTGAAAATCATACACCTCCAAAATTTGCTTTCTCTTGGGTATTATTTGTAGTTTCTAAAATAACTCAAAATACATTAAAAATATTTCTCTTATTGTTATATTGCAAGCACGTTTACTATTAGCTGCTTAGCTTCATTATGTATCATAGTCTGAATCTACAAATCAAGTATAATTAGACTTAGAGAACTGATTGGATTTCTAATTAAGCTACATTGGAAACAATGCACAATCAGTAAATATTCTGACTAGGTACATTTTAAAGAGCAACTCTTGGGCTTTTTGCTGATGACTAGACACCAGTGTCATTAAATTTGTTGGTGGCAAGCAAATTTTAAAGCTAAAATGGAGGCAATTAGTAAAGATCTTGAAATATTTAATCACGTTTGTCCAATTAGTGTGCAATTAGGCAGTGGTGTGGTATGGGACAAGCATTCTGTTTCAGTGCATGGTAGAGAAGGATCCCTTTGAAATTTTGCTGTTTAGTTTATTGATATATAAAAAGGAAGTTATGGTTGTAATTTCCAATTTAAAAAAAATACTGTGCAGATGGTCTGACTATATATTTAACAATGTTAAACAAATCCAAACAAGGGAAGCATGTTACCTGAAATTACACAGCTGTGATCTGTGAATAAGCTCTGGATCATGGTAGATTACAGCTGTGCTTATCTTGATCATTGAAACTTCCAGGCATTTTATATTGAAGAAATCAGGAGCTTGATAAGCTGGTCCAACAGGTCTTGAAATGACTGGCAACTTCTTACTTGACCAAATGCACTTTTCATGGTCCTTGCTTCAGCTCTTCTACATTCCAGTGGCATAAATTATATGCAGAGGGAGTGGTAAGTCCTCAAGATAATGTAAAAAGTTATTTTTGGATTGACTGATAATTTTTTTGCATTGAATTTTATGACTTTTTTGTGTAACCTGCCTGGCAAACTTTGACAGTGTCTGTAACATAGTTGGCACTTAATAGATGTTGCGTGATCTTCAGCTATTCAATCATTGGTTCTTCATTTCAAACTCTTCCAGATAAGAAACACCATTATGATAACCGCAATTGTTGTTACTATTACTGACTAAACTTAAAGGATGGGACAAAATGGTTCGTGATTCTATAATAAGGTATAATGAACCTCTAGGATTTAGTCTTGCTTCCATATTGTATTATGGAGAGGAGAGGGGGTTGCTCCAAAGTCAGTGGATAATAATAAAAATAGTATTTATATCATACTTTATGTTTTGCAAATCTTGTTTCATTTTATTTTCAAAACAATATTGGAAAGTAGGTATTATTATTATCCTCATTTTACAGATGGGGAAATTGAGGCAGATAATTACTGAAATACCACAAAGTGTCTGGCACATAGTAGGCACTCAATACTATTTGATGTTGAATTTGACTTCATATCTTCATGAATCCAAGTCCAGCATTATCTGTTGTGCTATCTAGGTGCCTCTCTGATAACTGAGTGGAATTCCTCTTCTCTGTTCTTTCTACTATCTGAAGCTGCTTCTCACTCACCCATATTTGGTGCTAGAGAATATCGGAATAAAATAACTTAACCAGAAGAAAAAAGAGGGAAGACAGGTAGTCAATCTCCTTTGTCCTATTTTGAAATGATGTCAGTGTAAACTTTCTAAGCTTAATGAGAAAATAAAAATTACTATTTTCATTTTTCATCAGATAGATACTAATTTTTAGGGAAAAAAATGGAAAGTTGATACCCACTCCATTTTCAGAGAAGGTTTATAGAGAGAAGTAATGAATTGTTGAAAGAGGGCTATGCATAATAGTGAGATTTAGGTTTGCATGATCTCAAAGAGGACCCCAGCCAGAATTTTGTATGTTGCGTTACTGAATAAAATATTTGAGATGCATTGGGGATGGATTGAGAAGTGTAAAAAACAAAACAAAATAAAACAAAAAAGAAACTAGAAGATAATGGAAATAAGGGGAAAGAATTGCTCCTAAGGATTTATGTAAGTTTTTTCAGATTGGCAGGCTATCAATATTTCTTCTATTTTCCTCAGAGATAGTTCACCTTGAAACTTCCTGAATAAAATTTAAGAACTAAAGAGGGGAACTTGTTCTTCCAGACAGTGGCTGCCCAATCAATTGAAAAATACTTTTTCTCAGCTAGATAAAAGAAGGATAACTGTATGTAGATGAAGTGGCCATACTAGTTCACATAAGTTTTGTATTACTGAGCTGCAATGTGCAGGCAGTCTTCAAACTAGAAAAGAGTTCTGTTCTAAAAGTTCATTTGTAAAACAGTTGTTTAACATTTGTAATAGATCTTCCTATAGATAATATACTATACATAATGGTTAGGATCTAAAGCTACTACTAACAGTACTTAGCCAACAGGGATAATGGTGTTTCAATGGGAAAATGCACTATGAATTTTAGCAGAAATATATTTCCCCTGGATTTTACATCAGTTTGGGAGACCCAGGCAGGTTAAGATGAAGGGGAAAATGGGGGGTCTGTTATAGTTATTAATAGACTCAGTGTCCCCACACTTATCCCTTATATCCCTTATAGTCCAATTTCCTTCATCTTCTTCCAACCATGCTTCAGCTACTTTCCAGGACTAGCTAAAATAGGAAGTAAATTCTAGAGTTGAAAGGTAATGGAGACAGCTTGACCAACCACTCCATCTATTTGTTTACAAGGTAGAAAGCAGGGATAAAGGGTTATGTCAAATAGCAGCATCTGGGACAGGGCTTGGCACATAGTAAGCAATTAATAGATAATAATTGCTAATTATGTCTCTACACAGAAGGTGATCTACCTCTTAAAGTTTCATATATCTCAGAAAATATGACTATGTCAAGGATGGTCCATATTCTGATTTTCCCCCTTTGGGAAACTAAGAAAATTCCATGGTATACCAAGATACCAACATAGTTTCGGGAAGAATTTTCTCAGTGGAAGAAGGTAAGCCTTGAATTGTGCCTGGAGAAAGGAAAGAAGGGTTTATATCAGGATTGAACAAATGTTGTAAGAGCCCTGTTTGTTAGGACCTTAGTTCACTTAAAAGACACTGATTAATAGATTTCCATCTCCTTGCTCAATTTTGCCAGAATCATTCCTGAGCGGAAGGCTCTTCAGATGTTGTTGGAATACATGGGAGCCACCTGCCAGTGGCTGCTGGAGATCCAAACCCAGACCTGAAGAATGGATCTCCTCGTGTGAGAGGATTATACAAGGAGACTGAGAGGCTGTTGTGTTGTTTGACCTCTCTGACTGAGAGGCCTTTGCGTTGTCTAACTTCTCTCCTCTTTCCTCTGCCTCCAATTTATCTCATTCCCAGTCTGCAACACCTGTGTCAGCAAAGGCTGCTCTGCAGTTCCTTCAAATGCTGTGATCCACAACTGTGGAGCCTCTAGGAGAATTGACCTGTCCCTTAACAAGATGTCACTTAAGACTCATTATATGGAACAAAATTGTACAGACAACATATCCAATGCTCTTTTCAACAAGTTTTTGCTTGAAGACCTTCAGTGAGGAGAAACTACTACATCTCAATGGCAGCCAATTCCACTTTTAGATATCTTTAATTCTTTGGAAGTCTAAATCTGCCTCCCTGCAATTTCTACCTATTGGTACTGGTTCTATTCTCTGAAGCCAAGCAGAACAACATTTTTAGGAATGATAGCTTTTAAAAATTTGAGCACAGCTCTCACATTATCTATGAATCATTTATTTTTCACTTTTAACATCCTTATTTCTGTCAATTATTCCTAATACATGATCCTAGAGTCACCTTCCTGAATACCCTTCTCTGGAGGCTTTCCAGTTTATTTATTTTCTTCCAGAAACAAAGTATATAGAAATGAAAACAATACTCTGAACAATACTGATAAAGCCAGAGGACATTGGGAAACATTGGCTTCTCTCTCTTTTGACATTCTTAATGTAGCCTGAGGTACCATTGGCATCTCTCTCTCTCTCTCTCTCTCTCTCTCTCTCTCTCTCTCTCTCTCTCTCTCTCTCTCTCTCTCTCTCTCTCTCTCTCTTCTCTTCTCTTCTCTTTCTGTCTCTGTCTCTGTCTCTGTCTCTCTTTCTCTCTGTCTGTCTGTCTGTCTCTGCCTCTTTGTCTCTCTCTGTCTCTCCCCCCCTCTCCTTTTCCTCCTCCTCCTTCCTTCCTCCCTCTCTCTTTCTCTTTTTCTCTCTTCCTCATTCCCTGTAGGCATAGTCCTCCTATTTTGAGGATTCCATGCCATAGAACATATGTAAATATAAAACATTTTTGTTATTGTTAAAATCTTTCCTGATTATTTAAACCAGCTAATTAATATTAACAAAACATTTCCTACTTTTGTCCTAATCTCCTGAGCTCCAATCCTGCATTGCCAATTGAACATTTCAATCTATTATCCTGTAGATAGCTCAAATTTTATAGATCTGAAATTAAACTCATTCTCTTTCTTCCTGTCTGTCTCCTCTCTTTTCTTCTTCTTTCTCTCTCTCTTCTTCTCTGTCTTTCTCTGTCTCTGTCACTGTCTCTCTCCCTCCCCATGTCTTCTTTTTCTCTCCCTCCTTCCCTTTCTCTATCTCTTTTTTCTCTCTATATCCACATGTATATATAATTACACAAACACGATAAACACAATATGACATATGTACATACATAGGTATATATATATATATATATGCATATACATGGGCTTAGATATAAAACATAGTTGACTCCAATTGAGTTTGCATTTCACTAAAATGCCAAGATCTTTCTCAAACAGTTTATTGTCTAATCTATATTTGTAAAGTTGGTTGTTTTGGAGTTTTTTATTCAAGCATAAGATTTTCATTCATCCCTATTTATTTTCTTTTTTAAATTTATTTTTTGTTACATTTTAAGTTTTGAACTGGCTCTCTCCCTCCTTCACCCTACATAGAGAAGGCCACATGATGTAATATGTAAAACCACATGATGTGATCAGTTCTTTCTAATTCATTTGCATCCGTTCAATTTTCAACTTTTT
Source organism: Sminthopsis crassicaudata (assembly GCF_048593235.1). Lineage (NCBI taxonomy): Eukaryota > Metazoa > Chordata > Mammalia > Dasyuromorphia > Dasyuridae > Sminthopsis > Sminthopsis crassicaudata. The sequence continues at coordinate 182,942,157 of NC_133617.1, read as the reverse complement.
TGCTAACACAAAGAGATCTTCTATAAATATTTTAGGACACACAGATTCTTTTCCTTTTCCTCCTGATCACCTAATAGCAGTTTTGCTGGAGAAAAGGGAATACACAGTTTGATAGTTCTTTTGGCACAATTCCAGATCACTCTCTAAAATGTTCAGTTCACTATTCCATGAACAATGTACTAATATTCTAACTTTTCCATGATATTTCCAAAATTTGTCATTTCCCCATTGTATCAATTTAGCCATTCTGATAGGCATAAGATGGTATCTCAAAGTTACTTCACATTGCATTTTTCTAATCAACAATGATTATTTATTTAAAACTTATAAACAAAATGAGAAAAATGAAATAGAAAAAGAAAGACAGAAAAAGGAAAAAAAACTTATATGTCCAACAGAAATTAAGGAGGATTCAAAATATATAACAATAAGTTTCCATTTCAAAAAAGAATATTTAATAATAAAAAACATTTTCATCTTTTTTATGCCTTTCTGTAGGTTTATTTTGTTCTCTGCTATGCACTTTTTACTTTATTCTTTTTTCTCCCTTTTCTCCCCCACCTCCTCCAAGCATGTTACATTTAAGCATGTATATATTTATACACATGTATATGCATACATATATGCACATACATACATATATACAAACACATATACAGATACATAGGCACACATCTAAAACAATATTAATATGGCTGACATAAATGATTTTTCTCTTGATTGAATCTTTAGACTGTCTGAGATCGATGATTACTATCTGCACTTTTTTTCTAATAAAGTCTACCCCTGATCATTGTAATTGTGCTTTTGTATATATCTCTTATTTTTCATCTCTGCTAATTCTCTTACTTCAGTTCTATTCCTTAACTTGCCTTTCCTATTATTTAACCTTACCATCATCTCATGGATCTTTCCCTTATCTTCTCTCCCAAGTTTTTCCCTCCTTCTCTATCTCATTCCCATTAATCTACTCACTTTATTCCACTTCTATTAATCTAAATACTTTTCTGTATCCCAACTTATCTATCTCTCCTTATTTCTTCATAGATTTTAGAAGGTGCTATACTTTTCATAGCATATATATCTAAATGTGTGTTTTGTGTGTATGTGTTGCCTTTTAAGCCATTCCTGATGTGACTAGGTTTTTAGAACTACCTGGCTTCCTCCCTTATTGAATTCCTCTATGTTCATTCTTCCTCTGCATTTCATTTTATAGCATAATTACTATTTTTATATTTTTCTAAATGTTTTTTTAGAATCAGTTCTAGCTTCAGTCTTTCTTTTGTACTACTCAGTTGCTAATGTCAACCGTATACATATTGTTTACATTTCCACATATAAAATATAGTTTGTTCTTATTGAGGCCCTTTAAAGTAGTCTTTAATGTTGTCTCTTACACAACAAATTCTCTATTGAGTTCAGGCTTGTTGGAGAAAAATATCCTGAATATCTGAGTTCATTGAATGCCCAATTTAAAAAAATTCAATATTATATTTTGTAATGTGCTGTTGTCTCCAGAAGCTGCCGATCGCTCTCTGGGAGGAGATCTGCTGTGTCAACTCAAATCTGTCAGACAGATTCTTCTTCCTGTAGAGAACCGTTGTCTCCAGATAATTGCCGTTAACGCTCATCCAGAGAAGTGACTTCCCTTCCTGTAGAGAGCTACGTCAAGCCTGGTCTGGAGCAGAGACTGACTTTTTTCCTCCAGAGCTGCCCTCTTTATCCTCCCAGAAAATGGGCGTGGGATAATGCAAGGGCTTCTGGGAAGAACCACTTCAACCAATGAACTTGCTCCTCCCAAGCACGCAAGCTCTTCCCCAGGAATTCACAAGTCAAACTCCCAGGAAAGGCTGGAACTAGAAAATTGTCAAGTACCGACTTAGCACTTAGTAAGAACCTAACAATATTTAATTTTGCTGGATATAATATTTTGGCATAGGCCTAGTTATTTTGATTGTTGATATATAACATTCCAGGATCTATGGTTTCTTATTGTAATTGCTAATAAAACTTGTCTTGTATAATTCTAATTGTAGCTCTAGAATATTTGAATTTTTTATTTCTAAATCAATTATGATTTAGTACATTTTTATGACTCCATATAGTTTTGATTTCTTCATCAGAAAACTACCTATTAGTATCATTTTGCCATTTGTTATTTAGGGAATACTCATATCATTATAAATTCAAAGTTCTCTATATATTTGAGATAAGAATCCTTTATCTGAGAAACTGTTTATTAAAAAAAATTCCCTAATTTTTTGCTTCCTATCTAATCTTGGCTATGTTGGTTTTATTTATATGAAAACTTTAAAATTTAACATAACCAAAGTTATCCATTTTGCAAGCCTTGCAAGCCTCTCTCTTATTTATTCATAAATTATTCTAGCCATAAGTGTGATAGGTAATGTATTCTACATTCTTCTAATTTTCTTATGCTATATTTCTATCCAGGTCACGTATCCATTTTGACCTTTTTATCTTAAATTATGTAAATAATAACAATTTCTGCCAGATTGCTATTTTTCTTAACAAAAATGATTCTTAATCTTTTTTATCTACTTACCAGTCTTTTAGCTTGTCAAGCTCTTCTTTGTCATCTGACATATTCTTTCCAGCTTTGCATCATCTGCAAATTTGATGACCATGCCATCTATTCCTTTATCCAAGTCACTGATAGAGAATTTTTTTTTTGAGGCTGGGGTTAAGTGACTTGCCCAGGGTCACACATCTAGGAAGTGTTAAGTGTCTGAGACCAGATTTGAACTTGGGTCCTCCTGAATTCAGGGCTGGTGCTCTATCCACTGCGCCACCTATCTGCCCCCTGATAGAGAAATTTAATGGCAAAAGGCCAAACTAGGATTTTTAGAATGCTCTACTACATACCTCCTTCTAAATTGGTATCAAAAAACTAATGGTTATTCTTTGACTCCCTATATCCAGATAGTTCCAAACTCATTTAACTATAGTATTGTCCAGTGTACTTCTGATTCATAAGAATTGTTTGAGATACCAATAAATGTTTCGCTAAAATTTGAGTGAGTTCCATTTATATTACACTGATCTGTCACTATTATACTCCAATACTAAAAATTTCTCTACCATCTCCTTGATTTGAATCTTCCCTTCAATGATGAAGATTGCATTCTATCCATGCCTTTCTACCTTGTATATCTATTGCTGATTACCTCCTTTGTAATTTTTCCACTGGGGTAAGGTGATGTTATAGGGGATTTTCTTTAATTTCTCAAGGTATTATGATGTTAGTGTACTATCCTGCCAAAAAAAGAAGAGGAAAAAAAAAGAGGTTAGTCCAGCAGACTTCTTATTAGTGAAATCATGTTGGCTCTTGATGATCTATATTTTCTTTTATAGATGTGCACTCAAAATTCCTTTAGCAAAATGAAGAAATGGCCATCAGTTTTGTTGCTAGCAGGAAATGTCAAAGGTAGAAATGTAGAATACAGATCACCAGCTTCCAAGCTGATATGTTTAATAAATAAAAGCATGATGATGTTGAAAACAACCTCTTAGAACAAAAGAGCTGGGGTTATTATCAAGGGTAACTTACTCAGCAAAGTTAAGTTTAATCTTGAATGAAAAAAAGTAGAAATTTAATAAATTGAAAGACTTTTAGGTTTTGTGAACTTAACACATCAGAACTTAAGGGGAAAATTGACATATAAGATCTAGAAAACATTAATATTATAGATCAATTATAAAGTACTCAATAAAATCAAATTGTTTACTTCTTACATATGAATATATATATATATATATATATATATATATATATATATATATATATATATAAATAATGCAAAGGTCTTCTAAATTTAGAAAGAAATAAGAGGGCAAAAGGATAGGGTGGAGGGGAGAGGATAACAGAGGAGTCTTTGGAGAAGTGGATAGGTTAATGACTAGAAGCTTAATATAGTAAGGAGGGATAGGAATAGGGTGATAAGGAGAGAAGGACAGTGAGGAAAAACAAAAAGAGGGAATATATACAAAAAGTAATTATGTCTTAGAATGTGAATGGAATGAAGTCACCTATAAAATGGAAATAGATGGTAGATTTAAATTTTAATTCAACAATATGTTGTTTTTAGGAAATGCTATAAAAATTAGAGATACATGCAAACATAAAATAAATATCAGGAATAGACTTATGTAAAAAATAAAGCAGTGGTAGTAATCATGTTCTCAGACAAAATTAATACTAAATAGATTTAATCAAAAGAGAAAATATGGAAAGTCTTTAACTATTTTAAATAACTAGACAGCATAAGGTTGGAATATTACTGTATTGTAGGAAATAATGAGCAGTAGATTGAGAAAAATTCAAATAATTGGGCTTATGAAGGAACATGCTATCCACCTTCAGAGAAACAGAGGGCAATTGGAAGTTAAAAAAGCACAATAATATATTGGCATTTTAATGTATATGTGTATATATATATGTATGATTATAGACAAGTATATGCACATTTATGTTTGACATATGTGTATATATGTATGCACATATATGTATGTATCTCCAAGCTTAATTGTAACCTGGGGGGATAAAATGAAAAGTTCATAGCAGAGAACAAAAGAAAGCCTACAATGAAGCAAAGAAAAGATAGCCAGTTCTGAACAAAATGTGTAGTATTAATCATTATAGGCTTTCTTGAAATGGAAAGTTTTTATTTTATATTTTGAATCTTCTCATATTCTTCTGTGCACCTAGCAATGTTTTTTCTTTTCTTTTCTTATTTTTGAATTTAAATTTATAATAAAATTTTTTTTAAATCCCCCCCCAAAAGTAAACAATATCCTTCCTTCAGCTTCAGTCAGTGCCTTTGCAATACATTCAGACTGGTGAACTAAAGATCTCATGTGAGTTAAAAATTATTCCAGATCATAAATCAGATAAGAATTTAAAATATAGTATTGCATGCAGCAATGGGGGAGAACTTCAAAGGACAAATTTAAAAGTGGCTAGGGGTTTTCCCAGCCAGCTATATGGCCCATGAGATTATCAAGCTAAAAAACTGTGTGACTTCTCCCTCTGACATTGACTAGTATCCTAAGACCAGCAGATGGTAGCAGAAAGCAACAGCAATCACAGAAGTGATGACCATTTGGCAGGAGGAATGAAGATATCCAGCAGCAGTGGAGATCATAGGATCATACATGTAAAGCTAGAAAAGACCTCAATAATCATTGAGTAAATTATTTTTTTTTAATTTTATAGATAAGTAAATGAGCTGTGGAGAAGTTTGGAAAAAATAGCTTTGGCAGCTAAGTGGAAAGAAGATTGAAGTAGAGAGAGACTTGAGGTAGAAGGATCAGCTAACAGGTTATTGCAATACTCCAAGGAAGAAAGGATGAAAATCTGACCTAGAGTTACAGCTGTATGAATTTCAAGAATGAGGTGTGTCATTGTACTCTATCTAGCCCTGAAAGAGAACATGTCCAGGACATCATCCCTCCCTCTGATTGCATGGCTCTTCTTAGAACTTCCAATATTGGATGCCTCCTCCATGTCTTCATCATGTCTCCATAGGAAACCTTCCTCCAACTCCACTTCTCAGCTTCCTTTCTTGCTTTGTCTTCCTCCATTAGAATATAACCCCCTTGAGGGCAGCCTCTGTCTTTTTTCCATTTGATTTCTTATTCTTAGCTCTTAAACACAGTATTTGGCACACAGTAACAGTTTAATAAATGCTCATTGAATTGACAGATTGACTGAATGATTGAGAGCAATCAGTATGGGTAAGGGGCCTGAGTTCATACCATTGAAAGAAAATCCAGGTTACTCACTTTGGCATTTTAAATCATTCCATCCTACCTTTATGAATTATCATATCATTACTTCTTTTCACACAATTTAAACTCCAGCCAAACCGGCTGACTTGCTATTTTCATATATATATATATATATATATATATATATATATATATATATATATATATATATATATATATATATATATATATATATAATTTCTTGTGCCTTTGCAGAGGCTCTTGCATGCTTACAATGCCCTTTATTCTCTCCTCTACTTATCCCACAAAATACTCAAGCACTATCTCCTTCATGCCTGCTCCTGAAGGCATCTTCCTCTATAAAGGTGGGACAGTCTTTTGTTGCTTTTCAATTGTTTTCAATTGATTCCAAAGCCAATTTGGAATTTTTTGACCAAGATACTGGAGTAATTAACCATTTACTTCTCCAACTCATTTTGTGGATGAGGAAACCAAGATAAATGGACTTAAATGACTTGCCCAGGGTAACACAGCTCTTACTAATTCTAGGCACACTCACTGTGCCACCTGGCTGTCCAAGCCAATCAAAATCAGTAAAAAAAAAAAAAAAAAGTGGAGAAGGTGGAGAAGGAGAGCATTGAATTTTAAGAAGATTCAGTCATTTAAGAAAATCTGGTTGAAATAGCAAAGATGGGGAATAGTTAGGTGAAGGTGAAGATCACTGGAAGAAGTGGCATTAATACTTCATCACCTAACATTTACATAGCATATATTTTGCTCCTAGTTATATATGTATATGTTTTCCCCCAATAGACTGCACTGTTCTTGAAAGAAATAACTCTTTCATTATTGTCTTAGCCACAATCCCATCACTTAGCACAGTGCCTGACATGTAGCTAATTAATAAAAGCTGGTTGGTTAAAGAGATTTGGGATGTTTAGTCTGGACAAGAGAAAACTAGAGATAGATGTGATAGGTAGCTACTTTCAAATAGGAGAAGAGATTAGACTTGCTCTGTTTATTCCCAGAAAACAGAACTAAGAACTCTAGGTGGAAGTTGCACAGAGAAGCAAATTTAGGCTCAATGTCAGGATCTAGCAAAATGAACTGTACAAGCAAGGAATAGGATGCTTCAGTGGAGAGGGTTGATTTTAGAGACTAGTGACAGCCTTTCTGTTACGTAATATAATGGGGATTCTTTTGCAGGTATGAATTGGAATCACTGACCTTCCTTCCAACCAGCTATCTGCCAAAAGCCAACTTGAATCAGCTCAGAAAAACCAATTGTTAAATTTTCATTGTGAGCATTTATACTTCAAACTTTGGAAAACTACAAATCGGAGCCTGATTTACTATTTTGTTGATTACTAGATTTAAGGAAGTGACAAAGAAAATGTCAATAAAACAGCTAAAAATTCTTTCCTCCACCTTCCAGAAATGATTATTAAATGTTTTCCAAAACATCTATGATTCCAACTCTAAAATTCAGTGACTCTGTGAAGGTTAATATCATTTCTACTTCAGCCAACAGTCTGTCCTTGTTATAGGGTCACAAGTCCATATTTTAAAGATAAGATCATAATTAAGGTGAACCAATAAAGTATTAACTGCTCTGCTCTTGACAGAGATGGAGTTTCAGCAGATGTCTGAAGACTTGAAGTTCTTCCTATAGCAATCCACAGGAGTTGCCATTATATACCCTGTTGACCTATTAGTTTTACTTTCATCAGGATGTCTATTTCAGTCATTTCTTGCCCTTTCCTGAATTTGCTTCTTTCTCATGCTTGAATTCCACAGCTGGCCCAGTTTCTTCAAGGTACTTATTACACTGCTTACCCTACCATTACACATGTATGTTCAGATTGGCTGACATGATTAAGAAATATTTGAGAGACCTCAGTGGAGAATTCCTCACTGCTTTCCTATATTTAAATACTGTCATGTTTTGTTAGGATTGTATTATCTTGTAATGTTGAAGACTTATTTATTGAATATTATAACTTGTTGGCTCATGCCACTAGAAATTATATCATAATTCAGGCAAGCAATCAACTATTGGTATCACTTTTCATTGTACCTTGGATTCTCAAGTTGAATCAAGACTAAAGATGAATAATGATAATGGCAGACTCTGGCCTGAAGGAAGGAAAGAAGGGAGGGAAGCAGGAAGGAAGGGAGGAAAGAAAGAAGGAAGGAAGGGAAGGAGAAAGGAAAGGAGGAAGGAAGGAAGGAAGGAAGGAAGAAAGGAAGGTAGGAAGGAAGGAAGGGAGGAAAGAAAGAAGGAAGGAAAGAAAGAATGAAGAAAGAAGGGAAGGAAGGAAGGAAAGAAGGAGAAAAAAAAGAAGTATTTATTAAGCACCTTATATGTCACAAGCACATACAAAGTGCTTTACAAATATTATTTCATTTGATTCTCACAACCACTCTGGAAAGCAGGGACTGTTATTGAATCCCATAGGTCCTTCGTTTAAGGAAGGAAACTAGCATTTATTAAGCACCAAATGTTTATAAAGACTATTTGTATCTGACCTGTGGCAGAACATTCCAAGCTTGTATTGACCTGATCAGCTACAGTCAGATATTCTAATGACTCTAATATAGTGTTGTCATTTTGGTCCTCTTTGAGAATAAAGGATAACTGATGTTGTAAACCTAGTACTAAGCACTTCATGAATATTATACCCATTTTATAATAGAGAAAACTGAGGTAAACATCATTTAAGCAATTTACCCAGAATCACAAAACCAGTATCTCTGATGGTAGACTTGAACTAACTGCAGGTCCAGTGCTCTATTGATTACACCACTTAGCTGCCTCTTCTTGGAATAATGTTTTTAAATGTGCAAAAAGAAACCAAGTATACTGAAGTACAGTTATCAAAACATTAAAAGTTCCAAGGTCATGGACTCCCTGAAATCTATCCATAGACACTAGGCTAAAACACTTGTAGTAAGGAATCACACTTCTAAGTGAGATATTCAGAAAGATAACAAGTGTAGATCTGCCTCATGGGGTTTACAGCCTTGGATTAGTTAAATTTTTAAAATCTTGAATGTAGAATCAGAAAACCTTACTTCCAGAGGTCTTCAAGTTGTTATATAGATCAAAGCTTCTAAAACTGTGGGCCACGACCACATATGGAGTCTTGTAACTGAATATAAGGGGTCACAAAATTATGATTTATTATCAACAAATGTTTGAGATATATATACATATATGTGTGTATATATACATATATATATATCATATATATATACACCTATCTTCTTATATACTTATGTATATAAGAAGTCACATAAAAAATTTCTCAAGTGAAAAGAGGTTGCAAGTGGGAAAAGTTTACAAAGCCCGATATAGATATTACCTTGCAGTAAAGTGAATTCACAGCCTTTATCTGTCTGTGGTAACTAGGTTAAAAATGGATCAAACTAGGGGACAAAGTGGAGTCAGAAAAACAAGATCTAGTAGGGGACGCCAGGAGGCCAGCTGAGGTCAGCAGAGAACTGGAAGGAAGATTCCCCTAACTGAGTGGACAAGGGCTTATAACTTGAGAAGTTTCAGATCCTTGGGTGAGGAGAATAGAGATCATCCAAACAGGGAATGGCCAATTGTCAGGTATTTCTGAGGATGTTAGAGGCTGATAGGCAAGGTCAGGGTAAGATTTGTGGGAGGACAAAACTGAGACAGATATTAGGAAGGAAGCCCCACTACTTAGAAGGAAAAGAAATATACCCATCATAATCCTTTAAACCAAAGGAAAGAGCCCCTAATCAATTTTTTATTTGTTTGTTTGTTTTTGGATGCCTGAATAAAGGAACACTAAATATCTAATCATGACCTAAATTTAGGATAAATTCTTTATGGTATGGGGGTCATGTGTAAAGCTAGTTTGAGTGTAATTCTCACAAGTGGAGCACAGAATCAACACAGAAACAGACACCAAAAATAGGCATATGCAATGAAAAATGGAAGAGAAAAAAACTTGGTTAGTTTTATATCATCTTTTTATGTTCTGTTTCAATGAGAGACAATACACAAAATACTTTCTGAGACAACTGATTCTAATCAAAGCATATCATGTATGTCTCCAGGAAAAGTCTGCAGTATTAGAGAAAAATTATTTGTGAGAGAGAGAGACAGAGAGACAGAGACACAGAGACAAAGACAGACTGAGAAAGAAGTTGCAGATCAATAGGAAATTTAATATAGGGAGAGAGGTACCTGATTGTTTATATTTTCAGTGTAAGCATTTACTCCTATAAAAAACTACAAATGCCATGAATCAAAGCTTGATTTATTGTTGACTTAAAATTAGACTTAAGAAGCTGATGGAAAAATGTTAAAAATTCAGATTAAACTTAAGTGTGTCATTTCTGCATTTTTTTGGTGAAAAGTAAGTTATTCTTGAATTTAGGTCATCTGCTTTTTCATTCTTTAAGTCAATAATTCCTTGGATCTTTCTGGAGAAACCTTGTTACTGTTTTGAAGATTTCCTTAAAGTATTTTATTGTTGTTGTTCAGTCATTTTTCAGTCATATCTGGCTCTTCATGACCCCTTTGGGGTTTTCTTGTCAGGTACTGAAGTGGTTTGCTAGTTCCTTTTCTAGCTAATCTTACAAATGAAGAAACTGAGGCAAATAGGGTTAAGTGACTTGCTCAGGATTACACAACTAGTATCTGAAGCCAGATATAAACTCAGAAAGATGAGTCTTTCTAACTCCATACCCGGTGCTCTATCTATTGTACCACCTAGCTGCCCCTAAAGTATTCTACAGTATACATTTAATTTGAGAAATTGAAACAATTTTAATTCAGATAATCTAAGGCATTCTGAAGTATCTTAAAACCAGGACTGGGAATCATTGTTTTAGGTTCTCTCTCTCATTCTTTGATTACATGTAGCCAGTATCATAGAACAGAGCTTAAACTTTCTTAAACTTGTAATCCCCTTTCTCTCCTGAACTTTTTATATTACTCCAGGCATATAGATATATAAAATATGTATATAAATCAAACATTTACTGATAACAAATCATAATTTTTTTGACCTCCATAATCAATTATGAGACCCCATATGGGGTCAAGACCCATAATGTAAGAAGCTTTGTCACAGAATATCAAGTAGCCATGTGTACAGCATTGCAATCTCTGCTGACCCAGAATCTAGGGAGGGAAATATTTATATATCACACCCAATCTTGCACACAGAGGCACAACAAAACTGCCTGCCAAACCACCCAGATGGCTCAGGACCCAGGTACTCTGATATGATAGTGAGAAAGAAGATTGCTCTCTTCCTTCCCTCAGTTGAACCCCTTTTCCACACCCCCTTCACCTCATCCCCCAGATATTATACTACACCATGTGGATGTGCAAACTGGGCCTGTGAAATTAATTATACTGTGAGTGCTTGGTAACCGATGAATTGTAAATTGTACATTATTAAAACAGCATCAGAGCACTGACTGATCTATTATTCTTTGGGGAATGAATGAAGATAAGAGCTTTATGTGCTTTGGAGGTCTTTCTTGCCTCCATACAGCAGCCTTAGAAAGGAAAATGTTACAATATTTGTTGTTGTTTTGTTTTTCTGCAATTTAACTCAATGCAACATATTCTATTCTTTGCTGCAATTAAATTGCTGTGTGTATATATGTGTGCATATATGCGTAGGCTTTAGATCTACTATTGTGCTGAGCTTCTAATGGGGCACTTAGTAAGTGGGTATTGGATTATGATTGCTGATGATTTGTACCCATGAATTCTATGTACTTATGCATCAGCACAAACTGCAATAGCCACTTAAGAGAAATAGGATATATATGCTGTAACATGGCCTAGTCATATGGCAAACCATTTTGTTAAAGAATGTCTCTACTCTAGTTCAGCAAATAATAATAGCTAGCCTTTAAGGTTAACAAAATGCCTTACAAATATTATTTTATCCTCACAACACTCCTAGAAGATAGGTGCTATTATTTTCTCCATTTTTACAGAGGATTAAACTGAGGCAGTCAAAGGTTAAGTGACTACTCTAACAAGTAGTAAATGTCAGAAGTCCAACTGGACTTCAGGTCTTCCTTACTCCAGACAGGGCAAGTCATTTAACCTCTATTAGATGACTCAATGGAAAGAGCACTGGGCTTGGAGTCAAGAAGTTGTTATTTGGTTGTTTCAGTCATGTCTCACTTTTTGGGATCTCATTTGGCACTTTCTTGGCAAAGATACTGGAGCGGTTTGCCATTTCCTTCTCTAAATCCTTTTATAGATGAGGAAATTGGCTAACTAGGTTTGTCCAAGGTCATGTAGCTAGTAAGTGTCTAAGGTTTTGAAATCATGTCTTCTTGACTCCCAGACTGGCACTCTATCCACTATGCAACCGACCTACTGGAATCAGAAGACCTGAATCCAAATCTGGACTCAAATACTTACCAGATGTATGACTCTGAGCAAGTCACTTAACTCCGGCTTGCCTTAATCCAATGGAGAAGAAAATGGCAAACCACTCTAGTATCTTTGCCAAGAAAATACCATGGACAGCATTGGCAAGTTCTGGTCCACAAGATCAGAACAAGTCAGAACAATAACTTCTTCACGCCAGGTCAATTGCTCTATCCATTGGGCTACCTAGCTACAAAAGGGACAGTATGGTAATATGCAAGGAACACCAGCTTGGGGTCAGTGAATTTGGACTTAAACTTGGACTTGTGATGATTATTTTCTGTGCAACCTTGGTTAAATTTCTTATCTATCCTGAACCTCAGTTTTGCACTCTATAACATGAAGAGTTTAAAGAATACCACCTCTAAGTACCATTTCTGCTTTAGATCTATGATTTTCTTAGTAAACAACAGGAAGAATAAAAATGATATTGAGTCTGTATGTATGTGTACACACATATATGTAAGTGAATGTGATGACAGACAAAATAATGGATATTTCTAGATATTATCATGTTCCTTTTAGACACAGTAGGATAATGAGGGAGAGATTGTTTCCATATCTCTCTTTCACTGAGTAGAAAGAATGTACAGGTGACTTTCTACCCATGGACATTAAGTCCACCCAGATTGTCTCCTCTATTGGTCTTCAAAACTACAAGAACCCTGCCTTATCTCCAGTCAACATTACTATTATGTGAGCCTTCTAAGTAGGACTTTTGGCCAGAACAAGGAAGAAAAAATAAGCAGGGTTTAGTCTCAATCTAAGGCTTAACTTTCTTTGAAAAAAATAATAATAATAATTTTTATTTTTCAAAATACATGCAAAGATAGTTTTCAATATTCACCCTTGCAAAGCCTTGTGTTCCAAATTTTCTCCCTCCCTTTCCACCTCTCTCTTCCCCTAGACAGCAAGGAATCCAATATAGGATAAACATGTGCAATTCTTTTATACATGTTTCCATATTTAACATGCTGCACAGAAAAGTCAAATCAGAAGGGAAAAAATGAGAAAAAAAAACAAGCAAGCAAATGATAGTAACAAAAAAGTGAAAATGCTGTGTTGTGATCCACATTCAATCCCCTGGATGTGGATAGCTCTCTCTACTACAAGTCTATTGAAATTCCTCTGAATCACCTCATTATTGAAAAGAACCAAGTCCAACCCAGTTGATCATCACATAATCTTGTTGTCGCAATGTACAATATACTCTTGGTTCTACTCACTTCATTTAGCATCAATTCATGTGAGTCTCTGGAAGCCTTTCTGAAGTCAGCTTGCTGATCATTTCTTATAGAACAATAATATTCCATTACATTAATATACCACAATTTATTCAGACATTCTCCAATTGATGGGCATCCATTCAATTTCCAGTTCTTTGCCACTACAAAAAGGGCTGCCACAAACATTTTTGTACATTTAGGTTCTTTCCCCTATTTATGATGTCTTTGGGATACAGACCCAGTAGAAACATTGCTGAATCAAAGGGTATCCACAGTTTTATATGGGGCTTAATTTTCTTACAGTGCTATTAAATAAAATTTGCAGTCTTGTGGTAGGGGAGTAGCAAGTTCCCTGTGTCTAATCTAGAAGACAATGTACCAGGAATACTTTTGAGGAAATATGTATATTAGGTGGAAGATCTCTTCCAAGTCTAAGATTCATTAATCTATGAAATGTAGGACCCACTAACCCTTGGTCTCAGTAGGATATGGGCAGCTCAGGATTGAGTTGAGATGAAGCCAATCAGGTGTTTGTCTGAATCTTACACACTTTTAGAGAAAGGAAAGAAGGAAATTCCTAATACCTATCCACCATTTTAAGCTCAACTTCACAGGGAGAAGTGCTTTTGGAATTTGCCAGCTTCCTAATATTATGGTTCTTCATCCTAGGGAGAGAGCAATAGTGCTGTAACCTGAATGAGTAATGAAAATCAGAAGAGAATCTGAGAGATGGAGTCTTTCCCTCTTCGGGAAACCAAAATGGGTATCCACTTCTTTAACATAGGGAAAGGCAAGTTTATTCATACCAAGTTTCTTAGGCAAAGAATATTCTTTTAGTCTCATCTGAAGAGAGGGAGAGAGAAGAAAGCAAAGTAAGATCAGAGAAAGAGAGAGAGAGAGAGAGAGAGAGAGAGAGAGAGAGAGAGAGAGAGAGAGAGAGAGAGAGAGAGAGAGAGAGAGAGGGAGAGGAGAGAGAGAGAGACAGAGAGAGAGAGAGAGAGAGAGAGAGAGAGAGAGAGAGAGAGAGAGAGAGAGAGAGAGAGAGGAGAGACTGAGAGAGACTGAGAGAGACTGAGAGGGGGAGAGAGAGACTGAGAGAGACTGAGAGACTGAGAGGGGGAGAGAGAGAGAGAGAGAGAGAGAGAGAGAGAGAGAGAGAGAGAGAGAGAGAGAGAGAGAGAGAGAGAGAGAGAGACTGATAGGGGAGAGAGAGAGAGAGAGAGAGAGAGAGAGAGAGAGAGAGAGAGAGACTAAGAGAGAGAGAGAGAGAGACTAAGAGAGAGAGAGAGAGAGAGAGAGAGAGAGAGAGACTAAGACAGAGAGAGAGAGACTAAGACAGAGAGAGAGAGAGAGACTAAGAGAGAGAGAGAGAGAGAGAGACTAAGAGAGAGATAGAGAGACTAAGACAGAGAGAGAGAGAGAGAGAGAGAGAGAGAGAGAGAGAGAGAGAGAGAGAGAGAGAGAGAGAGAGAAATGGGGTGGGGGGGAGAGGGAAGATGACTTCCTTTCTATGATACAATTGATTTGAAGATATCTTAAGTCTTTTATTTATTTAGGTTCAAGTTGAGTCACCCAAGGCAAGTGATATCCTTTCAGCCTCTCAGACACTTTCTAGAAGTAGAAGTTGTAAGGTAGGTAAGTTTCTTCTTTGGTAGATATTTCCTCACTTGGAGCTTCCCATGTCAACGAAGTTACATAAAACAAAAACAACCAACTAAAACATTTCTCTTATCTCTTGATCAAAGAATTGGAGCAGGGGAGGGAGAAAGTAGCTTTTTAATTCTATGAATATTTCCCAACTGTTCTAAAATCATACTTATTTTCTGGGCTCCTTATCATTCCTTTATCCTTTTTTGCAGTCAAAAGAATGGAGAGAGTTTTAGGCTGTTAAAAGAAGAGCACAATCATGTCCTTTATGTGACAGTTTTTCAAAACAGTCAGGTATGGTCCAACATAGATTGAAGCTGAGGCTTGGGGAATTGGAATAAGGTACTATTAAAATAAGAATTAGGTAGGATTCGGATTATTATAGATCATACTGAGGAAGGTGATGTATGAGAAGAGGGATCTGTGACTATGGGGTTGACCTAGTCATGGGAAAAGAGTTGTACTAGTGATGCTAATCCTGAGTTTTCTGACTTCCTCACTGTAATTTTTCATCTCATGAAACAAATGGGGAAAATCTTTGGAACTTGTTCAGATCCTTTTTCTTGACCCCATCACAAAACTGGGCTTAGATATAGTAGAAAAATACCTTGTTTTGACTAATTAGGTTAAGTCAAGTAAAGAAACTGCCACGAGTATCTTTGCAGGCCATCTGATGTTTTGTATTTCAGTGTGTTGTTACCATTATTATTACTAGAATTTTTATAAAGAAGTGGAAGGATTCCACTATAGAAAAACATACTCCAGGACAGGATAAAGAAAGAGCCCTTGACGAGGTTCATAGACAATGGAGCCAGAAGACCTCTCCTCAATCTCCCGTCTCCTTCAGGCAATGGCACATGTGTAGTGTAGTATGCTTCAAAATTCAAAAGAGGGCAGCAGATAACTAGTACTGCTAGCAAGAAGGGAAAATATCCCAATAACCTGAAGAATGTCAGAAGGGAAATGCGAAAGTACACATCATGACCTAGAGATTAGACTAAATGTTCCAGGGATTTGTGTCTCTAGAAATGTGTGTCTACATGTAAAGCCAGTATTTAATTGAGTAGTGATGCTGCTAAGTGTCTCAGTGTTGAGGGGATCCCTGCATCCCTATGACTCTAATTGGCATTATAGAAATTCTGTGCAAGTACCACACACCTCAGGGAGCAGAATAAAAATCTCAGGGATTGGTAAATGGTATCCAGAGCTACCGGTACCTGAGGCTATGATCTGACTGCCCCTAAGAGCTTTTGTTCTGGGTTTGCTTCTGCTTTTCTTACTCTGATCAGGATGGCTACAGGCTCAGGGGCTGCAGACCTGCTGTCCATACAGTACAGACAGGAGCCCTGAGATCCCCAGCATACAAGACAATAAGAGGGAGGGAATCCTGCTTTCAAAGGGGCTTCACTGAAATTATTGAGTCCAAAAGAGGGGAATCTTTGGATTACCCAAAGTCCCATAGGCATTAATCTTTCTGGAACACTCCACAAAACAATGCTGCCTATAAATCAGAGGTTCTTCATCTTTTTTGTGTCATGAACCCTTCTGACAATCTGGTGAAGCCAAGGGAACTCTTCTCAGCATGATGTTTTTAAATACATAAAGTGAAATACATATGGTTATATTAAAAAGTCAAGGATAAATAATAATAATAATATCTATATAACATTTTAAACTTTGCAAAGTGGTTTACATATACTATCTCATTTTATCTTTACAATAATCCTGGGAGATAGGTGCTATTATTAATCCCATTTTACAGATAAGGAAGGTGAGGTACACAGCAAACAAAGAATTTACCCAGGTCATGAATCTAGTCAGTGTCCAAGACCACCACATTTGAATTCAGATTTTCCTAATTCCAGATATAGTACTCTATTCAACGTGCCACCTAGCTAGTATTTTTTTTCCCATCCAAATTTGAGATGCCCTGAAATTTATCCACAGATTCCAGTAAAAGAATCCCATAGAATAACCCTGTTATTTCTATGATAAAGCTTCTTAAATTTGTCAGATGCACCCAACAATAAGGTCTCATAACTAAATGTGGGGGTCACAAAATTATGACTTATTATCAGCAAATGTTTAATTTGTATCTCTATTTTACATACCTGTATTCCTCATTGTAATATTAAAATTTTTTGGACAAAAAAGGGACACAAGTGGAAAAAGTTTAAGAAGCCTTGATTTACAATATGGGGAGAAGGCATAGAACTTAAAGACAGCGTTACAGAGAAGCTCTATGTTTATGGGAAGGGGAAAAAACCAAAAAATGAAAACTTTAATGTGTTATTTTGCAAATAATCTATGCAACATCTGGTCAAATATCTGATCAAAAAGATAAATGTCTTTTCACAGTTTATAATATCCCTTCTATTTAAGTAGCTCTTAGATAAATATCACTAATATATTTCATTCTAAAATGCAGTCAGTCAATCATTTAATCAACAAGCATTTATTAAGTGTCTGCTAGGTGCCAGTTACCATGCTTTGCATTGGGAATAAAAATACAAAAAAAATTAGTCCCTATTTTATAATGTCCATGAGAGATACTTCTTGCTTTATGAAAGGTCAAACCTCTGTTTACTTTGAACAATATATTGATTTCTGAAAATAATTGACATACTGATTCCCAGCTTCCTCATCTATAAAATGAGGGGGTTGGGTTGGGCAGGATGATCTCTAAAGTCCTCCTGGCTTCAAAACGTTAATGAGTCAATGGTTCTGTTTTTATACTCCATCAACAAGTTAGCCTACTGCACTTAAAATGTTAAATAAACTACATTAGGACAGAAAACATCGATTATCTTTTTTCCCCCATCACTGCTTAGAAAGTAACAGATGTTCTATTGTCTAGGTACACAACCTGATGCTGGAACAGATGTTCTATTGTCTAGGTACACAACCTGATGCTGGAGAAAAGGTTTCTGAGAAACATGCCCTAAAATCTTGGACTGATTTAATATTAAACAGTTACTAAAGGGAAGAGGAAATCAGTCTCTTTATAATTACTGGTTAAGGGGGATTCTTTTCATATGTAGAATGATAATAATAATAAAGCTACAACTGGTAGCAAGTAGATGGTGTATATTTCCTTGTATTCAGTTACTGGGTGCAGGAAATAGATTAGACTGATTTCCTGTACCTCCAAATTGGGTCCACGGTGGGTCAGTGGATTTTTAGGGTTTTCTGATGATCTATAAGTAGGATCAGCTGGAGGGGACCTCAGAGCCCGGATACTCCAACCCCTTCATTTTACAGGTGAGGAAATTGATGCCCAGGGAGGCTAAATCATCTGTCTAAGAATAAACAGGTAATAAATATCAGAGGCAAGACTTGAACATAATTTTGTTAACTCCATAACAGGTACTCATGTTACTGGGCCATGCTCCTTTGCACAGTGAGCCTTCTTCCAAAGATCTGATCCCTAGGGGTTCATCTTCTGAAATAGATTCATCCAAATAGCAGAATCCTTCCCAATGAGAAGCAGTCTGGCCCCTGAAGTTTGGCACAAAGCTTTTGCATCTTCTGTGCTTTGATCCTCTCAACAATGACACCAGCACACAAATCATACATTCAGAAAGGGAGATTGTGTTTATGAGAATTTCTTTGAGAAGGAAATGACCTGCAGCAAAATAGACATGCATAAGCTAAAAAGCCACAGATATTTAGGATTTTTGAGAATGAATCCTAAATTAAATTCAGATGCTAACTGATCCTTAGAATAGAATGTGGCAAATCCATATTGGATTGGAGATATACCTTATTTATCATGTATTCTGGGAAAAGCCTCAGCCTCAGAAAGTATCAGATCCAGAAGATCTGAGACAGTTCCAGTGAGTCTACTTACACACACACACACACACACACACACACACACACACACACACACACGAGTTTGAATAAATCATGTAATCTTTCCAGGCCTTAGTTTTACTCTCTATAGCAGTGGTCCTCAAACTTTTTTAAAATAGGGGGCCAGTTCACTGTCCCTCAGACTGTTGGAGGGCTGGACTATAGTAAAAACAAAAGCTCACACTCTGTCTCCTCCCCTCAGCCCATTTGCCATAACCCGGTGGGCCGCATCTAGCTTACAAGACATAGTTTGAGAACCCTTGCTCTACAGTATAAAAGAGTTGCTTCTTTGAAATGCTATAATTTTTTAATCAATTGCTGATATAATAAACTGTAAAATATATTTTTTCTAACTATCTGAGATATAGTGTGGTATATCATAGAGAAAGCTGACATTGAAATCAAGAGGTCCTGGGTTCATGTATTGCCTTGCACAAGTCATTTAACTTTCCTATGGCCCAACCAACCTTCTAAGACTTAGGATGCATTGTTGCCTGTCTGCATTGGTAGAACAGGCTTCCTCACCTTTGCTAAATGAAATTCTACCCCCAGATCTAAAAAAAATGAGCATTTATCTATTCAGAATTTCCTTAGCTTTAAGGGGAGTGATAGTAGTAGGAAGAAGTGGATATCAGTATTCATAGGATCTAGATTCTTAATCTAGAGCTGGGAAGAGTTTCATATGACTTTTAGTTCAATTCTCTCACACTTTAAAAATGCATACAAAAGGGAGATTGAGATTTGGATAAGGTTATACAGGTAGTAAAAACAGATACAGAATTTGAACCCAGATCCTCTCTGCTAGTCAGTATGCCTCCCACTTTACTATCCTGTCTCAGACATGCCATGAAATATGAAAGTTAAGACAAAAAATGTAAAACTTTACATTGTTCTCAGCAATAACATGCAGAGAATGAAATTCCTAGTGTTGTTGTATTGGATCATCTCTGAAATGTGAACTTTTTTATACTTAATCGGTTGGTCAGTTATTGACCTTTGTTCTGTAAGAGAACCAAAATGACATCACTATGTTAGAGTCAAGTTAGTATGTCTGGCCAACTATGGCTGATCAGAGTACTATGAGCTTGGACTGTTATACCAAAGAGGAGAAACAAGTATCCCTATGAACATTTGAGGTGGATTCTCTAACTTTGTGCATCTCACATTTCTTCTGCATTACTTCAATTTTGCTTACCCTCAAATCAGCATCAGTTAAAAAACAAAATCACCAATTTTCTCTAGCTAAAAAAATAGATAAATAAAAATATAAAATTTACTGGTGGCCAATACAAGTGATGAACCTTTCTAAACCTTGCTGAACTGGTCATAAGAGCATAGATTTAAGGCTGGAAGGAATCTTTAAATCTAAATCATGAGCCATAGGGTATATCTCTCCCCTCATTTTGCAGGAAGGGAGCTTAAATGACCAAGGTTACATAGTATTAAGTAGCAGAAACAAAACCCTGAGAAACAGAACTTTTCAGATTGGTAAGAGCTTCCAGAACTTGTACCCCACTATTAAATCTCCTAGAACCCAGACTCAACTCTATGCCAAGATGTAGCACCTGGAGTTTGATCCAAACCTTTGGTTTCAATCTGTGATCCGCTAGCACCCTTTGACAAGAGATAAAATATAGATGTCAGTGAGGGGATCATGGAAATTTTATTGGGAGACGAAGCATGGGTTTTAATTTCAGCTTTGCCATTATGTGGATGCTTTGAACAAGTGAATTACCCTTTCTCCTTCTTCACCTGTAAAAAAATTAGGTGAAATATAGAAGCTGTAATATTTCTTCCCACTCTAGAATTACAAACCTAGATCTTGAAAGCATTCACACAACTCATTCCTTTTTAATCATTGAGGATATTAAGACCCAATAAGGTAAAATGACTTGTTTCAGTAACAGGGAAGATAAGATTTTAAAAATATGTCTTTTGACTCAAGAGCCAGTGTTCCTTTCTCTGTAGCACATTATCGCCCTTTGAAAAGTCTGTTTTTGAAAAACAAACATACACTGGCTTTGCTGAGTTTGCAATCTCTGCCTCCTTGAAATTACCTTTGTGCTCTTTAAAACTCTTATATGTACTCAGCCTACTTGAAAACAAAATGAAACACACTTACTCTTTTCTCCTTAAAAAATTCTTCTGTCTCTCTTAGGTAAGAGAAGACATAAATTTTGGGAAGGCAACAGGGAGTTTCATAACTATTGAGTTTTAGGCAGCAAAAGGTATTTTGTAGGTGTCACTTGGAGAGCATCTCCTTTAGTTGCAAACTACTAAATGAAATAATGGCATGAATTGTATGACCTCAGTAGCAGATGAGGAAATAGCAAGGGCACTTTAAGTGATAATGAGAAGACAGGTTAGAGAGAAAGAGAGAGAGAGAGAGAGAGAGAGAGAGAGAGAGAGAGAGAGAGAGAGAGAGAGAGAGAGAGAGAGAGAGAGAGAGAGAGAGAGACTGAGAGAGAGAGACTGAGAGAGAGAAAGAGAGATTATTTGCTTTGTGAAAGAATTCTTCACGTCCAAAAGGATTCACAGTCAAATTCATTTAAATGGTGAGCCCTGCCTCCCTCTAGTGCATTTAAGATGATTTGATTTCTCCAAATTCAATTTCTTTACAATATGGACCATGAACAAATCCTTATTACCTAAAATGAGGTACATCTGCACCAGTACCTCACGTTCATAGCTGGTCCATTGACAGTTGACAGCTGTTAATCAGGCCTGACTTGTTCAGTCACTCCCTAATCCCAAAGCATACACAAAAGTTGGGACAAGCGCCCAGTCTGACAGACCATTTTTGCTTTCAACATCAGGCACTGAGCAGAAACTGTCCTTGGCTACAGCGTAAGATGCTTGGTGAAATTTTTCTTTTTAACAGGTGAAAATGAAAACCTGTTCTATCAGGGCAGTACTATTGAGGCTAAGCTGGTCTTTCCATGTCTTTTTTTGGCTGTCATGGAATCAAAATTTTAAGGCCCAAGCTGACAGACCACTTTTGCTTTCAACATCAGGCACTGAGCAGAAACTGTCCCTGGCTACAGCATAAGATCTTGTTGAATTTTTTTCTTAATTGTAAGGCATTAATGATGCCTTTGTTTAGCTATAAGCTGTTCTCAACTAATCAGGATCATTAAGACTGTTTAGAAAACTTCTCTTTCGCTATGTTCTTTTGAGGTATATATTTTAGGGGGGGAAAGAGTAAATTAATTTTTCTATTTTTTCATTAAAATAAGATATTTTATTCTTGCTTTAGGATCAGCTGATGAACAGAGTTAATGAGGAAGGTCTCATTCTGACTTCTAAGGAAGTTTATCCCACTTTCCCCATTCTAAGGCCACTCCCATCTCTTTAGAATTATTATCACTAAGCTTCCTTCTGCTCTCTTTACCTAATAAGATACTCTTACTATTGCCTTTCGGCTGACATCATGTTAATTCTTTCTCCTTGTGTAATAAGAGCTCTTGGTGGACTGACATTGAAACCAAGAAGCAGCAGAAGCCAACTGTGGGCCTGGACTTCATTTGTAACCACAGATATTTGGGAATACAATTGTGGAGAAACAATTAGCTTGAAAACCTTCTTAAAGTAGGATTTGACCCCTGTTCTCTTTTCCCCTTTGCTATTCAACCTCTTTATTATTTACTTAAGATTTGGAACCTGCTTACTTCTGAAGAAAAAAAAAAAAAAACATTTGCTGTAACTCTCGGAGTAAAATATTGTGTGGGATAAGACATTTAAGGATAAACCGAAATAAAAACCTTCAGAAGTGGAGGGGGATAAATGCTTTCAAATATCTAAACTGAACACTTTACTATAATTCAAAGCACAGATCCAGTAGTAGGGCCTTCTTTTAGACCTGCTTCTGTTCCTACTTAGCTTCATGACCTTGAGAAAACCATATATACTCTGGGCCCAAATTTGCTCAACAACAGAGATATTAAACTAGATAATCTTTAATATGACTTCCAGTTCAAATATTCTTTCATTCTGCTTGTTTTAGAAAGAAAAAGCAATAAATATATACACACTTTAAGATTTGCAAAGCACTTTATCTCCTTTAAGAGTGAGAGAGAGAGAGAGAGAGAGAGAGAGAGAGAGAGAGAGAGAGAGAGATTATTATCCCCTTTTTATAGATGAGGAAATTTAGGTTAGGAGAATTTAAGTGACTTGCTTTGAATCACACAGCTACTAAATATCTGATGCTGGATTTGGACTCAGGAATTCCTGTGCAGTCCAGTGCAGTGGGAAGTATACCAGAATTGTAGTCATTAATAACTAGGTTTAAAATCCTCCCCTGTCTTTGCCCCCAGTATTTACTAGCTCTGAGATGCTGGGCAAATGACCTGTTCTCTTTGAATTTCTCTATTTGCTCAGCTACAGTAAAAATATATATGTATATGGCAGTTGTGAGGATCAAATAAGATAACCTATACAAGGAACTTTGCAAGTGTTAAAGTGCTATGTAAATAAGAGCTCTTATTAAATTTCAGTTTATGTTAATATAATTATTTAAAATTTGCTCTACATATGTCACTTGTGGTAACTTTCAAGAAACTTGAATCATAAATGAATGACAAGTCATTTTCCAACCATTATGGACCAGTAAGGGTTTATTATATGTAACTTTTTAAAAATGAATACTAAACAAATATTATGGCATTTAAAAAATTTTAAATTTAAGTATGACATCAGATTTATTCAAAGAATGAGTCCAAAACCATAGAATTTTAGAACAGGAAATTTCTTTTAGAGATTATCTAGTCTAACTTCCTAATTTTACACATATAAGATGGAGAGACTAAATGACTTTCCCAGAGAGTAAGGAAGATAGAACCAGACTCCAAGATCCCTTGAATCCAAAGTCAGTTCTTATTCTACTTCCTCGTGATATTAAAGAAGGAAAGAAAGAAAGGAGAAAGGAAGGAAAGAAGGAAGGAAGGAAGGAAGGAAGGAAGGAAGGAAGGAAGGAAGGAAGGAAGGAAGGAAGGAAGGAAGGAAGGAAGGAAGAAAGAAAGGAAGAACTTATTACTGTACTTCAAAAATATTGGTAGTGACCATTTTGGATTTGATGGAGAAATAAGCTCATTAATTATATTATATTGACAATCTTTTACCATAACCATGTCTATAATAAGAAAATTAAAAAAAAAGATATGACAAATTACTGGATTAATTCTATAAGTCAAGATGTTCAATATGATGATAGATCACATGGATATTAGACCATATTATAGACCATATTAGCAAGATTTGTTTGCCTTAGATTATTGAGATGATGATTTCAAATATCCATTCCATTTGGTCTGTGTAGACATAGGCAGTGAATTAGCATTTCCCTTTGCTCCTGAACCAATTTAGAGCACAACTGGCAGGTTTTGATTAAGAATGTCGGCCTCCATCCCCAAGTGGTAATTTTCTTTGTAGTTGAGAGATTGTCCTTCATTTCATGAGTAGGAAAGTCAGAGAAATCTCTATGGTAATGCCTTTTTTCTTGCTAGAACAATTGAAAATAAATTATATTTGATTTACCTTCTGACAGACATCACAGGATACCTGTGGTTTTGCAAGTAGATGCATATAATTGTAGAACTGGAAGTGACTTCTCACAGACCTAAGGTCTCAAAGCCATGAAGCTGTGAGCATAGAATAATAATAGAACCTATGAGAAGTGTGTTTCTTTCTTTCATTGATGGCTACTCTCTTCCTACTCATCTTAATGACATCAGTCAGTATGAAAGAGTTGATGAATGTCAGCTCTGGATTAATGAATGGCAATGCATTAGTCAAAGAGTTGGGAAAGCTCATGCTTGCTTTATGACCTTGGAGAAATCATTTACTTTCTGTGGGCCTCAATTTCTTCAACCCTAAAATGAAAGACTTTAGGTGATCTAAATGTTTTAAAAGATCAGTTGATCTAAATGTGTTCTATGTCTAAACTTCCATGATTCTACATTGAAACCTGTTTTTAAAAACATTTTAAAATGTAGAGGGAGCCAGAAATGAGACTTGAAGGCAACTTTAACACTTAATATAAATAATTCTTTTAACCTCTATAAATTTTAGTTTCTTCATGTGTAAAATAGGAATGGTAATAATAATAATAATAGGTATACTACCTACTTTATTGTTTGGTTGTTTTGTAAAGTGCTCTATAATTTTGAGGTACAAATTGAATCACTATGGTGTGTGCATGAGTGAGGACTGAAGATGAAAGTAGGGTATGAGTGAATGCATCAAGAAAATTTATATTTTTAAATAAAAATAATTTTAACATTTAGTTTTATTGGTACTATTTTAACACCACAATGCACTTTCCAATGTTCTCTCCAAGCCCAATATCATCCTTAGTTGTAACAAATAAAATCAATATATTAATTATGTACGAAAATGTTTGCCTCATTTGTATCTAAGTTAGTATCTTTATGCCAAGAGGTGAAAGCCATACTTTCCTAACAATCTTCTAATGTGTCTAAGGTTATTTTCCATCTACTGTGTATTTTTCTTGTATGTTCAGATACATATGTGCTCTCTCCCTCATTAGAATAAAAGCTGTCAGAGGGAAAAGACTATTCCTTCCTTTTATTTGTATTCCTAGTACTTTGCACAACAACAGGCACTTGGTAAATAATTTAAAATGTTTATTGATTAACAGATTGAGTTATTCTTTTTAAAGATTGTATGATATATATATATATATATATATATATATATATATATATATATATATATATATATATATATGGATTCTAGTCTTGGTTCAACTGCTTATTATGTTAGGATAAGGAGAAAAGACATTTCAGATATACGAATTCTCTATTAGTAGAGCTATGACTTGGCACAACAATTCAGAAAAAAAAAACAATTCCGAATAATTCTTGAAATGTCACTCAAGAGGATATACCCTTAGGCCTAATGATGCCATGCAAGTGGGCATGTACCTCCAAGGAATTCAAGGCACAGGAAATATATAAATTATTGCAGCACCATTTTTAGTAGCAAAAGAATTGAAAATCAATGGTCCCCTATTTCTTGGGAATAACTGAAGAAATTGTGATAAAGGATATAATTGAATAGTATTATACCATACCTTCATGAGTTCAGAAAAACAGGAAAATTTGTGTTAACTAACACAGAATCAAGAGAATAATTTAATATTTAGCAAAACTGTACATGTATAAACTATATCAGATTTCTTGCTGTCTTGAGGAAGGGGAAGAGGAGGAAGAGAGAAAAATTTTTAAATTCAAAGTCTTAGAAACGAATGTTGAAAATTATTTTTAGATGCAATTGGAATAAAAGGAAATACTATTTACAATTTTTAAAATAGGAATAAGAAAAAGAGAGAATAGTTTACACAAGGACCACAATGATGAGGAAAACAACACAGAAAGTCATAAAACTTTATCAATGCAGTGACCAATCTCGATTTCAGAAGCCTAGTACTGAAACATCCTTTTCTCCTCTTAACAGAGAAGTGTAGACTAAGTACAGAATAAGTATAAAATATCAGAAGTATTACGTTTATTACCAGGAAGTGGGAGTGGGGGTGGCAGTGAGGGAGTTGGGAAATTACATTGTCAATAAACCATTTATTTATTTAAAAACAACAACAACAACAACAACAACAACCAAGTATTGCAAGGATCAAAAGAAGAAATATATATATATAAAGCACTTTGTAACCATAAAGTGCCACATAAATATAATTTGATTGTAATTCAATGCATAGATGATATTATAAGTTCAGGCTTCTTCTTTTTTTTTTTTTTTTTAAAGATTTTTTTTTTAAATCACGTTTTTCAAATGAAATAACAAAGTATCCCTAGAGAGTGCAAAAAGGATAATTGTAAAGGCAATTTTGCCTTGTCAGCGGCTTTCTGACTTGTCACTTCCCAATTAATCAGCTATAACTTGGGGTGGTGCCCCAAGCATGTATTACTGAAAACTTTACCTTATTTGCAGCTTGAGAAGTAATTCATTATTGTCAGTCTATAAACAGCATGTGAAGCTAGATGCAGAAAATGTCGGGGGAGTATGGATTTAGAGCAGGAAAAAAAGCAAAGTCCAACCCTCTCATTTTATAAATGAGAAGGGGAGGAGGTAGATGGCTCAGAGCAGAGACTTGCCTAAGGTTATCTAAACAGTAAATGAAGGAGATTGGGTTTGATCCCAGGCCTTTTGACTCAAAAATTCTGCAATCTTTCCACTGTACCATGTAATTCTAGGGCAAAGACTGATCAAAGGCTCCATGTGGACTCATTGTCAGTATATGGAGGTTGGGAGATTATAAATTCAGAGTCTTGTCCTCTGGGCTTATTCTATACCTTTACCTGAATAATCAGTAACTCTCTCCAAGTGGAGAAGGTCCCTCTGCACCTTTACCTGTGGCTGAGAAAGATAACCAGACTCAATCAGTGAATGTAAAATGTTCCCAAATAAACAATCTAAATACTAAGTTTAAGTTTCTGAATTCTTAGCTTGCATTTATATAACTCCTTTATGGTTTGCATTATCTTTAATTCTCACAGAATTCCTAGATGGTGGGATTTCTGCTTTATGGATCAGAAAACAGATATTAAGAAGAATGATTAGTACACTGCTAGGAAGTGACACTTCTAAGGTTGGGATTAAACTCATTTTTTTCTACAATCAAGATCAGTCAAAAGTCATTTGCTAAATAGCCTTTCCATTTCATCTCACTATTGTTTTTTATTTATGTCTACATTTCCTTTGGACTCTTCAAAGGTCCACATAGGAATTCTAAACTTTTTTTTTTTTTAATGCCCTTCTAATGGATTGCTAAATTACAATAGCCTTCAGTGTATGGCAATCATCTCCTTCTGTTTACCTGAATTTGACTATTAAGTTATTGGTTTAAAATGAAGTTTCACAGACTGACTGTCATAGTTAGAGGAATTGATTTATCACGTAAAGACCAACTTACTCTCAGATAACATACTGTCACAGGGACTATTGGCAACAGAATAACACTGGACTCAAAATCAGTCTAAGAAGACACCACAAAAAAAGAATGTGTTTATGTGATCCCATAAAGCACTAAAACATGAGCAAGAAAGGTAAGGAAAATACAGGGAAAATGTGTTATGGGTGATTGGGTTAATGTGTTCAATTTTATTGGAAGATTGTTTCTTTTTTTCCCCAGCCTGGTAAGATTCATCTTTTATAAAAAAATTATTAAAATATATACTTAGATTAGTGTATTCATTAAATTAACACTATAAATTGTTAGGTAAATAATATTTATTGAAGAAAAATTCTAATATAGTAGAAGTCTTAATAGGACCTATTGACATATAGTTTTAATATATATGTTTAAAATGGCTGAAATGTGATGTACCATGCTATAAAGCTAGAGGTTAAGCTATTACATCTTTAAGTAAATGGAGAGTACATACTACAACCTATTTGTGGATTATTTTATCAGAGACAGCCCAATGGATTCTATTTAATTCAAATTTTTGGGAAATTCTTTTGGGCATGATATTTTTCTGTTAAAATAAGGGTGAAAAATGTGTTGAGGACATTTATACTTTTAACTTCTAAGATTAAATTTAGGAACTTTATGTTTATTTTGTAGCCATGAAATGTAAAGTGTGAACAGGGTCTGTTGTCTTGTTACTTGGAATGTTGAGGGATTCTTTATTGACACTGAAGGGATTTTTACATTAACTATTTTTGCACAGACCCCTCCAAATGTTCTCTTATGTGGATACACCATGGAGACATTTGAATGCTATATAGCTATTTCATCAGCCTCCATTTATGAATTGTTTAGTTTTAGTAGTTATAGAAGAAATAAGCAACAGAGTGGCTATTCTGTTATTTTGCACATAGATAATGCTACTTAGAACAAGGACAGGTGGGATTCTACTTATTTAATTCAGGAAGTATTTGAAAAGAAAATACATTTAAACATTTAAATGAAAAATTTAGATCACTTTCAATTAGATATATGATTGATCTTTACTTCATTTTTATAATTAAAGAAATGTGCTAGGTTGTCCTTTGCAAAGCTTTCCATCAGCACCTTTTCTCATATTGATTGCTGCAAGAATGAGGTATAGCCATCACTCAAATTAATATTCAAATATTATTATGCCATGATTCTTTGAAGCAGCATTAAGATTTTCATAAAATACCTTAAGGTTTAATAGCTGGATAGTGAGAGAAATAATTTTTGTATATGTGATTTGAAACTTAAACTGTTTGTAAATGTGGGAAGATTTATATTCAACATTTATGCTTGTAGTGAAAGAATATATGTCTTCTTGTGAGGAAGAATGAATGAGAGGGCTTTTCCCAGAAGCTGCTTTGGAGAACATATTGATATGTCCAGTAAATCCAAAAGTGAAGAACTAGACTAGTTAGTTCCTGTATAATGAAAGTATGGAAGACAGCTTGGTAAAGGTATTAGTATCTGTATAATAGCAGAAATCTTCCTTTTAGCATGTTTTGCTCTCCAAGCATTAAAGAGCTATAGAGATGATAGCTTTTATGATTACTGTCATTTACATAGATTTTTCTATGCAAGTTTCATATCCACCACATTCCAGAACTTTCATTTGAGAGACCATGACCCACCATGCAAATGGGAAAGGGAGAACATCCTCCTAGATTTTCAAACAGTATTTTCTTTTGTTTTCAATCTCTTGAGAACAGGGACCATTTGCTAATTATTGAATCAGCCACTGAAAAGTAACTAGCAAGGCATCTTGCACATAGTAGGCACTCAGCAAAATGCTGAATTAAATTTGAATAACATTTTACAAAATAGAACTACATTTTCCCTCCCATAATAGAAGACATCATAATTAATTGAAGTAATCAATCAAATTAACTCCTTGATGGAAAAAAAAGTAATTCAGTATAAGTCAAGTTAAAAAAAATTGAAACAAAACAATGTCTATTCAGGGACAATTTATTTTATAGAAGGCACCCAAATCTTGAAATTTGAGGGACAAAATTATGAAAAAAGATTTAGTAATGCAGTTAAAGCCTTATAGTTGAAGACGAACTTACAAAAGTCCTAAGTATTTATGCTTTCTAAAAGGAAAAAGCAGATTTTTCACTTTTAAACATCAGAGATGTTTGAAATGTCAGGATTTTATAACAACCCTAGAAATAGCACCCACTGTGTGAGATACATTTTTTTTCCTTTTGATGTGATAAATGCCTCTTTCTTTTTTATGTCTAATCTGTGCCAAGAATCCAAATTGAAACAGAAAAATTTCAGTGAAATCTCTAAATAGTTGCTAGTTATTAAACCAATTATCTGGGTGTTTTACAAACAGCTGGATAACTGATTTTAATTTTTTCATTTTCAGCTAAACATTTGGTATCAGGATTCCAAATACATTTTTTTCCTTCTAAATAAAAACTTACTCATCCTTGAAAAAGGATGGCTATCCATTTCCTATTGCTTAGTAGAGAAGGGGTAGAAGTCAACTCATGAATGGAATAAAGATAATGGAGCAGTTCCTATGTCTTTTTAACTTTTTTTTCCCTTTCTAGGTAAACAGATGCAAGAGAAATGTAGCACCAACAGACCAAAATCAGAAAATACTGTTTTTAAAATAAAGATTTATAATCTACTAGGAAAATGTACATGTGTCAATTGGCTTAGGTGAGATTCAGCAGCCATCTATGATAAATGTCCACTAAAATAAAACACTGGCTGGATATAAAATATTTATCCCATCAAAACTAAATTGGACTAAAAAGGGGAGATATTCCCCCTCCTTTTGAATAATTAAGAATATAGTCATCAGAATTCTTTAGTTTGGGAATTTCAGCAGAATGCTTTAGTATTATTCTCTTGATACATTATTTGAATGAAGAGTATTGGAATCAAAATGAATTTCATTTCAACAAGTCCATATTTGATTTGACTAGAATCAACATCAAATATATTAAATTCTATAAATATCAAACACCAGTAGAGTGCCATTGCAGCAAGGGGGAAAATTGAAGATGGAGAGGGTGTAAAGTTCAAATAAATAGAAAAGATTTGCACTTGCTTGGGTCTAATGGACCTTACTATGTTTTGATTTAAAAAGTGTTCAATTCTGTCCATTCGATGTATTGCGACTTCAAATCACAACTAGTGACCATGATATTTCATTTTCTCCTTATTATTTGACTTCAATCTAATAAAAAGTTCGTTTATAATCTGACACAAATCCTCTCACTTAAAAAAAAAATCAAACAGAACCATGTTACACAGAGTTGCCTAACTATTTACAAAGCACCCAATTAAATCCTACTTAATTCACTCCTACTCCAAAAATTCCATCTAACTTGTGTGCAGGCTGCTGATTACAGAAGATATCTAACATTTCACATAGCTTTGATAATAATATTTAGTCTGAAAAATTTACTGCCCCCAAAAAGAAAAAAAGCAAAAAGAAATTAAAAATAGACCCTTCAAATAAATGTGAAGGATTGAAGAAATAAGGCCAAAGAATCACAGTACAAGACAGATAAATCTACTTTAATGTTCACATGTAAAAGTTACACATCACAAGAGACTTAACAGTTCCTTAACTGTAACTAACACAGGTGTAGTGAAAATCATTTTATATAAAAAATAATCTAGATGCGGCCATCAGATTTTTTTTTGGTCTACTTAACGTTTGAAAATTGATTACAACATATCCCTGCTTGAAGGATTTGCCATTATGCTGTTTTCCCCAGTCACCTATCATTATTCTTTGGAGAAAGGAAACAGTAACTGTTTATTTGTAGGAGTTTGTCCTTTGGTTGCAAGCAGAGAACATTTTTTTTGTTTCTATAATTTATTGTTCTGTACAGACATGTAAGTTTGTGATTATTAAGCTTTAGTGTAAAATGAAGTTTGGTGAATAAATTTCTTTTCATTTTGATGCAACAACAGATTTCTTACACTCTTAAAGATCCAAGCATTTACCCACCCCATATGCAAAAAGTCTGTCAAATCCACTTTTTTGTATCTTTAAAAGAAAAACAAATAAAAGCCAACATATTCCTTCTAATCATCTTATATATACACTAGAAGCCCTGTACCTCAACTGACAGTGAATTTTCAGGATGTATGGTACAAATACAAGGTTTTCCATCTATATTAAAGAAAACACATTTTGTATGGACTCAGAACAAGTTTATTTATGATTAAACATCTCATGCAGTCATGCAGGACGGACCACTAGCTATAACTGTAACTTCCGAGTCTAAGACATTGGGCAAAACAAAAACAAATTAAAAGCCAAACCAAACAAAAAAAGACATTCCAGATATTTTCATATTGTCAGCTCTGTAACTGAGCTGAAAAATAATTTTCCAAAAGAAATATTCCCAGATTAAGAAAACACACACTTATAATATTTACAAAAAATATTTAATTAAAAATATTTTATAATTACAGTAGTCTATTAAAGCATATACTTTTCTCACACTTATAGAACATCTCTATATATACACAGTATGAAATGTCACTCAGTTATCTATACAATATGTAACATTCTCACAGGGAGAAGAAAGTTCCCTGGCCCCAATATAATCATCTATTTTAAACAATAGATGTCAAAAATATCTACAATGCTCTGGTAGATTAGTAAAGCTTCAAAAAAAAAAAAAATTCAGCTCCTTGGTCACAAAGTATACTGCTAAAGTTTGATTTACTCTTGGTCTTCTATTCATCAGTCCAGTCACACTTTCTGCTCAAAAGTTTAACCCCACCTCCAAAAAACACAGAAATGTACAATTCACAGCTGCTATAAATGAAGAGACAAAACAGATATCATGTTTAAATGCTTATGAACGTGCAAAAAAGGGTGAAAGTTTTTGTTTTTTCTTGGAATGACCATGAAAAGGATTCTAGGGTTTGCTGATTTTTTTCCTTTCCTCTGATGGCTGATTTTTTTCCTTTTTCCCCCTCCCTCTCTAATTTGTCTCTCTCTGTGCTCCTCTGGCTCTGCCTGCTGCACACCTGTGGAAGAGGAATGAATAGAGGGGGTGTGTGAACCATTCTGCTCCAGACTAACTGGCGCCACCAACAAAACACAAGACATGCTTGATCAACAACCCAAAACAAACCAGGTCAAACAACAACCAAAGCTCCCAGGCTAGGCCAAACAGAGGGATACACAGCTGCAAGCCCCTGCTAGAAGCACTGGAGAGGGAATCCTCCCTGGAGCCCCTTTCCCAATAACCCATTTCCTTCTTCTCCCGTTCAGTATTAGGTAAAAGAAACCGGAACAGCGTTAGTGCCTCTCTGGGGAAAAAAAAAAAATCGAGGCGAAACCTGCCTGACAGACAGGCGGAGAAGCGCTGCAGAAGGATGCAAGACTGCTTGCTCTCGCCTCCGTCTTAAAGTGAGCACTAAGTTACCGACGGAGGCAAGAACAGACCTAACTTATTAACTAGGGTGGAGAGGCTCTAGGGGAACTGAGTCACGGGGAATGTGCCCAGCTCTCTGGGATCTGGGCGGGGGGGGGGGGGGGCGGAGAGGAGAAGCTGCGTGAAGGAGACTTACTGGGCACCTGGAGAGAAAGGCAAACGACCACTCACCTCGAGAGTGTAGTTCAGCGGCACAAAATACTGTCCCCTTGTTTGTTAACAGCACCAGCCTAAAACAGTAACAAAAACGTAAAAGAAAGAGAGGGAAAGTTATCGGGATCGAATAATGAACGTATTCATGGCGCTAGGTTTTGTTCTGTGGATACCGCACTCGAGCAGACACACACACACACACACACACACACACACACACACGCACGCACGCACACGCACGCACACACACGGACAGCTCAGAAAGCAGGTCCAGACGAGGCAGACAGGTGGGACTGGACAGCACCACAGCCCGATCCGACCGCCGCTCTCCGTCCCCTCCACACAACCAGGACTGGAGGTTACGGAATGAATGGCAGGATCGGAGTAAGCGGGCTCTCCCATAGAAGAGAAGAGGGAAGAAGCTGTCATTCCCTCCCGGACACAGTCCAGCAGCAACCTCCTCACTCCCCCCCGGATTGTAAACGAGAGGGCACAAGAGACCAAACCAAACAACAATCTCCGGTCCTGCCCCCAGTCTCCAGACGCGCTGGCAGGTCCTGATATCCCTCCCGGCCCGGGGCGGGTCCCCGTGAGGACCTCGCACTAGCCAGCTAACCGTACGGCCCCGCCAC
This sequence comes from Sminthopsis crassicaudata, assembly GCF_048593235.1. Classification (NCBI taxonomy): domain Eukaryota; kingdom Metazoa; phylum Chordata; class Mammalia; order Dasyuromorphia; family Dasyuridae; genus Sminthopsis; species Sminthopsis crassicaudata. The sequence goes on along the minus strand of NC_133617.1, from coordinate 182,908,054 downwards.
TCCGCGCGCCACACACCCCGGAGGGCTCGCTTCGTTCCGGAGAGCCGGAGCGTCCCCCGCCGCAGCGCCGTCCCTTTCCCTCCCGAGCGCGGTGCGCCCCGAGCAGTGAGCCCGCGCTAGCTGCACACTCCATCCCTTCCCGGCCCGCCCGCGCAGGAGCGGCGCCCTCTTACCGGGTCGGTGTTGAGGGCCGTGAGTGGAGTCCGCGGGGGCCCGGCGGGACAGCTCCCGGAGGAGGGGTGGTGCAGCGGCGGCGGCGGCGGCGGCTGCTGCCTCAGCAGAGCCGGGTGCGTCTCCAGCGCCAGCTGCAGGTCCAGGATGTAGTCGATAACGTGCTGCAGGATCTCCACTTTGCTGACTTTCTTGTTGGGCGGGATGGTGGGCACCAGTTTCTTGAGGCGGCTGTAACAGTCATTCATATCGCACTGCAGGCACAGGGACGGCTCCTCCGCTGCAGCCTCGGCCGCCTTGCAGCGCGCCGCCGCCGCCGCAGCCACGGCCGCGGCCGAACCTCCCAAGCTGTGGCTGTGCTCGGCCAGGCAGCGCAGCGCCAGCTCCCCGCCGCAGCCCGACGGCGCCTTCCGGCCCGAAGGGCGGACGGGACTCACGGCTTTCATGGTGCGCGCCCTCTGCGAGCGGATCCTGCCCTCGGCCAAGAAGAGGTGACCCGGGAGGGCAAAAGAGAGGGCCCGAAGAACCCCCCACCCAGCCGCCGCTGTCCCCGTCCGCGCTAGCTCCCTGTCTCCGTCCCTATCCTTCCTTTCCTCAGACACTGGAGGATCGCACCTACTCCTTTGGCAACACAATTGACAGCGAGAACCGCCTGTTCCTGGAAGCGAGGTCCGGGTTTGGCGGGGGAATTTCTGTTCAGCGGAGCGCCGCTGGACCGTACAAATAAAAATAAATTAAGAAGAATGAAAGAAAGACGCTAACACACGCACAAAAAAGCGCCCAACCCACCCCTGCTCCTTATCCCCTCGTTTCTGGTCTCAGACTAAAAGCCCCCGCCGCCGCCGCCGCTGCTGCAGCTGTCTCCTCTCCGCCTTCTCCGAGCTCTCCCTCGATCGCGCTCTTACTCCCTCTCCCGAAACACTCTTAACTCCCTCTCTCCTGAACACTCTCTCGCCTCCACTCTGTTCTCTCCCCAGCCCGCAGCGTAGCTTTATTTATAGAGAATGAGGGCCAGGGGGCGGGGTTCGCGCGCCGGCCCGGGGAGAGGAGCGCGAGCCAAAGAAGGGGGCGCCGGGGGCGGGAGGGAGTGGAAGGGTTGGTGGGGTTTAGGGTGGTGTTGGTGGGGAGGGTGAGGGAAAAGGGAATGAAGGGGATGGGCGGGAGGTCCGTGGCCACCAACCAATCAGGCGGACGGTGCCACCTCAGGGAATGATGATTGGGCCAATGGGAAGGATGCTCCATTCCGTCAACGTTGTGGGTCTGGGCTCAAAGAATGAGAGAAGGTGGGCAAGGCTGGTGCGTGCCCAAGGGAAGGGAGAGAGAGAGAGAGAGAGAGAGAGAGAGAGAGAGAGAGAGAGAGAGAGAGAGAGAGAGAGAGAGAGAGAGAGAGAGAGAGAGAGAGAGAGAGAGAGAAGTTCCTAGGAAAAACTGCGGGAATGTGCGGCTGGATCGACTCTCTGCCCGGGCACTGCACTGGAGGAGCTCTGCATCCCCGTATCCAGCCGGCCATCCCCATCACTAGCCTCCCATTAGCTTGATAGAATTAAAAACGAGCGTGTGCGTGGGGGTTGGGGGAGCCCGCGCTGAGAGACCCTCCACCACTGACTCAGTCAGTCCTGTAGCTTGGACTTGAGCACCTTAGCACCTTAAGAAAGACAGATCGTGTTTTCTTTCGCGCTGCTACATTTGTGTATTGTGCTCTTTCGTTCTTTCATCATCAGGAGCAAAGCCTTTTTTACAAGTCCAGAAATATAATCTTGGAGTGAAGTGTCTAGCCTTTCCATTAAAAAAAAAAAAAAAATACCAGGAAAGGAGATTTTATAAATAACAACAACAAAAAAAAAAAATCTTTTTTTTTGGTCCTGTCCAAAATGAATACAAAAGTGGTCTCAAGAAAAACAATTGCTTAGAGTATTAAATTAGAGCACGTAACTATTTAAAATTCATGGAGATTGAGTATTTAAAATTCCACTATGACATATAATATTAATCCATTTTATGTAAAATTCATATCTGTAAGTTAATTTAGCCCATTAACGCACCACTTCACGTATTAGTCAATGTACCGTGTTTTAAAAATGACGCTGAAAATGTCCAATTCCTGTTCTTTGCAACAGCACATTAAAATTAACACTTACAGTCCCCTGAGTCTTGCTCCTGTCCTTACTCTGGTGAAAACAGAATTGCAGCCTGTTAATCCATGGAGTGTCAGGATTCTTACGATTTTGCGTTACGTTTCCAACGGCTAGTCTTTTTGCAGGGGTTGGAAGCATCGGGTGCTAACAACTTTTGGTGCAGCCCTTTTTTACCTTGGAAGCCCTCCTCTAAACAAAATAAATCTCTTCCCATTGGCAAAGGGAATAAAGACTAAAAGTCAATAGGGAAATGGATCAAAGGATCACCGATTTAGAGACAGAAGAGATTTCAGATGTCAAACACCTTGACCTTGCGAGCCCCTTTCCTCACTCTCCTCTCTAAATAGGCAGAGGACGTAGTTAAATGAAACCACATTCTTTCTTCTAAGAATTAAAATCGTATGGAGTGATTCTTCCTTTTCCTAGGTGATAAACACATATAGCACTTTACCCTTTACTGCCTTTTTTTCCCCCCTGCCCACCAAATAGAGGGAAAGCTTTCCAGATAGGAAAGCCAGTATCTTGGCTGCAAACAGCTATTTTCCAATACCTTGCCCACTTGTGGATTTTATGACTGGTGAACCATTTCCCTAGAGAACACTCCTTGCTTCTGATGAAATGAAGAGAAACTATTTTTTATGCTACTTTCATTGATAGATAAAGGATGTATTCCTCCACCCCCATTAAAGCTAAAGATTTGTAATGCTTATCCAATATGTTATTTCTTAGGAAAATAAAGACTGGCTTTTACATGTATATACATATTTGCATTTAGACCCAGTGTGGCAGCTGCCAACTTTTACTATTTAGAAGAAAATAGAAATAAAACTTTTTTTATACCTGATGTTTCATATATGTGTAATGGAGATATACATCATATTATATATATATATATATATATATATATATATATATATATACAGATATACAGATATCTATATATCTGTATATATGTATATGTACATATACTTCAATGTGTCCATGTACAGAAACGTCAAAATGCACATATGTGGGGACTTCTGCATATTCCTGCACACAACAGATACCCACAATCACATCAATTACCTTAAATTTAGTTAGAAAAATGCAGAAAAAAACTAGGTATAGGTTGTTATCTTGGAGCTAATCACTGAAATACAAAAAAAAATCATTGCTCCTAGTTTTACCTTTATTATTTACACTTTGACCCAAAGATGAATCTTAAAAATACTTTACAAAGTTTCCATGAAATGAATTGCTTAATTTGAGAAATCTCTTGTGTTAATTTCCAGATAAATATTCTTTTAAAAATAGGTAATAATTTATAATGCTAAAGCTCTTGGAAATCCACATCTTCAAACTTTTCCTCAACCTTATTGAATGAATAGATTAAAAAAAAAATTGTTAAACTTGTAAAATATCTGTAGCACTCTGCTAATCTCTAAATAAATAAAGAAAAAGTAGAATATTTCTGTTTTTTAAAATTGAGTAAATCTGTAACACACAAAAAGATGTATATATATATATGCATATATATATATATATATATATATATATATATATATATATATATATATATATATATATATATATATATATAATTTTGTCCAATTCTAGAAAGTTACAGAAGAGAATGTGGCAAGTGTGGAATTTAAAAGTAAAAAAAAAATCAGTATTTTAAAGAATCTACTATCTGCCACTCACATTATGATTTGCAACTATTATTTGATTCTCATAACAACTCTGAGAGGGAGTTATTATTATTAATTCCATTTTACAGATGATGTAAGCAAGGAAGTCAAAGTAATTTGGCCAGGATCACACAGCTAGGAAAGAGGATGAATTTCATTTCATTTTCCAGACTTCAGGCCCAATGCTCCATCCATGGTGCCACCTAGCTGTCTCTTTAACAGTGATTAGGAGGGCATTCTTCGAGCCTTTACCTCATCCTTGTGCTGTAGATAGAAGTAGGGTATTATGGTCCTGATTTTAGGGCATGGAGAAATAAATAAAAATGAGCTATGTTTATTCTAGAAGAGTCCTAAATTACATTGAGTTAACCTCAATGGACACTTAGACTGGGACATTTGCTGAAGGATTATTTGATTGAAATGACTTAGAGTTATATAGAGTAAAGCGGTCATTCAAATACATAGAAGCCAATCTGTTTTATTTTAGTTTTATATGACAGCAAACCACTAAGAACTATTGACAGTGATGTCTAGAATCCTGTATGAACAATTTCATAGATAGGTATGAGAAGTTTCTAAAAATGATCTAGATAGGAAACCCAGGATGAAATATTTTTAAGAAAATATTTGGGGGCAGCTAGGTTGCACAGTGGATAGAGTACCAACCCTGAAGTCAGGAGGACTTGAATTCAAATCTGGGCTCAGACACTTAACACTGCCTAGTTGTGTGACCCTATGCAAGTTACTTAACCCCAATTGTCTCAGAAAAAAAAAAAAAAGAAAGAAAAAAAGAAAGAAAGAAAAATATTTGTCTTGCCAACTGATTGAAGTAATACACACACACACACACACACACACACACACATATATATATATATATATGTCATCTAAAGATGTCTGTGGAGACTCACTCTGCATTTTAGATGCTAATCAGACCATTGCAGAATTGAAATACCAAGTCTATTAAGATTCACAATTGCCCTGTGTTTATGTGAAGCAAGCATATCCAAGCATATAGTTGTTCAGTCTAATTTGTTTTTGTTGTTAGGAGGTGTGGTATGGGGTCTTTCATTCACTTTTCTTTACCACCTGCAAAGAAAGAGGGTGGGTTCAACCACAAAGTCAGAAGGGGTACTACATTTACCAGGTGCTTAAGTTAACATCCCTATTAAGTAAACTGAGTACAAATTGAGTATAAAAGGGGACACATTCACTTTTAGGCTACCAGGCAACCATTTTGTGTAATGCAGCAGTGAGTGATATATGCAATGGTCCCTTGCTACAAGAAAATTAAGTACTAGGGAATTTCAAACTCAGAATAGCTTCTTGGGTACTGAACTATTGCTACATGCATTTATCCTATGTCCTGATTGACATTCAAAGCTCTTTATAACCTACCCCTCTCCTACTTTTCTAGTCTTCATATGCCTTACTTCCTCATAAATACTCATTAACACTGGCCTCCTGGCCTTTCCTTGAAAAAGACACCTCATCTCTCAGCACCAAGCATTCTATTTGGCTATCCTCCTTGCCTCAAATGAACTCCCTCTTTTCCTCCAATTGCCAACCTGCCTTGTTTCCTCAAAATCCTAACTAAAATTCCACCTTCCCCAGGAATCTTTCCCCATCTCCTCTTAATTCCAATGCCTTCCCTCTGTTAATTATTTCCTATATATCTTCTATATAATTAACTTTGAATATATTTGTTTGCATTTTGTTTCCCCATTAGGCTACAAGTTCCTTGAGGATCAGGACTATCATTTGCACCTTTTTGTATCCCCCAGTGCTTAGTTTAGCAGAGTATCTAGCACATAGTTAGTAATTAATAAGTGTTTATTAATGGATTGATTGAAGTAGTTCATACCAACCCCTAAAATATTACTGATAAGATTTAAATTTGTTTTGGGATTCCCTGAGAAGGGAATGTTTCATTTTGGGGAAAAACTGAATAGTGCTTTGGACTTCAAAATCTCTTGATAAGAAAAAAAAAATCATGATCAAGAGTTGAATGAGAAATCAAAAAAATCTCTAACAATCTCACAGTTTGAGAGAATTTCTTAAAAAATTCTTAGAATATAGCAATTCAGAAAAATAAATGATCTTTTTTTTTGTTAGAGCTTCCTTCTTCTTGAGTGATAATGAAAAAAAAAGTGATAGAAAAGTGGTCTAAGGTACTAAGTAGCACACAATTTTCTATCATTTTAACTGTGTTCTGAATGTAAGATTTATTTTGCCCAAATGCAACAAATGACTCCAACATGTACAGCAGACAATTTGTAGGATTTATGGCAAAACATAAGATTCAGACAAGATTTGAAAGCATGTATAGGTTGCAAACTATGCTAATGGAAGAAATACCAACCTTGATAAGATCACTATCTATAGAAGTTTTGAATTATCATAAGGAAGCATCTTCTAGCTCCATTTAAGTTGTCAACAATATGCTTTGCAGAAATAGCTGCTTGGAGTATGCCATTTTTCTGTTAAGAAATGCAACCAAACCCAAACTAACCATTCTATTCCTTCCTGGAATAGAAATTGTTTTTTGCGTGGATAGCTAAGTAGAAAGGATTTTAGGGAAGAACTTTGAGGATGTAACAATTTGACAATATTTGGGATAAATAATGCTATTCCAGAGTTTTCAAAGCTATGGAAGTCAGCATACTTTGATCTAGTAGTACTCTAGTACTATCTCTAGTGCTCTATTCTTGTACTATCACCTAACCTTGATTATACTTGATTATACTTGAGAAGTATAAGCCTACCTTGGAAAGATCACCAGATTTGAAGTCAGAGTATCTGAGCTGAAATACTACTTTTTAAAAATTTACTACCTATATCATGGGTAAGATGTTTAATCCAGTTGAACCTAAATTTTTCTCATCTCTAATGTGGGACTGATAATAACACTTGTATGGTTTAACTCCAAGGGTTGTTGTAAAAAAAAATCTTTGTATGCTTTTACATATTGAAGAATAGTGAGTCATTAACATATACATCATTTTATTTATTTTTTTTTTTCTTGAGCTTCCAAGATAGTATTTTTTTAATTAAACGTTTGTGGCAACCATGATTTGAACAAGCCTATTGGCACCATTTTTTCAACAGCATGTGTTCACATTGTGTCTCTGTGTTATTTAAATATTCTTATATCTGTTATGATAATCTATGATAAGTGATCTTTGACATTACTAATATCATTATTCTGGGGTGCCATGAAAGACAAGAGATTTAATCAATAAATTCTGAGTATTCTACAACAGCTGTACTTCTATCTCTCTCCCTTTCTTTGGAGTCCTCTATTCCCTAACATGAAACAGTATTGAAATTGGTCCAATTAATAACCCCACAATGGAGTTTTAAATATTCAAATGAAATAAATATCCAGCAAATTCTTTTGATTTTTTATTTTTAAAAAATTGCCACAGCCACCCCAACCTTAAGCAAACACCAACCCAGTCAGCAAGTATCAACAATGAGACAAGACCCTCAAAAAAGATTATGACTCACTGATGGCTCAGATAATGATTAGATTTTTTTTTTTTTTTGCAATAAAGAATTTTTTAAAAATTAAGGTATGGTTTAATTAAGGAATATTTTTAGACATAATACTATTATATACTTAATAGGCTACAGTATAGTATAAACATAACTTTTATATGCACTGAGAAACAAAAAAAAATGTATGACTAACTTTATTGCAATTGAGGTGGTCTAGAGCCAAACGTGCAATTTCTTCAAGGTATGCCTATATAATCAAAGTTTTTGAAACTTCATAAGAACATTTTGGATCAGTTATCATCGTGAGTTTATCAGTATAACCCTGAACTATGCTCCTTATTATAAGACATATTTTCCTTATTTCCTTACTGCTGGCTATTACACTACAATGAAACAAATATTTGAAAGCACTATTGACATTATGTAGGTAGGCTGATAGAGGGAGAAAATTTTTACAGAAAATGCTATCAAGGCAGTATGTAATCTATTCATTTTCCCATTTTCTGAAGAGTTTGTAGTATCAATTATCTGCAACTATAAACTACTTGTTATTACTTATAGATTTTTAATGCATACTGAGTATATCATCATTAACTCGACGTTCATTTCATACTTATTTAAAAGGAGCATAAAAATAATGAAAGTCAACAAAAATGATTTTTATTTGCTTTCTCCTTTACCGTAAAATGAAGAATGAGATGCTATGGTCTGTATATTACCTTTCTGTTCTAATTGTGTTAAGTATTTGATTACTAATGATTAATGAATCCTATACTCTATGAAAGACTATGTTCTGTGTTTTCTTAGCTGCTAGTACTTTCCCCTTTAAAGCTACCTTTTTATCTACTCTATATCTTGCACATATTTATTTATATCCATATTGCTTCTACAATTAGAATATAAGCTTCTTGAAAGCAGAAACTTTTTAATTTTTCTATGTATGCTCAATGTCTGTCAGACAGTGATCAGTCAGTTTCAGTTAGTTGATAAATATTTGCTGGCACATTAATTGAGGATAGATGTGATAGGTGCAATGATAATGAAAAGTGAAATCATGTAATATATCATTCATTTTAAAAATTTAATATTTCATTGGCAACAACATTCAGCAACAATGCAAATTATTAAAATTTGCTTAGTAAAAATTTATACATTTCAATGAGCTAATCTCATTGCATAAAATAATACTTTCAGGCCCTTCAATGACTCCAAAAATTCCTTTGATCCATTCATTCCCATTCATTTTCTTTCATGATTATGATTTATTTGATTGTAAGCCCTTTGGGAGCAGGGACTGTCTTTTGCCTCCCTTTGTATCTCCAATGCTTACCACAGTTACTGGCATATAGATGATTATTAATTGATTATGACTAGCATGTACTCCTTTCTCTTAGTTCTGTTTTTCCACTTTGAATTATTTCAGATTTCTTTTGTTATTCATAATATTAAATAATTATTAATATTATTGCCCCACCAAATCAAAGCTACTTACTGGGATGACAATGTCTGAAATGACAAAGCTGTAAAGGTGCAACCTCAATGAACAGAATTTGTTTCTAGTCTTAGTTACACCATGGATGTTATCTGCTCACACTGTAGCGTGTAAGGACTTACATTTGCATGTAAGCATGTAAATGCAGAAAATATTCTTCCTGAGGAGGCTTGATGATGGTGGGCATCTAGGCATAGACATTTCTCCAGTCACTCTATATTCCAAAAAACAATCTAATGATAGCTTCTTGATCAATCGCCCATTCCAGTCTAGCACTTTGACATTGAACCTCAGGGTAATAAGAGTCCCACATCTAAAGTTACACAGTTGTAAGTGTAGCAGTATAGTATACTCCAAGATGATATTTCATTTTCTGGTTTTGATGTTCTTCGTTGGATCAGGTATCTCTGAGGTTTCTTCCAGATATAGAAATGTATAATTTTGTGATAAGCATAGGAAGAGTTCCCTTAGTGAAATGGGCAAATGAAAACAATTTGTTGCCCTGATCATGGAGGTGGATGAAGAAGGTGCTATACAATATTAGAGCTTAGTTAGAAAACAAAAATGTCAAGATCAACAATTGTATTGCCACTTGTCTCAACTTTTGTCTTACCACTGTACTTCAATGATTCAGGAAGAGAGAGTAAGGCTGATGATTTTTGTGTAACTGCCTCATTTAAATTCAAATCAAACATGAATTGAGACATCACCCCATGATGCCACTGGTCTTCTTTGATGAAGGACATAAATAATATTATATCTGATATTTTATCTTTGCTTATACTCAGTTCCTAGTATTATCTCCCTTCTCAAATGACTATGTTTTACTGTGTATATATTATATCCTATTAGAATTTAAGCTTTTCAGGAACTTAAAAAAAACTATCTTTTGATTTAGAGTTGTTAGTACAATGCTTTCTACATAATATAGACAAAAATGTTTATTGACTTGTTATTAGATAGTACTATTTGTTGGCTTGTTTGCATATTTTATTATGTATGATATAATAGATGATATATTTATAAGATACAAAAGCATAGCAGGTATACTTTCTCTATTTCATAAATGATTAAGCTAAAATTCAGAAAGGGTAAATAACTGTCCATGATCACATAGCAAGTAAGTGGTGAAGATAGATCTGAACCAAGGTCTCTTGTGAATATAAGTCAAGCAATCTTATATACAGTAAGCTAGGCAGTTAGGTTTAGTTGATAATAAAATAACTATTTAAATGTCTAGTTATAGTGAGAAGAATCATAAAAAGATTAAGAAAAGGTCAAGTTTTAATCTTATCCTGTTATAAGTCCTTATTAGGAAAATCCAAATCAATTACAATTTTGCCTTTAATTCATCCTTGAAATGTTTCCATTTTTTACTACTTCATAACATTATTTTGGAGGTCCTTTCTCCCTTTAGCAACTATAGAAGTAGTAAAATTAATAAAACTATCATTTCCTTCTACTGAATAGCTTAAACTATAATCCCCTTTGTGTACGTGGGTGAGAGGCTAGTTTTGAGACTATTTAAATTGCATCTTCATTTCTTTTTAATATGTATGCCAAGCCATTGTAAAATAAAGAAAATCATAATTGAATATATTCTATACTCTTTGGAGTAAAAATGCAATCTAAGCACTAGATAGTTTTATAAATACTTCATCTGAGTTCATCATGGCCAATGATGAGCTTTTTATATAGAAAAACTCGCCCATTGAATCTCTATATAGTCATGGCTCCTAAGAAGTGAAACAATATCCAAGAACAATTGTGGCCTTTCAAAGAGTAATCTATGAGATATTTCCATGGATTCTTTAGTAAACTCATTGATTCTTAGAATGCATACCCTGGCAGTGAACCAACTGAAGAATTACATTGTTAGAACAGACAGATTAAAAATAAGAAGGAAAAGAAAAAAGTCACTTCAGGAAATAACAAATATTTTCAAACTACAAAGCATATTTTATTAAATCATTGTAAAAGATTAAAATATTAGCAGCTTCTATGATTTTTTCTATAAAAACATCAATGGTAAATTATTACTGAATGGACATGAATGAAAGTAAGAAATCTTGGGGACCAAAGCCATTGTTATTTGGGAAGCAAAATGAACATTTTTTAACAACAATATTTGGATTTAACTGTTATGATTAACATATACTTGCTAGTAATAATAACAATAATAACCATGACATATAACACTTTAAAATATGCAAAGTGCTTCATATGCATAACATTATTTGAGCTAAGTGATTCTGAGAGGTAGATTGCATGGATATAATTATACCTCTTTTTTTTTTTAAGATAAAAAAACTGAAGTTTAGAAAGGATCAAAGAATCATAGACCCAAAGCTGCAAGTGACCTTAAAGATCATCTAGCCTAGCCTCTCATTTACAGGTAAAGAAATTGAAGCCCAGAAACATGAACAATTTGATTAAGGTCATACAGCTAGTAAATTTCAGATATAAAACTTGGACCTAGTTAAGCACTCTATTCACTAATCTATTCTTCTTACTCATTAAATTAAGAATTTCGCTTGGTTGTATTTGATGATAAAATAAGAAATCAGATAAATCAAGTAATTGGGAATAACCCTAGTTATTTTGTGATGTAATTAAAATAACACCACATAGGTTGTTTCTTTGTCTTGTGGATATGTGATAGGTTATAGATCAAAACCAGTGGTTACACAAACTAACCATTCATCGATCAATTAGAGAGTTATTCTTTTGAAAACGGGATTTGATAGCCTGAGGTAGCTGAAAAGATTTGAGTAGCATGATCTGGTATGGTGTAGGCAAAAATGAGAATAGAAGGACTTGGATTCTAGTTACACAAATGTCATATATCAGCTATGTAACATTGTGGGAATGCTTTCTTCTCTCTGTACCTCTGCTTGCCTGTCTTACAGTATTATTGTGTGGAAGGTATGCTGTAAGCTTCAAAGAACTATAGAAATTAGTTGTCCTGTGACTATAAAACCTCTTAAATATTGCCTTGTGTCCTGCAACTGAAATCTGTCTTTCAGTCAACCATACTCCAAAATTTTGAAATCATTATTTTTTCTCCTTTTTGGCATCAATGGTAATTCCATGTTATAGATAAGAAAATCCCAAACTGCTGAAGCTAGTTTTCAAGATTCTTGATTAATGGACATATCCCTAATCCTATAGTTTTCTCCAGAGCATATTTCTCTACGTTCCTTGTACTTAGGCTTTTTTGCCAGAGATAAAACAGAATCTTAGAACAACCATTATTTCTTTCTTTTTCCTCTCTTACTGGATGAGCTCTCAAATATAACTATACATACATACATGCATACATATATGTGTGTGTTTAAATACATACAGATATAGATCGATATCGATGTAGCTCTAACTAGAGGTACAAAGGGCATTAGAGGTCATTTATGTTGGCATTCCTTTTACAAATTAGAAAAAGTAGCACAGGGAAGTTAAGCATCTTGCCAAAATTTAGAAAAGTAACAAGTGTCAGAGCTATATTTGTGTTTGAATTTGGGTCTTATAATTCCAAATTAAATGCTCTCCTTCAATATTCATCTAATTCCTCTTTATCTCTAATTATGAGTCTGCTGGTTGATGTCTACATAGCTCAAAGAGAATCTCTTTTCCTGAAAGACTATTGTCTTTTTTTCCCTTCTCAACTACTTCTTTCATACTAGGAGATCTTAAAAGAAAAAGACACTACCATAAACAACCTCATTTCCCAATTAATAAACTGATTCATTTCCCACTTCTTTTCTACCATACCACAGTTACTACCAGAGATAGTTTATACCTTTGGTCTTGCATCATCCACAAATGTTCCACTTCCATCTTCTTGAACCTGAAATTCCTTCATCTGATGTCTTCCCACTTCTCTTTTTGTCTTGCAACTACAACCATATTCTTCCTTCTAATTTTTTCTATCACTCCTCCTTAATCTTTAATGACTTTCCTCTGAGATGACATCTAACTTATCTTCTACAAAATCTGTTATATAAGTGTTTGTATATTGCCTCTCTTATTAGACTATGACATCCTTGAGGGAAAATACTGGTTTTTCATTTTTGAACTGTTATTGTTTGTTTCTTTTTGCCATTCATTATTTTCCCAAATATTTAGAACAGAATATAACATATAGTAGTCATTTAATAAATGTACTTCGCCACTTTACATTGCCTCTCCATTTGGTGCCAATGGATATTTGTCATTTTTTTTTGGAAGACAAAATTCAACTCCTTCCTCTTCAGGTATTAATTAATTAGTATCACTTATTAGGGGTAAAAATGTAGTGCATCAGCTTCCTACAACATATATATTTTTTTAAACTTGAGATTTATCAGAGAAATTAAGAGCCCCAATTTTTCAGTACAATAATGCACATTCAGGTCACTTCATTTATACCTTCTACTGGACCAAAATGACTTCATCTGTTGTATTATCTACCATCTAGTGCCTTCATCTTTCCTGTCAAGAAACCTAATCTCTTAGTATTAGTGTCTAGAAGAGGAAGACTCATTGAGTATGTGTGCTAAGGTGATGAGGGTTGGGAAGTGGGAATCCTAAAACAAATAAAACTGAATTATTTGAATTAAACTCATTATCTTTGTCTATAGGATAAGAGTGAAGAAATGCCTGCAGCAATTATTATCTTTCGTATATATATTCTTATATCCAATGTATTGCAGAAATGTTGAGATTTTTTTTTTTGAGGGTAGTATTGGTATGTATACAAAGTTCTTGCTGTAGAATTCCCCTTAAGAAAAAAGGATTCTACTATTGTCACTTTTGATTATGTTTATATTTTCCTATTAGTCATCAATTTGTCTTCAGCTTTCATAACTTTTAAATTGAAGGCAATTAAATTGAAGGCAATTAAAGTGATATGAGTGCTTACTTAAGATCTTGCATGCTGAAGATGGTGAAAAACTAGAGCGCTATATCTGAAGAAATTATGTTTCTCTCTCACCATAGTGCTGTAGGAGTTGAGACCAAGCAAATTTGACAAACCAGTTTTCCTCTTGATACTGATTTAAAGTTAAAATTTGATTCTTTACTCATTATTAATTGTTGATAGAGACTAATCACCAGAAGGCTGGCCTTTAGGTAAAATTACCTTTTTGACCACAGTAATTGACAAAAACATGAGAATACATTTGAACTGATGAAAGAAATTCCCATACTAAATTCCCATAGTTTGAGACTTGGAACTGGATCTGTGCTCTATGAAAACTGAACTAAACTATGAATTTAAATCCCACTGCCCAGAGACTGAGGTGATACAAGAGACTAAGGGAAATTATGTATCCCATATGCTGAGGGAGTAAGTTTGTATGTTTGTAATTATACTGTTTGAAGTAAATATTTGTGCAAAAGCTAAGCAGGGAGTAGCTAAATGGAACTGGGGTGCAAGGAAACACCCCTACACTTGAAAGAAGACCTTATTCAAGGAACTGAAGCCAATAGCAGAAAGCCTAGATATCCCTTGTTCCCCTTAAGTGTAAAGGAGGGACAAAATATTCAAATTTAATTTGCTAGGCCTTCAAGCAATGGGGACCAGTATGGTCTGTATTATTTATATTTTATATTAATATTATAATGTAACCACATATATTTTACATATATACGACTATACTTACATATTTTCCTAAAATTAATACATTATTATATTGTCCAAGAAACAACTATTAGTGTGGTATAGTTTGGAAAATAATTAGTAATTCTGTTAATGATGGAGAAGATTGGGAATTATCACTACACTTTGAAATCTTCCTTTCTTCAAAGAATCACTGTGAAACAACCACAACCCCTTGTATGTAATCTTCTGCAGATCATGGAACAGTGAGAGTTTCAACCTTAGCACTGCCAGAGACAGCCACACTATTTAGGGATGGAGAGTAGTCTATCAATCTATGAACTCTAATGTAAGGGACTCAAATGAGATAACTATGGTTCTTTTCAGGGACCAAATGAAGTACCCTTTGAGTACTTGCTAAAGCTAACGTGATCAAGATACAAAGACATAGTAATTTTTGAAAACCTCCAAGACACCTGCTCATGATTTTATACTCACATACACATACACACACACACAATATTTATATGCACACATATACATATAGGTATACACAGATATATATTAGTAATTATACAAAGGGATATGTATATATATATGTATATGTGTTTACACATATACATGTAAATATATACACATGCAAGTATATATAAAACATATTATGTCTTGGGACTTTAGTATTTGAATCTGTACAAATGCTGATTATGCAATTTGGTGATGCAGACAGTATTTATTATAATACCTTTGTGGGAGAAGAAGTTTCTAATTTTCCGTTAAAGTGGGAGAAGCTGCTATAGAGGGCTATGCCTGAAGGTTCAGTGCCTGTGGAACTTGAATCATGGATAGATTGTTGAAGATCTCAGGGCAACAGTATATATTGTCATTCTATTGATGCAGTCATGACTATGTAAGTAAAAGAATAATCCTCCTAGGTGCTTAAGAATGGCACAATCCATCTGGCAGAAAGGGAAAGAATATATGAAAAGAATAACAACAACAACAATAACAACAACAGGAAATACCAAGTATTGTAACACATCTTCCCAGCTATGAGCCACTGCATTCAAAATCTAAACTCTTCTAGGGAAGATCAAAACAGTTCTTTTGGAGGTGGCTATTAGGCAGATCTATCCCTTCTGAAAGGGAAAAGAGACTTAGGATCAAAGGTTTAAGCAATCTTAAGAAAAAAATCACATTGAAATAATGCAATCAAAGAAGTCAATGTTGTTTGTTTTTTGTTTGTTTGTTTGTTTGTATAAATATGAACTGGATAGACAAGTAGATACTAAATATACTCAGTACTAGTTTAAGTGTTAGTAAGTATACTAAAGTATTAGTATAATAGTGTAGTATATTTGTAGCACTGGGAAACCCGAATAAGGTTGAGAAGAGCAATCTGAGACCTTGAAAAGAAGCAAAGCTTTGCCTCACCCACTGGTTTCTGATCCTTTGCAACAAGACTTGCGGGACTTGACACAGCAGGAAATTGATGGTACACATAGTCCTGCTGAGGATTTTATCTCAAATGAGATAGCATTGTAAAAAGAAGAGGAAGGGTGACTGAGAAATCTCAGGGACACAGATTCCTCCATAGCAATGGTGAAGCCAAAAGTAAAAATAAAAATGAAATAAAAATGATTCTCCAGTATTTAAGGAACAGAAGGGACATTTGAAGAAAAAATTCAGTACAAGAACCAATACATTTCTATTCAATCAAGAGAATGCAGTGTGCACTTGTGGAACAGAAAATTCAATTCAAAGATGACACATTTTCTTTTGAAAGAAATTTCAGAAGAGAGTCACCTTGCAAAGGGGATACCTCAGAACCCATCCAAAAGACTGGTTATAAGGACATTATCACATTATCCAGACCCACAGAATATCTTGAATATGAGATAGTTATTCTGGGGATCCTCTATATGAGCAAGGGAATATGCACAGGTATTAAATTAGAAAATGTATGTTGAGGCTGTTGGCTATTTAATGTTCTTCTATTTTTCCTGCATTTCTATTTTAAGTGAATTGTCCTTTTAAAACTATCACGATTTGTTTTTTGTAATTCATATCAACTGATCTAAGGAGATTCAGGGAGGGAAATGAAGCATTTATGTCAATAGATATGAATCCAAATCAGAGATAAATGCCAAGAGATAATAATATAGAAAGGCATAAGATACACAAAAATGAAGACAAAATATTCTCATTCTCTTCACTGCACTCAACAAAACAGAGTAGTTGTTGCTAAAATATGTGTTATGACCATAAAGTAATAGAACTGATTTCTAAAAACCACAAAAGCAATTGTTTTCTCCAAAGATAGCAGACTAACTGCATATTTTTCTCATTTGAACAGAAGATTGGGTCTGAAAGTCATTGTGATTACACTGTGGTATAGTGTATCAGAAAATGTCTTATACTAAAAACCTGGAAACTCAGATGCAGCCATCTGACATTAACTAGCTCCATGACCTAGCAAAGTCAGAGATGCTCAGACACTTCAGAGACCTTCTAGTTCAACCCACATCTGAACAAGAATCCCTTCTATAACATGGCTGACAAACAACCCCTTCTTTAAAACCTCCAATGAAAAGGAAATAGGATGGTAAATAGAATGGAGCCATTAGGTCTTTGTCCCAAGGAAAGGAAATCTAGATTAAGGTGCAGAAGCTTGCAAAAGAGAGGGGGGAAAGAAATTCTGGTCCTAGGAAGAAAGCAATGTAGACTGCTATGGTGATGACTGCTCATTCTCTGTCTCCTATTCTCTTCCAACAAAAAGTCAACCCACTCTTTTTTGTCTTTTCACCAGGAGTACCAGTAAAGATATCTTGCAGAAGATACAAGATTTTAGCTGAAACTTGAAGTGAAAAACGCTAGGAAGCAGAGATGAAGAGAAAGAAAGTTCCAGTCACAGGAAACAGGCAGGAAAAACTAGGTTGGGAAACAGAGTGTCATGTGTGAAAAATCAAATAGGCCACTGACACTAGATCACAGAATATGTGGCAGGAAATAAGGTGTAAGAGGAAAAAAAGTAGGAGGAGGCTGGATTAAGAAGGCTTAAAAGCCAAAGAAAGGTTTTTATATTTCATCCTGGAGGTTAAAGGGAGCCATTAGATTTGTTGAATTAGAGAGGGGTGATGTGGTCAGGCCTGTACTTTAGGAATAGAAGTTTCACAACTGAGTAGACAATGAATTGGGGTAGGAAGAGACATAAGTAAGAAAGACTAGCCAACATATTGCTGTAATATTCCCAACTTGAGGTGATGAAGGCCTATGCCAAGATGATGGCAGTGGCAGGAGAGTGAAGAGGACATATGGGAAAGATTTTACAAAGGTAGAAGAGCTAGGATTTGAAAATGGGTTAGATATGGGTGGTGATGAAAAAGAATAAAGAATTCATCCCCTGGTGGAGTAGAAAGAACCCTAAAACCCTTGACTTAGGCCAAGCAATATCTGAAGTTCTGTCCAACTCTAAGACTTGATCCCATAATTCACTTTAGTAATAAAGATTCCTTTCCACTTAACTGAATTTGCCTAAACAATTATATTATGTTTGCACGATGAACAACAAAATTGATTTTAAAATGCTATTTATGTAATTTGTCTAAGTTGATGAAGGTTGGCTATAGCTGTCATTACCTAACAATCAGTTGCTCAAGGTGTCAAGCTTGGAGCCACTCATCTCCCTGAAGAAGCAGATTCTACTTTTGGACCGATCTGATCTTTAGAAAGTTTTTCCTTACATGGAGTCCAAATCTTCCTCTATAAAACTTCTTCATTCTTCTCTCTGGAGCCAAGCAGAGCATGCTTAGTCCCTCTTTAATATGACAGCTCCTTAAATACTTGAAGACAGCTATCATGTCCCATTAAGTTTTTCCTGCTGTAGGCTAAACATCACAATTTCCTTCTACTAATCTTTGTAGTGTTCAGTGTACAGTCCCTTCACTATCCTGGCCAGTTTCTTTTGAACATACCACCTTAGCAAGATGCTTTCTAAAATGTGATGTCTCACAAGGGAAAGAGAGATAGGCAGAAAGAGAGACAAAGAAACAGAGACAGACCGGCAGACAGAGACAGAGACAGATAGACTGACAGAGAAACAAAAATGAACAAAACCAGAAATAGGAAAAGAAACATAACAAAAAATACAGAAGCAATTTTCAGGCCAGCTAGGAATATTCATGGAGCTACGTGGTAATAAATTAAATTGTGAACTCTTAATTATCTTTGTATTTTATCCAGAGATTTGCTTGGTATTCTGAATAGAGTTTGTGATTAATAAATAGTTGATGAATAAATGGAAAAATAAAATGTGTTGCCCAGAACACAACACAATGATGCAGTTATCTGATTAGGGCAGAGCATAGGAGAGCTATCACTCTCTTTTTCTGGACACTATATCTTCATTAATGTAGCCTAAAATCGTTCTAGCTTTTTTTTTTTTTTCATAAAAATTAACTATGTCACAATAGTGTCTTTGAAGTATTATGATTCTAAACCAAATTAAAACTAAAATTATCCATCTTTTTTTTCACAGAGTGTTACCTAATCACATGCCTTTCCTTCATTCTAAACATAAGTTGATTTTGTGAAAGCAAGTGAAGAATTCCCCTTATAATTTCCCTTATAATATAAATTTCACCTAACTTCTCTTAGGTTCATTACCTCCAACTTTAAAACTTGGATTATAAAAGTAATTTAATTTTGCACAATTAGAATGATAAAAATAATTTAAGTGATTTGTAGAATCTTGATTTTGAAGTTAGAAAAACTAAATCTTAGAGGTTAAATAAAATTTAATAAAATAAAAGGGAAATTCTTCACTTGCTTTCACAAGATCAACTTATGTCTAGGATAAAAGAAAGGTATGTAACTAGGTAACACTCTATGGAAAAGATTGATAGTTTTAGTTGTTTAGTTTAGAACCATAATACTCCAAAGTCACTATTGTAACATGGCAAATAATAATAATGATAATAATAAAAAGCTAGAATAATCTTGTGCTATATTAATTAGTATTCAGAACAAGAGAGTGATAGCTCTCCTTCGTCAAAAAAGTTTAATTTCCTCATAGGAAAATCATTTGTGGGCAGTTTGGTAGCATAATGGATAGAAAGCCCAGCCTGGAGACTAATCTTCCTCATTTCTAATCTAGTCTCAAACATTAGCTATGTGACTCTCGACAGGTAACTGAACCCTGTTTGCCTCAGTTTCCTCATTTGTAAAATCAGCTGGGGAAGGAAATGACAAATTCTTCCAGTATCTCTGACAATAGAACTCCAAATGGGGTCCCAAAGATTTGGACACAACTGAACAAGTGATTTGAAATCTTTAATGTGATTTATAAATATAGGAGTATAGTATCTTCATAGACTCTAGAAAGTAGCTGGGGGGGAAAAACTTTTTAATATTTGGGGGAAGATACGGGGAAGTGGATCATGAGAGGGATTGAAAAAGATTAAAGAATATAGTAGAAAGAACAGTAATGTTAAAGATGGGAGAGTGAAATGGATCAGCCAATGGCCCACTATGGGCTCTAGAAAGCAAGTAGTTTCACATTTTAAGATCAGAGGAGGGGCCAATAACAATCCGTAAAGAAGAAAGAGATTTGATACACACTTTATCTATTCTTGCAAACATGTAAACATAAACTGGGAAACTCATTGTTCCTGAAACGCTATTGTTCATATGTTTACATTATACTCAAATGGAATAAAGCCAGATTAAGTTAGAAAGGAAAAATTTTTAAGCAAACTGGAAACTAACATCAGCCAAGTAAGCAGGCTCTCTGTATCAGACAGTTACTAGAGAAAAAAGGAGGGATATTAAACTAGAACTAGTAAGTTTCAATTTGAATGCAAAATAAATCCACATAATATATGAAATCAGAACATCATTGTCTTTATTATTGATAAAGAAGGAGATTGGAATTCTTTGCCTCCCAACAGGAATATTGCATATATCTTCCCACCTTAAAAAGGCCTTTAGAGTCAACTTTAAATTGGATGCCAAGCAAAAGATTTAGAGTATAATCATCTTCATTTTCATCCACTTACTTTGTGGTTGCTTGCACAAGTCATTGTTCAAAATTTCTCTAGACATCAGTTTTGTTGTTCAGTCATTTTTCAGTTGTTTTTGATTCTTTGTGACTCCATTTGGAGTTTTCCTGGAGTGGTTTGCCATTTTTTTCCTTCCATCTTATTTTATAGATAAGGAAGCTGAGGCAAACTGGGTTAAAGGACTCAACCAGGGTTACACAGTTAAAGTGTCTTTAGGTGGGATTTGAATTCAAGAATGTCAATCTTTCTGAAATCAGGACTGTACTTTAGATATCTACTATACCACCTAGCTACCCAGAGCTGAGTTTACTAACTTAGAAAAATGAATATGGTGAGCAGAAGGATAGGGATGGAACTAGGTTATTATGAATGGCTTGAATGAAAATAACTTTTTTTTTTCTCTCTGAAGTGGGCATAGAGTTTGAAAATGTTAAATCCAGAGCAAAAAGAGAAACAACTATATATTCTACCATTTAAATCCCCCTATTAAGGAAGAAACCATTGCACTTCTATTCTTCGTTTATTAGTTCCTCAGTAGCAAGTTTAACATTAGGTTGAAGGAAACTACTGATTAACCCAGGAATTAGACACCTTAACAGTTCCAGTAAAGAACTGGATATGGGAAGTCAATCTATACTGGCATAATCACAACCTAAGGAACAGGGAAATTAATGAATATAATTTCTGAGAGAAACATTAGCTTGTCAATGTTAAAACCTTGATTTTTATTAATGTTGACCTATATTCTGAATTAATTTATAACAAGTAGAGTACTATATAGAAACCTTATTTGCTAGTGGATAAGGCCTATCAGAAATGGATAAAAAAAGAGGGAAAGCATCTTCAAACAGATGTCCTTAAAATAGAGATAAAACTGTGTCAATGTGAACCACATTATCAACACCTGCTTCAAAGTTTGGACTGTGGGGACACCATTTAGTAAGTTACCACTTCAGTGTAACCATACACTTCAGCCTCCTGGGAGAATTCATACAGCTTCCCAAGGTACCCAATTTACAAGAAGGGGTTAGCTTGGGAACTGGAAGAATGCACACAGAATGGTCCCTTCTTTTTTTTTTAAGGTCTCTGAATGTGAGAAAGGTTTTTCAATTAACATTTGAATAAGCCTTCTTGGATTTCTTTGCAACTAAGATACACACAAAAATGAATGAATGGGTTTCAACTGAATATCTATAGATGGGGGAGCAGATTCTAACTCCAGCTTCCTCCTGCACTCTGGCATATACCCACAGCTGTTCAGAGCACCCTTTTTCAGTCAACACAGAGTTAGCACTTTGATCTGTAACTTGGTACTCCTCTTATCGCCCCTCTGCTCAATATCTGGCTACCCCAGGGGGCAATCAGACATTAGCCTAGAAGCCTGTGAGGTAAAATGCAGTTTTTCAATTGGGGCCAGGGAACAGCTGTGGCCTGTCACCCTGGAAACTGCCTATTGGCCTGGCATCATGGAAATATGCCCAGCCCTGTGTGGTGGGAGTCATCTGACCTTGCCCCCACTTAGTTGGGCACCTTGTGTGGCCATCCTTTTCATCCTCCCCCTCCTTCAACCCTACCCCTGGGGGACCTGAGAATTTCTATGGGCCTTTCTGAGATGCATGAGCTTAAATTGGACAGATTCTCAGATAAAATGCCCTTTTTTGGTAGCTTGATAGAAAAAAGATTGTAAACATACCCTTAGCTGGCACAGGGAATTAGAAAATGATGGATTTCTTTTCTTCTGTATTATTAAAACTGAAGCTGCATATGCAAATTATTCTGCCAAATAGGCCTAATTATTTGATATTTCAGAAGATAGAAGTATTTTAATTTGGCCTCCATGTCCAGATTATCTGTGTAGACTTAACCTTAAAACCTAATGTTAGCATGGCAAAACATTTTTCCTTATCTGTGGAGCTATATACTGTTCACCTGAGACTTAAGTGTTTATATAGATACACATTAAAAAACATCTGTTTATCATAATAAAACTTAGCATTTTATTTTGTGTTTCCTCATTTATGTTCTCAAATGTCATCTGATACTACTGAGTTAAACATTTCCCCCTCTTTTCTTATTTATTTTAATAAAAAAATTAAAACAAAGAAATATGCCCCCAAAGGGCTGTTGCTGTAAATTCTTCTTCACTAGTCCCTGCTTAGTGTTGTGATTCAAGAATGAATGCTTTTCACTCAGTGATTTTTTTTTTTTTTTTTTTTTTTTGCCTGGACTAATGAGGGATCTTGGGAATATCAGTCTTGGATATGATGGAGAATACATGATAAGAAAAAATACTATATATATGAATTTTTACTGGTATACAGAAAATAAAAGAAAATTTAGATAAAAATATATATACTATATATGTATATGTTGATATTTTTTAATATACACACAAGTAAATCATAATCTCCTTTTCCTTGGAAACATAAGGTCTATAAGTTCAGAATATTATATTCTCTGATAGATATGGTCACTGTGTTAATTGTTTTTGTTCACGTTTGTCTTTTTTTTTTTTTAATGGTAAATCTTACTGTTTGTGAAGTATATTGTGGTCTAATTATTTTTAGGCAAGCCCAATTTCCTTCTTCAGCTCCTTTGTCACATGAAGAAACTGAGACAAAGAAGGTTAAGTGACTTACCCAAATCATACTGCTTATAAGTGCCAAGAAGCCAGATTTGGACTCAGGAAGATGCATCTTAACTGTAAGCCTGGTACTTTAGTCATTGTGCCACTTAGGTGCTCAAAGGTATCAACAAAGCAAATATATATGTTGAAGCACCTATTTCTGGGAGGGCAGTTCTGAATGTGAAAAACTCACAAAGGCATCATCATAGCCACAAGGAGTCCTTTTTATCTCATCAAAAGACAAAACAAGCAAATCAAGATGGTGGCTGCGTGAGAAGGGTCCATCTGAAAATCAGAAATGAAGAGGGAGAGGAAAAATTACAGGGTTTGGAGACTTAGGGAGGAATTTAGGGAGAGTCCTAGTTGAGAACAAACTTGCCTGTTATTATCCTGCCATTATGAATCAACAATTGCAAGAGGAAGAGGATTTGCTAATACAGGATAATGAGGCTGCTTTGGTACAAAGGTTACCTGTAGGGCAAGAGTATCTTTATTGCATCAGCTCAGGGGAAGGAAGGGTCCCTTATCTGCAAGGTCCTTACAGATTTGGTAGGTTGGACAAGCTGTGGTTATGATAAGATAAAATAGTCTTAAAACAAGATAAGCCTTGATTATCCAGACCCTGCAGAATGTAGCCTCCCTTTATGTGGGATAAGGTTGACAATGGGAACAGGGTGGGCTTGGTTAGAGTTCACATCATTCCTGATAATGGTTGCATCATACGAAATACACACATATGCATATAATATTTCATATTAAGTAGGTGAATGGATTGCAAATTATAGTACAGAAAATTCTTATAAAAAGAGATAATAACATCACCATTCTATAGGGTACCTGAAGTGTAACCAACTGCACTGGCATATCATGTCACTCTTTTGGGAATTGGGCTTTCCTATAAGAAATGTGAAATGGGCATTGATCAAAAATTATTAATATAACTTCTGAAATTGTGGATACCAAATGTAATATGGACTGCAACTCCCTGAAACGATCCTTGAAATGTCAGAATTTTACTTAATATCATTACATATCTACTTTCAAGATATTTACTCTTGATTTGGTTGAGCTGAGCTACATCTTAGTTCCTCCCAACCAGGGAGTTTGCTTGATAGTATCCTAATTCAAGTTGGACTCAGCTTTTAGTGCCCTTGCCCTCTTCCACTGGGATTTATGGGATGAAGGGCAAAATAGTCAGAATTAAGTGACTTTCCTTACCTAGATTGCCAAGCCCATTGGGGTCTCATGACCACATCTTGATACCTCAAACTATTTTCTCCTCTTCTCCTCCTAAAGGTATAAGAAGCTTTTGCATGAGTCTTGGAATTGGGAAATCCACTATTCATCCCCAAAATGGCAACTTTGCTACTCTATTATCTCAATGAAAGATGTTTTACTCCTCAACTCATGGCTTTGAATCATTTCAGGACTTGACAGCATATAAACCAGCTCAATGGCAACCCTTCAGTGAAGTCAGCAATACAGCCAGAGTCAAAGTCTTTAAATCTCATCAAGGTTTTGGGGCAGGGAGAAAAGAAAGACAGATATCCTTTAGAAGTCTGTGATACTAATACCATTGTCTTTCTTTCTTTCTTTCTTGGGGGTTAAGTGACTTGCCAGGGTCACACAGCTAGGAAGTGTTAAGTGTCTGAGATCAGATTTGAACTCGGGTCCTCCTGAATTCAAGGCTGGTGCTCTATCCACTGCGCCACCTAGCTGCCCCCTAATACCATTGAATTTCAAAGATGCCCCCATTATTATATTCTTCTGCAAGCAACAATCTTGGTGCTGCCAAGAAACAACCATTATGGCATCTTGCAATTTTCCACTACTGTCAAGTCTAACTGGGATTCTTTTGGACCAAATGATATAATAGAGAATAATATGGCATAGTATTAGACATTAAGATAAAACAGGTTTGTCTGGGAATTCCACTTGCATCATCATTCGTCAGCAGAAATTTATATGTATATATACATATGAGTGCAGACTTCTCCACTATTTTCAAACAAGAATAATGCTATTGCCTATTAATATTACCATTTAATGTGTAAAACATTTATAAGTTTTCTATGGTTCATTTTCTATGAACTTAAATAGACTTTACTTTACTTTGGAGTTTTTAACCCCAAATCATCTTGTATATGGGGCATAACCCTAAATAGGTCTATTTAATTTTATAGGGAAAATCAAGAAATGAACTAAATTTAGTCAGAATCCTAGTATTTATATAATTGATAAAGCAAAATTTCTGCCTCATATTCAGAAGGGAAGATAGCATGATGGGTAATAAAATGTCTTGAATTATATTGATAGGATTATAAATTTAGAGCCAGGATGGACTTTGGAAGTCATCTGTGTTGGTAGTTTCTATTTGAGGGAATTTCCTGGCCTGGACATCTCTGAATTATTGAAATCACAGGTGTGGTACCAAAAATAATAATGGTAATAAAGTCCTTGGTCTCTGGTATAATTTTTACATGATATTCGTTTTTTATTTTATAATATTGATAGATTATCAAGAAACATTTATAGTGTACCATCCATAGGGAAGAGCATTGTTTACTTGAATTTCTGTTCTATATATTCTCCATAGTAATGGTAAGCATTTAAGCAAACATAAGTTTCTTTGTTGTATGACTTGCTTGCTTTTACCTGGCAAGAAATCCTATATAATTTTGAAATATACCTGGGAGATACTTCATTGGAAGAAAGTCTTTAAAGAAGAACTTGCTGTATTGAAACAAAAAAAAAGATTTTAACAGTCATCAAACAATAAGAGTTATGGACTCTTATATTCTATTTATCTTTCAGGCAATTTTGTAATGATAAAAATGTGGTCCATTGTAAAATTTCTTCCCTGAAACTGTCTATTTAATTCTAACATACTCACTGATGATGCTTTTGATAGATATGTGCAAAGGATTCTTATAAAAATCTCAGATAGATGGGGAAATAGTCCTCGGAGTAGATAGGTATTGAGCTCTGTGTTACTCTGATTTGGTGTTAATTAGATTTGAGGTTTCCCCCACATCTCTCAGTCAAATGTAGCTGACTGCAACAGATGTTGTCCCCATTCCCAGACCCATGAACTGTCTGAAACAGAGCAGATATTTTTTTAAGTATCTGATTATTTTATAATGCCCTAAACTCTCCTCTCTGAGATTCCTTAGCTTTCTCTATGAATTTTCAGTAGTTATGCAAAACAATTTATCTTATGAACCCATAGAATCTCCCAACCCCCTAGCACTTACAGCCCTTCTTTCCCCTGCCCAAATACTTTAAGAGAATCCTATATTTAACCTACCCTTTGGACTCCCTAGTACTTGTTGGTGCATGGAATCGCAGTTGCAACCCATTGCCCCAACTAAAAAAACAAACAAACTTTTTGCTATGTTGGCAGCTCATCAATTTAGGTTAGAGTGAGGTTGATGACTTTAAATAGCTCTGCCTCACTTAAATCCAATTCACTTGCAAATCAAAACATCACCTTCCTGATTGTCATTGGTCCTCTTCAAGAACAAAGAATGAGACACAAGGACAAGGACAACAATAAGAGCAAAAACAACAATAATTTAGTTTGACATTTATGTTTTCCTCTTTTTCAGATATCTTGAAAACTGAGCCCTTAATACCCTCAAAATTCTGCTTCCTTTTGTATCCAATTCCCTTGTATATTTATTCCAGGCTATCTTTGTTCTCCAGTATTCTTTCTATTCTCTCTATAAGTATGTCTAGGACTGTGATGTTAGAATATAAATATGATGGCTATTATGACAATTTGTTTTTCTTTTTAAAAATAAAACCCCTATATTTGTTTTCAATTTTTTAATCTGTTATTCTTTCAAGTTTCTTACTTAAAAATTTGTGATATCTAGGCATAGTCTTGGTCTAAGGAATGGTTAAACAAATTGTGGTACATGAAAGTAAAGGAATTTTCCTGAGCTCTAAGAAATGATATATGTGAGGAATGGAAGCTGAAAATACCTATATTAATGGTTACAAAGTGATATGCAAAGGAAAGAAAAAATATACACAGTGGCTATGACAATGTAAATAGAAAAACCAGCTACACACAAAATATTAAAAATTCACGTAATGAAATTATGAAGATCAAGTAGATCCGTTGAAGAAGTATGAGAGGACATTCCGAACCCATACCTTCAAGGAAGTGGGAAGTCTGGAAGTATCACACATTGTCTATGTTTTTTAACTTTTATGTTGTAATTGAAAAATTAGGCTGATTTTTTCCCCCTATCTAAAAATTACTATTTGTTATGTGGATTGGCTTTCTGAGAATTAAGACAGAGGATAGTGGGATAACCATGATGATATAAGAAACAGAAAACATCAATAAACATTAAAAAATATATAGTCCTCATCCCTTTTCATTCTTTATCATCATCCTCAACTATACTAACCTTTTACTCAACTTACCAAATAAAAAAAGTATATGTTAAATTTAACTTTGAGGGTCGCATCAAATGCTTCATGGAATTTTTCTACATCTGTGTCTTCTACAACAGACTACAGTGCATGACATAATTATTTTCATGGTAGTATTTTTGCAAGTAGCTATTGTGAGCACTGCAATATGAGATCATTAAATATCTAGTATTGGGATGTTTCTTCTTGTCATTGGGTACATAATAAAATCAACTCCAAGGAAAACCTTTGAGTTATCCTTCCATTTAACTGCAATTTCTTTTTGTTTTCTAGTTTTAAAGAATGTCAAAGTGGATATAATCCATTTCCTCCAGTAGCAAGGGTGTTCATTGCTTTTAGAGCGCAATCCCACATAAAATGTACCAACAGCTAAATTAATGAGTTAAAAAAATTGACAGCCTAGAAAAGTGACACTATAAAAACTATTATTTTTGGTACTTATACTCCCTTTGCCATCATCATAAACAAAACTAGAAGAGGGAAATATACAATTAGGGCCTATTTTGTATTACATTTAGTTGCCACTATTAATACTGGAGCAGTGGCTCTCCATACTTTATTAGGCTGGTTCTCAGAAAGTAAAATGTCTCCTGGATAATCCTTAAAGATTTTCCAACATGATGGAGAGCATATTGAAGCTGATGATCTTCTGGCATAGACTTTTATAATCAAGGATAATCTCCCTACCATGATGAAACATTGAGGTGTGCTTTGTTGAAAACATAGGCATAATTTTATCAAAAAATAAAATTTGAATATATCTAAAATTAAAAGAGAAATCTATATAAAATTGTTGACAATTTGCTTATTTAATTTAATTTAATTTAATAATTAAAATATTCCAACATTAATTTTTTTTAGTAGCAAAAAAGATAAAAATATACTTTTTTTTCTCATAATGGGTGATATTCCAAAGTTAAAAACAAAGAATATAATTGCAGGATTAGGTTAAAACTCATCAGATTTTTTTTTTTTTTTTTTTTTTTTTTGCTAAGAACTGAGATGCTCAGGTTCTGTTTTTAAAGTTGATCATTGATTTACTATCTTTAATAATGGAAATATAGATCTTAGAACTATGTAGTAAATAAGACATCAAATTTGAATGTAGAAAGTTCTGTGTTCAAATCCTGACTTTCATGTTTATTGGGTGTGTCACTTTGAGCAAATCACTTAACCTCTCTATACAATAGTTTCTTTACCTTTAAAAGGAATTGGATTCATTGGTCTCTATGACACCTTCCAATTTATAAAATGATTAATCTAGGATTCTATGAGTAATTAACAAAACTACCAGTTGCATAGTAGATGTAAATAAGTTAGTCAAATTAATTCTTTTCAAATTCTAAATCCATGATCCAAAAAGTAATCTTTTGTTCACAAAGTCCACAACTTTGGCCAACATCTTTTCCAAATATGCCCCTTTTGTACACACATATACACATGTATTCTCTATTGAATTTTATTTTTATCCTTAAAATGTCATTTATCTAATATGAAATTTTAAGGGAATTCAGTTAAATATGATACTTAAGTAATGCAAACTGTTTTTTACATAGGATCATTTGATCTTAAAACACCAAGGCCAAAAAAAAAATCTCAAAACACTTAATGCATCTCTTTTGCAGGGACCTTAGACACATTAAATAGTATGTTTCAACTATTTTTATTTCCCCAAATCCTCTCTTATTTGAATGTTTTTAATCATCAATCTGTGTACTTTAAAAATAGCACTCAAGAGCACTTGAATTCCATCTCATTTGCTTTTCTATAGAGAAGTGAAGTTTTATGTCTTATTTAAGAGAAGATGGTATTTAGATACTTCTACATGATATTCCTTCACTCCTTCATCTTTTTAAAAAATATTTTCCCATTTCTTTCAATCTTATTTTTCATTGGACAGCATTTACAATGTCAGGCTAACATCTCCTAGAATGATATAAACAAGGTATGCTGATATTTTCTTGATTCTGAAGAATAAAACCTATTGTCTATTATTCTGCAGTAGTTGTGAATGTCAGCTTTTGCACTGATATTAAAACACATCTTCTAAATTCTTCCTATTCAATTGTACTGGATATAACTATTGCTATGATACCCATCAACTGAAAGTGGGTGAGGATCAAGTTTGGGCAGAAGGAAAGATTATGCACCAAAGAAGAATAAACCCACTTCTACCTGTCCAACTAAATTTGGATACCTCTTGTTATTTTTGTCCCTCATTTGATCAGAAATAGCTTTCCCAAAGTATTAGAGGGGGGAAAAAAGACCTTATATATCATTCTAATCCAAATTCTTATTTTAAAGTTAAGAAAAATGAAGTCCAAAGATGTGACTTGTCCAATACACTGTTATTTAGCAGTAAAGAAGGGATTCCAATCCTAGATTTTCTGACGTCAGTTTTCAAATTCCAAAGCCAGTTTGTTCCCCTGTGCCACAGCTGCCGATAAGTTCTAGCCCTAACAGCTAAATTACTTTGTAATTTTTTCCAGGTGACTTTTTAGTTTTATGTGTGAGAAAATGTCATAAGAAGGTAGCACTGTAAGTTTAATGTACTCCCTGGCAAGAGTTGTAAAAGACAGATGCTATGGGTTTGTATGTAGGAAGAAATTCAGTGGAGGTGGAGGAATGTTAGAAAAACATGCCTGGTTTCATGTCTCACCAATTATTCTGAACTCTTTAGCTTACTCACTTGACCTAACTCTTCCCCTCCAATTAAAAAAAATTATTTAAAAATTTAAGCTCCATATTCTATCCTTCCCTCCCTTTCTCCCTTCTCCTCACCAGATAAGTAATCAGATGTAGGTTATTAAGTGCAATCATGTGAGACATTTCCATGTTAGTCATTTTGTATAAGAAGACTCAAATAAAAAAAAAAGAAAGCAAGAAATTAAAAAAACAAAAACAAAACCATGCTTCAGTTTGGGTACAAACAATATCAGGGTTTTTTTTTTGTTTTTTTTTTTAACCTCTGGAGACATCCTTAGTCATTTGGGATTGCCTTGGATCACTGTATTGCTGAGAAAAGTTGTCATTCACAGTTTTTCATCAGACAATATTGCCATTACTGTGTACAATGTTGCGTTCACTTTATCGTGCATCAGTTCATATAAGTCTTTCTAGGTTTTTCTGAAATCAAACTGCTTGTCATTTCCTATAGCACAATAATATTTCATTAAAACCATATATCACAGCTTGTTTAGCCATTCTCCAATTGATGTACATCAGTTTGATTTCCAATTCTTAGCCACTACAAACAAACAAACAAACAAACAAAAATAAATAGTTTTGTGCAAATATCGACCTAATTCTTTAACTTGAGGAGCAGGTGTCCACCAGAAGCTTTACTCAACAAATATGTTGCAAGACAACAAAATTTATACCTGATGTTTGTAGTTATAGAGTGGTACTCCATAGAAGCTTTTGTCATTATTTTCATTTATTGATTTAAAGAGCTAAGTCATGCTCCTCACCCCATTCCCTTTACAGAGACATTTTCCTAATTTATTTATAAGGATAAGTCTCCAGAGTCAGGTAACCTTACCTCTGGCCTACTAGTACCTCTGTACACTCAAACACATTCATAATTGATGGAATTGTCTAAGAGTGTTGCTGCAAGAATCAACTTAAGGTCAGATTCCTGAAAGAGCAAATAATGCTTCTGTGCTAGATGAGAAATAAACATATTCCGGAACTAAAAAGTACTTTGTTTAAGAACAGAATGGCGGTGAGGAAACTGAATCCAAAAGGAAGATAACTTTGAACAATCCTAAATTAAAGTGCTTTTACTTGTGTATTTTTTTCCCCTGAGTTAGCCTGATCTGCCTAAAACTGTGGTGGAGACAAACATTAGACTGACCTTTGAAAAAAACATATGCCTCTTGCTGTTCCCTAGCAGTGAGGGTCTCAAAGAAACACCAGGTCTCTGAGAAAGAAGAAGATTAAGGGGTAGAAGGAAGGAAGCCCAGTGAAGATGATGACTGTTAGCAGCAGAGAATTGTATTTTCCTGGGACATTTTCGCTCTTCTTTTACCTTGGGAAGTGAAATCTCATTGCTTGCCAAGACAATTGTTAAGAAGTATAAAGTGATTAATCTCAGTTAAACAAATTCTTCCACTGCAAAGTTCAAGTCCCAGTGTTTAAGGAAACTGATCCCTTGACTAATAGAAATAAAAAGACAAAGATAAACCAGTGATTTCACTGGCATGGGGGAATCCTGGGTGAGAAAAATCTCTCCACTAAGTAAGTCAGGAACTTCTCTGCAGCTCAAATTTAAGAGAGTTGCCTAAAGAAATAACAGGCTAAATGTATTTGCCTAGAACCTCATAGTACTATGTGTCAAAAGAAGGACTCATATTTAGCTCTGTCTATCCATTCCACATTGTCTTTTAATATAAATCAAAACAGGACTAATTTAATTTAATCCAATAACCCTCAAAATGCTGCTAAAAGGACAAATAAGTTTCTTAAAGTTCTCACTAAAAAAGTTCTTACACTAGAATTCAGATTGATCTTTACAGGAAATAGATATGAGCTATGAAAAATGTTCCAAGGGAAGAAAGAATTTAAAAACAAAATATATTGCAGCCAAGTTTATTATAGTCAGTGTTACAGCTGAAAATATATTTTTTGGTGCCTTTTCATGGCACAGTTTAAAATTCCTCTCCTCCAGGAAGCCTTTCTAGATTAACCTTACATTTGCTCTGATTACGTTATTACTTTAAATTTCTTGGATACTGTAATTATGATGTGAATAATTTAATCATTTGTCAGTCCCCCTCCCAATTTTCTCATGTTTGTATTCCTATCTCCCCAATTAGATTACAACCTCTTTGTAGAAATGGTTCCCTTCTGTTTTTTTTTTTTTTCCTCCCTGCATAACTCCTAGTATTTACTAGGATTAACACATAAATAGTAATTGTGATTTGGAGAATGAAGTTTCATGAGTTAAATTATCATACAATAATTCCTAGGTCAGCATATCAAGTTCTAATTTCTCCCTTGAAGTCCTGCATGTTATCCCCAAAATTTTTCCCTCTTCAAAACTTTTAAACTTCCTTATTTCCTTCAGGGAATCATCTTCCTCCCAAATTAAACAGGCTGTAAACTTCAGTGTTATCCTTGACTTCTCATTCTTTCTCCCACTCCCCCCACTTTGATAATATTTCATTTTCCCCAATTACATGTAAATAAAATTTTTAACATTCACTTAAAAAATTAAGTTTAAAATTCTCTTTTCCTTCCCTTTCCCTTCTTTGAGACCATAAGCAATTTTATATTGATTATATGTGTGCAGTAATGTAAAGCATTTCCACATTAGTCATGTTAAAGAAGAGGCAGACAAAAAAAAACACAAAAATTTTTTTAAAAGTGAAAAGCATTATGTTCTGCTCTGCATTCAGGCTCTATCAGTTCTCTCTTTGGAGGCAGAAAGCAGTCTTCATCTTGAGTTCTATGGAATTGTGTTGGATCATTGAATTACTGAAAATAGTTAAGTACTTCCCAGTTGATCATCATACAAAATTGCTGTTATTGTGTACACTATTCTCCTGAAGTTTCTCTTTCTAATTCACTTCATATCTACAATATATTGCCAAATCTTGTGATTTCTACCTTTATAATATCTCTCCGATAGACCCTACAATAAAACCCAATATCTATCAGGGTTCTTCTGCACCCACACCCTGTACCTTCCAAACCCCCTTCACTTTTCCCTGGTATTCCTCAGACCTGACTAAGCCTTGGTGTAGCTTCCTAGTTCCCTAAGTATAAAAAATCCTACCCATGGAGAATCAGGTCCCTCCAATTTGATGGATATCAGAGATTACTTGAGTTGTCACACCTTGCCCTGATGATTTTATCACACTTTCCATTCTCTCTTTCTTAGTAAACTCTCTATTATTTCCAAGATCAGATGTTAAAACCTTTTGTTTTACTTTAAAAGCTCTTGACTTCTTCCTATCTTTATTCTTATATTTTATTCCCCTCCATATACTCTGTGATCCAGTAATACTGGATGTTTTTCTGTTCCTCATAACTGTTTCACCATTTCCCCAACTCTGTGTCTTCCTCCAATGTCTAGAATGTTTTTCCTCTCCCTTTTATGTCCATGTCCTGATTTCCTTGCTTTCTTCAGGACTCGACTTAAATCCCATCTCCTTTAGAAGGTCTTTCCCAGTTTTCCTGCTCTCAATCTTCCCTATGGGTTAATACATATAAAAATATGAATCATTATGTTATAATATTAATTAAAATGTCAAATTATGTATATAAATAATGGAAATACATTTATTCTACATCCTGGCACTAAGTAATGTTCAATCAGAGGGTCAGTCAGCCAATAACTATGTCTTACATGCCAGGCACTGTCCTAAGGTTGGAAGATGGGTCATGTTGCATTTTCACTTTGATAACCAATTATAGGAGCTGTCTCTAAAACAAGCATACCTATTCTCATTCTCCCCAAATTCATACATTTTGTACCTTTTTTCTGATATGCAAGTTTCCAGCCTCCTCCCTTTTAAGGTGATATGAACTCTCATCTTAGTGTAAGGTGACTTTGGCCTGTGCCCCTACTAAAAGGGAGTTAATCTACATGGGAGACTCCAGGGACCTGCTTTTGGGAAATTATATTTTGTGTATTCCACCTGTCATGTGGGTGGAAGTAACTTCTTTCAGTTGGCTGTAGAGCTGGAAATGACTTGTTTTTAAGTACATCAAAAATGCAATTCATTTCTCTCTTTCTGGGGGCATCTAGAGGTAAAGTTCTCATTCATGCAATAAAGACATAATGCAACAAAATGTATTGAAGAGGGGCCATTTTCCCCAACCTTTCAACCCTGTGAGCTCAAGAAATGCTCTGGTAGTTTTGCTCTTTTTATTTTTAGGTACAGTAATGGAGTCCTTGATCACAGAGCTTGCAACACATCAACCATGGAGCCCAGGATTCCTGGTTATAATTTTTAGTTAGCACAGTAGACAAGCCCTGGGAAGCCAAGGAACATAGACACAAATCTGGGGTAAAAGGTAGCATTTTGGACTTGAAACTTGGCAGGACTAATGCTATAAGAACAAATATACAAACATCTTTCTTATTATGTGTTTTTACATGTGTTACAATATAACCTAGATACAATATATGTGTGTAAATACCATTTTCTTGTTGCACATTAAGTATTAGATTCCGAAGGTATAAGTAACCTGGGTAGATAGACAGTAATGCTAAAAATTTACATTCACTTCCCAGTGTTCCTTTTCTGGGTGTAGTTGTTTCTGTCCATCATTGATCAACTGGAAGTGAGTTGGATCTTCTTTATGTGGAAGATATCCAGAGGGAATACTATTGTTGAAGTCATGAGCTACTGGCAGAGATGAGAGACCTCCTAACCCTACTCAGGGTACCAGAAAACCCTGGGAGAGGAGTAAAATGTAACATATTAGGCCTTCAAGCAATGAGAACCAGTCACCTAATGGGCTGGACACCAGCAATACCTAATTGCTATCTTGGTATCTGGTACAGAACTGTCATTCAGAAGATTTCCCCTTCCATATCCCTGGACATCCATCTTTTTTTTTCCCAAAACACTCTGGGACTCTGATCCAGTGAATAGTAAGACCTCTGATTATCTCCCTTCCAGCCTTTAATTTATATCAATCAGAGTTGCCCAAGATTAACAGGTATGGATGGCTGGTTATATCATCTCTTATCCCCATAAAAACAAAACAACAAAAAAACCATCCATCTTTCAAATTCCTCCATTACCATTAAGTTCACCATCATACTTCAAGCCACTAAGGTGCATACCCTTGGTGTCATTTTCAACTATTCACTTCCTTTCCTTTACCATGCTTTCCCTATATCCAATATGATGTCAACTCTTCATTTTTACCTTCCCCTTTCTTAACCTCTGCTCTACTTACATCTCTCTACTAAGTTATCACCATAATTCAGGCCTTCATCGTTTCTTGCCTGGATAAGTATAATAACCTCTTAATTGGTCTCTATCTCAAGTCTCTTCTCTCTCTAATCTACTCTCCATGAAGCTATCAAAGTAATTTCCTAAAGCAGAAGTGATTGTGTCATTTTCTTAATAATCTCCAGTGACTCCTTATCAATTCTAGGATTAAATTCTACTTCATCTTTATCTCAAATTTTAATATTTTCTATTTTGGGGTAAGTTTTATAATATGCATAAATATTAGTAAAATAAAATATAGATATAATTTGTATCTTTACTGATAAGATTAATAAAATAAATTGTACTTTAATATTAAAATGGTATAATCACAAAGGTTCAGAGGCCATTTATCTAATTCAACACCAAAATCTTTCTGTTCCAAATATTAATTAAATGATTTCTTAATGTCAATTGACAAATGGCATTAACTAGAGAAAGTTCTTCTTGCTTTCTAAACTCATTGTTTTGCTGACTCCTTAAAATCTGGTCAGAAGTTACTGTTACCTTTTATAACTCTCAACCCATACTTTCAACATTTAAAATTACAATAATATCTCATCTATTTAGCCCACAGTTAACCAGGGAGAAAAAGGCTTTCAAACAGTTCAGAATCCTTCATAGTAAACATCAAAAACTGTGCTTGGAGAGTCTCTCAAGATC
This sequence comes from Sminthopsis crassicaudata, assembly GCF_048593235.1. Taxonomy (NCBI): domain Eukaryota; kingdom Metazoa; phylum Chordata; class Mammalia; order Dasyuromorphia; family Dasyuridae; genus Sminthopsis; species Sminthopsis crassicaudata. The sequence goes on along the minus strand of NC_133617.1, from coordinate 182,871,767 downwards.
AAGCAAGAGCTCATTTACTTTAATTTATGCACAATTGTAGTAAATAATAGCTATGACAAAGAAGGGGAAAGGATAGTAAGAAAATACAGTAACTTATAAAAGAAAGTAATTGAAGGGACAGAAATGTAACTCATTATTTCAAAAGTTAATATATCAGTGAGTAGAGTATAGGTAATAAAGTGAACCTGACTATGTAATATAAAATGATAATACCCTTTCTTAGGTATTATAAGATGTTGAAATGATAGAACTGCAATATGACAGCAGATGGGCATACTTTGTTAAAAAGAAAAAAAATAAGACAGAAGTAGTGGCAGAAGAATAGATCAAGATGATACAAGTCTAAAAATCTACCAATCTGGGGGACAATACAGTATACCATCTGGATGAAGATTCAGAAAAGAAATGCAAGTTGAGGGATTATTCTGACTATTTAGGGAGATAGAGGACATAGGTGATCAATTCCTTACATGAATCACCAAGCTGGCCCAAAAGCAGAATATATTTGTGATGAATATTTCAAAAATGTTGGCATCTGTTTGGGCTTTCTCTATGCTAAAGAGTTCTGTGTTTCAAAGGGTCCAGTAGGATTTTTATTAAGGTACTAGAAAGTCTGATAAAATCTTGGTTTATCCATCCATTTTCCTTCCAACATTATAAATCATACATCATCTATTGCTTCTTATCCTGTGGAAATTTCACCTATTTTCTACTGCAAATTTTCCAGAGGGGGTAGGGCACCATGAGTGCTGGCCCTTTCTTTATCTCTTAACATTTCCTTGGTATTATGGTAGTATGCAGGATGTCCATCTGTTATCCCTCATTTTTGCTATGCGACCAGCCCACCTCCTTTTCTTGTCATACATCTCTCTGGTGTTTTGATGCTGCTTTTAGCATATAACTCATGATTAGTAATATGCTACAGCTTATTTACACCCACCATGCACCTTTCCATTGTGCTTTAATTGACCCCCAATTTTAACTTCTTAGATACTGTAGTATTCCATTCTTAATTGTCATATAATATCACTGTAAGAAGAATGATGTTTAAAATGTATATTTTTTTCAAAGAAAAGTTTGGGGTCTTTGAAATGTATAGGTTAATTTCCCTAAAGTATTCATCCAGCTCTTCTCTTCCATCAGTAAGCATCCACCAAATACAGACTACGTATTAGGTGCCATGTTAGGCACTGGAGATACCAAAAAAAAAAAAAAAAAAAAAAAAAAAAAATGACAGTGACTGATTTCAAGGAATTGACATTCAAATGGAGCTTCCGATTCAGTTTCAAGCCCAACTCATCTTTATTGTCTGCCCAAGATATATGTATCCATGGACTAGGGTAATAGGCTATCCATCCAATTGCATCATAGCCTGAAAAAATTAGACAATCTTCATAATTTGGTTTTTCTTGCATGAAAAGGTGGATGCAAGGCTGTAGGGGATCCAGCTGCAACCAGCTCCAGAGTACTGACTTAAAATTTCAGAGTGAGCATATGTACCTTGGAAATTAGCAAGCAATAAACTAGGGCTTGATTTGTTATTTTGTTAATTGTTTAGATTTAAGAAAGTGATAGAGGAAATGCTAATTTTGAATTGTATCCAACTTTTTTTTTTTTCTGAGAGCCAATTAACTCTTTTAAGCAGGGGGGGTAGCTATTTTATTAATGATTGTGGATTATTTCAATTAAAAGGTTCTGCAAATAAGAATGTAGCAGTGATGACTGTGCAGTCTAGCATTTAGTTTTTTTTACAAAAATTAATCACACAAATCCAGGATGGGGAGAAAATTAGTACAATTGAAAAAAAAAATCCAAGGAGGTCATAGGGTTCATGTTAATACAATCAGAATCATGACAAGTTACATTGTTGGCACTTTGTTTCATGGTACTAAATCTAGAAGGAAGTAACAGGTTTTAGCACATGGTTAGTACTCAAGGAATATTTTGTCACTCTTATCCTTAAAATAATTTCGTCATTTAGTCTGAGTCCCAAAGAAATTAAAGTTTGCCAGTAGTAGCATCATTTGCCAGTAGCAGAGCTAAGGTTAGAACTAGTTCTAATTGTCCATCCTCTTACCTCCTCTTCCAAACCAAAAATCAGGCAGAACTGTCCAGAACTAATTTAACTTTTCTGATCAGACAATCAGACACAGTGTGCTTGGCCTGGAGTGGAAAATAGTCTGCTAGCCTAGAATTAAGCGGGAAAATGCCATAGTGCTCTGGAATGAATGTCTATGGAAGATGTGGTTACCTTCTCTGATGAAATTAAAAAAAAAAAAAATGATTGTCATGATTCCTCCGTATCTCCTGTTTTGAAGAATGCTGGTCATATAGACTGGGTTGGGAATTATAGCTGCATCACCGCCCCACCCCCATTCCTCTACCACTGCAGAGGGTGACCCACGATAGCTTCTCCCACCCCACCCCCCCAGCTGAGTATTTCTTGCAAACGAGGAAGTGGGCACCAGGGACCAAACTGAAATTGACTGGGCTATTCATTTCCCAGGGGAATTTCTGAGCAGTCTAGCAAAAGTTATTCAGCTTCAGGTAGCTGTCTGTCAGGATGCATGCTTCTACTGCTCCTTCTGCTCTTTGCGGACAGATCTGCAACCCGAAGGCTGGACGTCCTTGCAGACATACCAGCTGGCTCCCAACCTGGTTCGTGAGTCAACTTCTTTAAAAGCCTGTTTGAATGCAAGGTGGTATTTTAATTTTAAAAAGTGGTACAGTAATAAGGAATCATCATCAGCTAAATGACCCCACACAGGCTGGTGGACCACCCTGATGCATGCAAGCTTTAGCACGGGACCAAGTACTACTGACGTAAGCTTTGGCTCCGGGAGAAAAAGCGCCAAAGGCTAAGGTCACGCTCGGATCTCCAGGGGGAGTGCTCTTTTCTCCCTCTGCGGGAGGTGCAAGGGGAGGAGAGGAGAAAAAGAAGAAGAGAAGGAGTGTGGGAATGTACTCTGGCAAGCCTCCTCCTTTTTCTCCTCCTCCTTCCTCTTCTCTCTTCCCTCCCAGCCAGCTCAGCCTGTAGCACATTCCTTCACCCTCACTTTCTTTCCCCTTCTCGCTCTCTCTCTCTTCCTACTCGTCCACCCCCGCCCCCAGCTGATTCATTGGCTCCGCAGCCCAGACTGGCTGGCGCCGGCCGCATGACGTCACCCATTCACTTGGGCCCCCCCCTTCCAGCTGGCGCCTGTAGGGCGGTCGCCCCGGCAACGCGGACGCCAATCCGCACAATGACTTCCAGCTGTAGAAGCCCAGCCAGCTCTCGCGCTTGTGCTCAGCTCGGGATCTCATCCTTCTTTCTCTCTGCCCCCACCTCTTTCCCCGGGGCTCCCACTCTTCCTAGAGGGAAGCGCGCTCGCGCATACTCTGGAGCTGTAGTATTTGGGACCTCCCGGAGGGTCCTGTTCGTTGGGTTGCTTGTTTCCTCTCCTCCCCAGGGTTCCTATTTCTCTCCATAGCATCCCACCCAGGGATGCAGCCAAGGCTAGGGGGATTGGTTTCGCCCAACCCTTTCTGCTTTAACACCTGCAAAGTTCTGGCTTGTTCCAAAAAACAGGAGCAAGGGAAAACAGAATCTCATTGTGGCAATAATTATCGTCGTAAAGATAAACTTCTGCGTTCTTAGAGAAAGTTGAAGTAGATGTTAATCCCTCCTACTGATGCAAAATAATAATTTTCATTCAAGCAATACGATCCCCTATAACTCGAAGATTCTTGTTTGGGCCACGTTTTCACCTGATAGCCAAATGACGTAGTAAGATTTTTGAGGCACCTTTTACATCTGAACTCTGTTTCCAACAAAACTAGATTGATTAAAAACCAAAAAGAAAAAAAAAGACAACTCGGAGAAGTGGCTCTGAAGGTAAATTAGCATGGAGAGTGTGTGGGGTCGGATCTGGAGGGGGAGAGATAAAGATGACTAGTGGTCTTGGAACCAGGAGGAAAGCCTCAAGACACATGCCCTCAAGATAGGAAAAAAGGAGACACTGTTGCTTTGACCACACATTGGGTGGGAGGTAATGAATAGTAACTTCATGCTCACTTTGCTGCCAGTACTCTTACTTGGAAACAGCTGCAACTGTTGGAATCCACAATTGAACTAAGAAAAATTTACCCCTGGAGAGAATAAATCTGCATTGTTGATCTTGCTCATATAGCTTATCAATGAGCACAGAAGATGTAAAATTCCCTCCAAGATATTACATAAACGCCTCCTGTAAAAACAAATTTTTGGCTTCATCCTTACTTTCTTTGACCTCTCTGACAAAATCTTGGATTTCACATAGTGTATTTATTCTGCTTATATCATCATTTATCTAGTTCTATGCTGTGTCCTGTTTCTTCAACTAGATTGTAAACAGCTGTAAGGTAGGAAAACTCATTCATCTGTGTATAAATAAGGTATTATAGTTTTTGAAGACAGTATATCAATTGCTACTGACATTTGATTTTGACCATTATAAAGAACAATTAAAAACTAGATTGGATATTTTCTCAGTTTGTTGATTCATATTGATTTCTTTCCTTGAATCCTATGTCCTCAATGCTTAAATACGTTGCATTTTAAAAACAGCTAGGATGATTAGATAGTCTACCTAAACAGATTCTAATCCAGTTCATATTCAAGAAAGAAATGACTGATTTCCATATGCTTCCAAAAGGTTAGGCTAGTATTAGTCATCACATTGTTGGTTTTTTTTTTTTTAATACTGAACTCATTTTGTTATTCATTAAAAATAGGTCTCAGTGAAATATTAATTTTCTAAAATTGCTGCACATTTAAATGATTGTAATTACTCCTTTGTGTTTTTAATTTACAATATTGATAACCAAATGCTTTAGATTGGAAAGAACCAGTCTGTCAGAGCTGGCATCTATATAAAATGGCCTATAACATAATGGATGATTGATTATCTCCTCCATGCTTTTTTGGATTCACCTAAATACCATATTTCAACACTTAAAAAATTGCTGAAATTGTTGTATTTGGGTTATTAGTGTTGCCACTTTCCTCTTCTCCCCCCCCCCCCATTCAGCAGTTTTCACTTCAAACAATCAAGCAAGACATTGGCTGTACTGTACTGTAATGTGCAATCTTAGCATTCTAAGATATTTAGACTAAAGTACATCCAGGGTTTTAATAATCAATGCTTATTTGTGTTTTAAATATTATTTTATACACATTTTGAAATATAAATTAGTTCTCTCTCTCTCTTTTCAGAATGTAATTTCTTAGGAACTTTCATTACCCTTCAGTTCTTTGATATCCTCCCTATATCACCTAATAGAGAATTTTTCACTCTAAGAATGAACAAATTATGTACCAACTTTGTAGTGAGCCCTCCATGGCACACAAAAGACTGCAGCTTTATCCCTGTGCTGCTCAACAACTTTCAGTGACTTCTGTTTGCCTCTGAAAGAAAAAATCATCAGCCCATTACTTAAGGCCTTCTACATTATGGATCCAACCTAATTTCTAGCCTTTTTTCATCTTGCTTCCCTCCATAAACTCATCTTCTATTTCAGTACTTCCTATAAAGTGTTTCTCATTCCTGAAATTTCATTCCCTTCTGGTTTTTCCTTCTTAGAATCCTTGTCTTCCTTTAACACCTAACTTGAATCCCTTCTAATCTCTTATGTATTTACTTTCTCCATCTCCCTTTTATCACTCTTTCCTTCTTTCCTCAAATCAATTATCTACCAACTAATTTGTGAACACGTGACAAACTCCACTCTGCCTAATTCAAACATACTCTTAAGTGCTGAGGGCAGAAATAGTCTCTTTTTTATTTTTGCTTCCCCACCCTGACACAATTCTTTGTCCATAGTAGGAACTTTATAAATATTTATTGAATTGAATAGAAGGTCCATATTTTCAAGGGATTTTTAAGGAATTTGATGTTGAAGAGATAAAACTAGCTTAGGTGAGGCAAAAAAAAAATAAACTATATGGTTTCAATCTGTAAACACAATAAAATATTAAAGAAATCATATGGGGTGGAAGTAGTCCCATAAGGCTCATCATAATATGTATTTGATACTACTGTAAGTTCTTATTCCCTAATAAAGGTCGATAATGATCAGTGCATTTGTTATATACACATTGACAACTGATAGATAGATAGATAGATAGACAGACAGACAGACAGATAATGTTACAATTGATAGAAATGATAGAAACAGCAAGATATGGTATAAAGGGTCTTTAAGAAGAGTTTGAAAATTCATTATTATAAATTGACCAATAAAATTGGCCAAATCTTAAGTAGATCCTTTTAGCTATGGCCAAGGCAGCTAGGTGATGTATTGCATAAAGTGCCCCAGCCTGCAGTTAAGAAGATTTGTTTTCCTGAGTTTAAATACAGACTCATGCTCTTATTAACCATATGATCCAGAACAAGTAGTACCACTCTATTTGCCCCAGCTCCTCATCTGCAAAATGAACTGGAGAAGAAAATGGCAAATCACTCCAATATTTTTGCCATGAAAACCCCAAATGGGGGCCCAAAGAGTTACACACAATTGAACAAAAATAGGAAGCATATGTACAAACAGCAAATAAACCTATTTATCCAAGAATAGCAAACAAAAATAAGAGAAAAGATATCTATGAAAATATATACCAGGCAATATAGAGTAAATGAGGGCCTCTCATTGGGAGTAAATACAAGAGTTTCAGATCTCATCCAAAAGGACGCCAAAGTCTTCAGTGGAGTAAGCTAGAAATGGGGACATCATTGAGGTAACTAGCTCCTCTACAAATCAACTTCTTTCCAGAGACTTTCTCTTTCTTCAAGGATTTGAAGATTTCTCTTGAAGCCAGCAGACAGAAGAGTAGAATTTCTCTTTCTCAAACTCTCAACAATCCACCCTTTATGAAGCTAAAGTGCACATCACAACCAAAATGAATTCCATATAAATAGGACTTGAGGTTTGGATTATGCTAATTTCAGGAATTATTGAATTCCTTCAGGCATTCCACTCTCTCTTTGTCTCCTTTGACCCCTCTCCTATCCCTATTCTTTATTCCAAGGATACTTTTCAATTCAATAGTTTTTCCACATTATTTTAAAGTGATCTCTTCCATCCACAATCCTTGATACAATGTTCACAACTAATTTGTAAATATGACTGGACTGTTCATGGTTGGCTCTCCTGATCTCCAATGGGAACCCCAATTCCTGACTGGTTCTCAAATATCTCTGGGGAAAACTATGTTTGTAATTTGTCCTAAAATTTCCAAGAGTTTCCCTTAGACAAATAGAAGAGCCTGGAGCTGTTGAAGCAACTTGCTTGTGATCATATCATCATCACAACTTTAAGTGTATTTGATGAATTATTGTGAACATATTCATTATAATGAAGTACAGGGGTTAACATTCTTATAGCATTTTACATTTTACAAGGTACCTTTTACATAAACTTCCTAAGTTCCTTGTAATCAGAAATGGAGATATTTTTATTCTCCCCCCTTTTTAGGTGTGATATGAGCTTCAGATCTATTTGCCCAAAGTTGTATAGTATACACATATGGCATAATAAGGTAGGTACTCTCTTTTGAGTCAAGAAGTTTCAGATGTTACTTTTAACCCATTCTAGTAGTGTGGACAGGAAAGTCTCCCCAAACTGGAATTTGGAGAGATTTTTCTGATCAGTGTGGTATGTGAGGAGTTTCTGCAGTGGGAGTCAGTACCTTAATGACATCAGAACCCTATTCTCTTTCCCTTCTATCCTTATACATAGCAAATAAGTGAGAAAACTCTAATTCCAACTTGCCTTTTGACTCCAAATCAAGCTTATTTGATTTAAATACTTTGCTTTTCTTACAACGTTCCTATTTTAAGTTCTCTTATCAAATCCTTTTCTCTTTCCACTCAAGACTGCTTCTTAAAACATTTAGTTCTCTGGAGCAGTGGTTTCCAAAATATGAATATTGTCATCTAAGGGGTATATGATCACTTCCTTTTGTATCTGTTGCCCTGACCAGTTTAATTCCAAGGAACAAGATTGCACTTCCACGATAAACTCAACTTCTAAACTCAAGCTTCGGCTAACTTTATTTTCCTTAGGGTCCTCTCCTCTCTGAGTGGAGGGCTAGAATATGAAGTGCTAATTTCCTTCCATTATCTTCCTTTATAGAGGGAAGAAACTGGACTCTCAGATCATTTCACTTTAGACCTGTTGCCCTGCCTGGCTTCAACTCAGTGCAAAAGGAAATATCCCCTTTTTTTGGCCTCCTTTTATGTATTATCTGGAAGTTTGTTGAGGGCAGGTACTATCTTTAATTTTATTAATTGTATCTCCAAAGTTTAGCATCTTCTTTACAATAAATAATTAATCATGGGGCTTGTCTCCAACACAACCACCAAGGGTGTACTGGAGTCACTCCTAATGGGCTCCCCAGAGCAGTCTGTGAAATTTTTCAATGTAAACATGTATATCTCAGAAATTGTCTAGACTTAAGAAAGTGATAGAGGAAATAATAGAAATGCAGGTTAAACTTAAAAATGTGTCTTACCTACATTTTTTCCCCAAAGTCTCATTAAACATTTACCAGCACACCCATACCTATCTTTATACCTCAACACTATCCCAATTCTCTCCATTCCTCTCCTGTATAAATCCCCACCTTCTTCAAAGAGGGAATATTATATCCTATTACCTGGGTATCCACAACAGCAAATGAATGGATGCTATTGGGAAAATTATCCACACACTACCTCTAAAGCACCTTATGGCCTTGGCAAGTGTCCTGCAGAGAGAATATTTTGTGGATTAGAATTCAATGATATGGGGGCAGCTAGGTGGCGCAGTGGATAGAGCACTAGCCCTGAATTCAGGAGGACCTGAGTTCAAATCTGATCTCAGACACTTCCTAGCTGTGTGACCCTGGGCAAGTCACTTAACCCCAGCCTCAGGGGAAAAAAAAAAAAGAATTCAATGATCCAAATTTTTAATTTTGTATAAAGTGAGTTTAAAAAGATGAGAAGGTATGGATGGGTTATTGTTACAACACAGATTTCATTATATTGTCTTTCACCCCAAATTATCCATCTTTCAAACTTCCCAATTACTAAAGGACACCACTATCTTTCTAATCACTGGTTTACAACCTTAGTGTCATTTTCAATCACTCATTCTTCTTCATCTCGTATATCTATCAATTGCCAAATCGTGTTGTTCCCACCTTCACAGGATCTCTTTGATCTCTCCTCTTCTTTCTATTCATGCAGCCACCACTTTAGTTCAGGCCCTCATAAACTCTTCCTGTATTAATATAGTAATCTCTTTAGCGGTCTCCTTGCTCCATAATTCCACATACACCTGTTAAAGTGATTTTTCCTAAAGTGCAGATATAACAATGTCACTCATTCCTTATTGTCATTAAATTTAAAGGACCAGATAAAAATAAAATAACATTAGGACCAAATGTTATTTTATTTTTATCTGGTCCTTTGAATTTTTCTTGTGTGTGTGTGTGTTTTATAATATACATAATTATTAGTATAGTTGTACATATATAACTTATAAATCAGTAATTACTCAGTTCACATTCCTAATTTTTTTATTGATAAGAGTGAATGAACAAAAAAGTATTGAGAACATTATTTAAAGACTAAATAACACATTCCCTTCCTATTGATTTTTGCCCTAATTTGATTGTTTCTTTCCTTTAAGTCTGTATCATAAAAATATCTATTAAATTGTTCCCAGAGAAAAACCAAAATATTTCTTAAGTTTTGGTGAATTTCACAAGAAGCAACTGAGGAAAATTCTATAAGTAAGGCATGTTTTTCAGTATTGTGGCATTTTTTTTTATTTTTGCAAAAGCAGATGTCTATCACTTTATTAATTTCTCCCCTGAAGCCTTCTGTTGAAATTTATTTTCTTCAAGCACAATAATATTTTCAATACCCTATGTGGGATTATTACTTGAAGAAATCCTAAGGTGATTTTTTTGAAGTGAATAATACTTTTCATACTCTGGCATCTATTTAAGTTGGGAATTTTATAAATCCCATTGGATAAACATCGAGTAATTACTATGTGCATAAGCATCATTCTAGGCACTAAGATATTTAAAGAAAAGCAAAACACAGGCCCTCAAGTTTACAAATTAGTTGATTTTCTTACAAAGAAACCCATCTCTATTTCATTTTTTCTCATCACTTAGTTCATGCAGCTCTTCTAGCCTGGAGTCCAATAGTTTGTTTTTAAAATATTTTAATAACAATTTTAATATAGTTGAGTTTTTAAACTTTTCCCACACCTAATATTTCCTTTATTTTTAATATGTACTTTATTTTCATCCAATTACTTGTTAATTTTTAAACATTTTTTAAAAGTTTTGAACCAAAGATGCTATTCCTCTCTCTCTCTCTCTCTCTCTCTCTCTCTCTCTCTCTCTCTCTCTCTCTCCCCTTATTTCTTAGTAAGCAATCAGATATAGCTTAGATATGGGCAACCATGTAAAACATTTCCATATCATTTATTTTCTAAAAGAAAAATATGAAAGAAAGTAAAAAATAACATGTTTCAGTTTATGTTCAAACAACATCAGCTTTTTTCTCTGCACTCAGATATCATTTGTCCTTTGGGATTGTTTTGGATCATTGTACTGTTGACTATACCTAATACATTCACAGCTCTTCATTGTCACAATATGTTGTTACTACTGTATGATGCTCTCCTGGCTCTGTTCACTTCACTTTGCATCAGTTCATATAATCCTTTCCTTATCATATCATCCTGCTTATCATTTCTTATAGCATAATAAAATTCCATTATAATCATACACCATATGGTACCATAATTTTCCTCTCCAAATATATATTTTTCTAGCACTCCTTCGGGAGGAGCAGAAATAGAGGGTTGATCTTCAAACCTAATCATTAGTGAAGTATTTTCAATGAGTTATTGGAAATTAAAATTTATTTACAATGGTATTTACAAAAAAAAATTAGAACAATTGGCCACATGCTTTCAGAATAACAATTCTATACCACTTTTTAAGTTCATGTTAGGAGATATTATTAAAATATAAGAATTTATATTTGTCAATTTCCTGCTTCAGTTCTATCATTCAAATGTATGAAAAAAAATATAATACTTTCTTGTAGCTCAGTGAAGGCTCTTGCTCGTTAGACTTTAGCATTTTTGCCTTAGTTGTCTTCTTATGATGGAAATATTTCCAACCCTTGGGCCTTCTCAGATTGGTGAGATTCTCTATGAACAATCCATTTGAGGAAGTTCACATACCAGACATGTTCACTTCTAACCTTGCTCATTACTCCCAACTTTTTTACTTCCCCCATGTGGATAATTATCCTCTTTCTTTTCCTTTTTAGTTCTCTTTTATCTATTGTCTTTCCCATTAGAATGTAAGATCTTTGAAAGTAGGGACTGTTTTTCTATTTCTATTTGTATTCTTAACAGCACAATGGTTGGCACATAGTAAGTGCTTAATAAATGTTTTAACTATCTTTTTTCTATATAATGAGATGTTGGTTTTTCAAATCATCACCTTCTTTAGACTAATATGTTTTCACAGGTTCTTTTTTTGCTTTTGAATACACTCAAATCTGTCCTATATTTTAATAATTCCATGGGTCATTGATTTTGGTGGCATAGCCACCAACAATACTGGTAAAGATTTCAATCTCTCCTTTGCAGTTTCTATGAATTTTTTATTCATGTCTTTTCATAAATTTCCTTCAAATGACCTACCCTTAGTATTGAAGATCATTCTCTGGTTCTTTCCATTTTTTTTTCATGAATTCTGTTTTTACATTGGGGCTGCCCATCAAATATGTTTCATTTTTGTTATATACCAAGCCAACTGACTTTTTGGTTCATACATTTTAATGACCCACTGAGTAGCAATATAAAGGAAAGCATAAAGTTAGGACAACTATAGCTTTCTCAATTTTATAAGGTGATGTCTTCTTGTCAGTCAGCAAACAGGCACATATTAAGCACTCACCATGTACCAAGTACTGTGCTAAGCGCTGCAGAAATAGTTTCTGACTTCAAGGAGCTCATATTCTAATAGGGAAGACACATGAAAATAACTTTATAATATATAATCAACAAACATTCATTAAGTTGCCTACTATGTGCCAGATACTGTGTAAAATATAAATGGAAGTTAATTTCAAGGGGGAGATATTTGCAGTGAGCTTTTGAATCAGTCCTTTAAAGCAGTAGTTCACAAAATTAAGGCCTTGAACTCAGAATTTAGCAAACATGCATACTAAAATAAAATTAATTTTTTAAACAAATTGAACAAATGCCTTGTATACATACAGATCAAGCAGCTACATTGTGCAGTGGCTAGATTTCTGGCTTTGAAGTTTGGAGTCTTCAAATTAGGTCTCAGACATTTACTAGCTGTGTGACCTTGGGCAAGTCATTTAAGTCTGTTTACCTCAATTTTCTCATTTGTAAAATGAACTGGAAAAGAAAATGGCAAACCAGTATCTCTGCTAAGAAAACACCAAATGGAGTCATGAATAGTTAGGAACAACTAAAACGACTGAACAACAATATATACACAGTTGCATCGACATGTAGAAGTTCAAATAAATGTACATGCTATTGTGATTAATAAATGAAAAATATTACTGAGTCATGGTAGTTTATTTGGTCATGTGGTTTCTCAAGAAATTCAAAAGTACTCAGTGGTACAATTGCCATCATATGGGTACTATGGGAAAGTAAAAAATCCAATGAGAAGGCAAATTATATATATATATATATATATATATATATATATATATATATATATATATATATATATATCAATGGGGACATTCTCCTTTTAATGAATTACATTTTGCTGATTACTTCAAGTCCAAAAATACTACAGAGACTCTTCAATAAGAGATATAGGTTCCAAATTCAATTTACTGCATATTTTTTAAGCATCTATTATGTGAAAGGTACTCTGCTAGGTTCTGAGTATACAAAAACAATTCTCTACCTTCAAGGAACAGTATTCTTTTCCTGAAGAATAGAACTTATAGGCAGGTAAAACAACACAGTTTAAAGAAGAAAAGAGAGTGCATTATTAAAAAATCTAAGTGGTTCACAGGAGAGGCTTTTAGAGAAATCTGAACCTGAGTTCATGAGCAGAACTATATTTTGAGTAGATTATTTTAATTGATATGTGTAGGATAGATTGAAGAAAGGAGAGATGGGAAGCTGGGAAAAGACTTGAAATAATATAAATTAAAGATGATATGAGTAATGGACTTGTAAGGTAAGTGAAGGGAGATGTTTTGAAAGAAAGATGAATAAGACATTTAAAAATTGAAATTCCAAACTAAATAAACCTTTCTTTAGAACAAAAATAAAACAAAAATGGAGATTTGTATATGAAATCCCTAAATCTCATTTATTTTTGAAAACTTGTTTGTCTTATGCATATAGTAAATGCAGCATATTACAACCTAAAGTTGTTCTGTTTGCCTATTTTCCTCTAATTTTCCTCTAATTTCCTCTATTTTCCTTTATTTTATTCACCTAAATACACCATTCTGAGAAGTGAACACATGACACAAAAAAGCTTAAGAATACTGTTCCAAACTTTCAAAAATTAATCTTCCAAAGAAAATATATGGAGTTGTTAAGGGATTATTGAGTAACAGATGATCAGTTCAGGGAGTTGTATTTTACCTTAATCTAATCTCTGCATGTTGTGCCTTGATTTGGCTTTTGGGACTTCCCATTAAGAGCTGCTTTTCTTAGATCCATCCTCCAATCTGTGTCCCTTTCTTTCCTTCCTTACACCTTTAGCCTCCTAGGTTTTTGTTTTCTCTTGAGGACCTTCTCTTTTGCTTTTGAAGCTGTTTTGTAATCAGATCAACCTAGATTTGCCAGTTTTTGACTCCTTTCCAGATAAAGTTATATGTCCTCTTGGACCTACTTGAAAAGAAAT